>NC_064243.1:109567291-109871562 GCF_003254725.2 Canis lupus dingo
CTATGCAGGGAGCCTGATGTGGGACTTAATCCTGGGTCTCTAGGATCAGGCCCTGGGCCGAAGGTGGCGCTAAACCGCTGAGCCACCTGGGCTACCCTCCAGCACTGTTTAAATAAGTTTAAGGGATGCCTGGGTGGCTCAGTGGTTGAGCACCTCACAAGCTCAGTGGTTGGGCATCTCATAAGTTCTACAATGTGGACTGTACTATGATTTTATTCATGGCCCCATGGACCCAGAAAGGCACTAACCAAAGCCACTTCAAGTTTGGCTAAGGTCAGGATCCCAGGGTCCTGGGATCAAGTCCTGCACCAGGCTCCCTACAGGGAGCCTGCTTCTCCCTCTGCCTATGTCTCTGCCTCTGTGTGTGTGTTTAAATAAACAAAATCTTTAAAAAGCTAAGTTTAAGGCATACAGTATAATGATGTGACTTACATGCACTGGGAAATGATGACCACAATAAGCTTATTTAACATCTATCATCTCTAGGTCCCTGGTTGGCTCAGTTGGAAGACCATGTGACTATTGATCTTGAGGCTGTGAGTTTGAGCCCCATGTTGTGTGTAGAGATTACTTAAATAAATAAAACTTTTTTTTAAAAAAAGGTCCATCATCTCTTATAAGGAAAAAAAATGTCTTCTTTGTGATTAGAAATTTTAGGATCTACTCTCTTGGCAACTTTCAAATATACCACAGCAGGTTTAACTACGTATAACTATGGTCATGTTGTGGGTTACATGCGGTACTCATCTGTCTTATGACTAGAAATTCATATCTTTTGATCACCTTCATCCAATTTCTCCACTCCAATCTGGACCTAATTTGGATTTTTTAAAAGATTTTATTTATTTATTTGACAGAGCAAGAGAGTACAAGCAGAGGGAACAGTAGAGGGAGAGGGAGAAGCAGACTCCCTGCTGAGCAGGGAGTGGGACTTGGGGCGATCCCAGGACCCTGAGATCATGATCTGAACCCAAGGCAGACACTTAACCTGACTGAGCCACTCAGGCGCCTCTTGACTTTAGTATTCTGAGAAAATATTCTTTTGTTCCTAATTCTACATTTCTGCCTGTCTCTAAGAATAGATTTTGTTCAGGAAAAAAAAAAATCTGAATCTTACTCTGCAACTTCATAAAATTCTGGGTTGAAATGACATGTGATACACACACATACACGCACGTGTGTGCACACACAGACTACAATAATTTCTAAATTAATGTTTTTTCCAACCAGGAACATACTACACTTTAAAATATTTGCTAAGATACTCATGACCTTGTAACTGGGGGACGTTATGTGGTATCTTATACAAGGAATAGGGAAATGTTCTCTCTTTTCTCTCTGTATATACAGATGTGGATTTTTTTTTTTTTTAATAATTCTGGGGCACCTGGGTGGCTCAGTGGTTGAGCATCTGCCTTTGACTCAGGTCGTGGTCCTGGGGTCGTGGAATCGAGTCCCACATGGGGCTCCTCGCAGGGAGCCTGCTTCTCCCTCTGCCTATGTCTTTGCCTCTCTCTGTGTGCCTTTCATGAATAAATAAAAATAACTCTGAAGGACCTTCCTAGTTTTTTAAAGATTTATTTTTCCTTGAGAGAGAGAGGCAGTACACACGAGCTTTGGCAGGGGGAGGAAGGAGAGGGAGAGAGAGAACCTCAAGCAGACTCCCTACTGAGCGCAGAGCCCAACTTGGGGATTGATCCCATGACCCTGGGACCAAGAGTCATATGCTCAACCGAGTCACCCAGTGGTTTTCTTTCTTTAATAAAGCACTTAGTACATTTGTAAGCATGTTCTGCACCAGTGGCCACAATTTTATTATGAAGTCAAGTGAGAGGGCTGTGGAGCTCGTGAGCTGACCAAATCATGGGAATGTGGATGGAGAATGGAGGGTCAGCACTGCAAGCTCCTCCCTTGCTTCATCTCCTTCACGGTCACCTCCAACCTCTTGAATGGGAATCTTCTTTCTAACCTTATGAATTCATCATCTCACAAGCTCTACAAGGTTGACTGTGCCATGATCTTATTAATGGCCCCGTAGACCCAGAAAGGTACTAATCAAGGCCACTTCAAGTACTGTCCCAAGCCTGGAGACACCAGAACATTTATCACCCAGGGACATGCTTCTCTAAGCTGAATTGGTGGTGGCTGTAGAGGGAGAGTCCCACTCCACTTCAGAAATAATGGGGACAGGGATCCCTGGGTGGCACAGCGGTTTGGCGCCTGCCTTTGGCCCAGGGCGCGATCCTGGAGACCCGGGATTGAATCCCACATCGGGCTCCCGGTGCATGGAGCCTGCTTCTCTCTCTGCCTGTGTCTCTGCCTCTCTCTCTCTCTCTCTGTGACTGTCATAAATAAATAAAAAATTAAAAAAAAAAAAAGAAAGAATGGGGACAGCTCTCTTCCCCCAACTGGAGCCCATGTTCAGAGTTCCTCCTCCACCACCACCCCCAGGAAAAGAGTAAGAGAACTGAGTGCCAATCCTTCACCCCAGCACAGTCTTTCCCCCAGTAGCTGACCCAGCAGGGACGGTATCAAAACTCTGATGTGAAATTGGAAACTGGTTGTGAGACGAACTGTGGGTGGGTCTGAACTCGAGGACATAGCACAAGAGACGAGAGGAAACTGGGAAAGTCACAGAAATGGCAGGATAAAGAAGGAGAGAGTCTAGAGAGACTTTGCCATATGGCCATATGGAGAGTTGATTCTGGTTCTGCAGTTCCTGGTCTCCTCGGAGCCCACCTGGCCCACGCCTGTGTCTGCTCAGCCCTTGATCTACTAGTCTGAGAACAGGCCCCATGTTTACTGGGGTCAGGAGCCCACCCGTATGGCCACACTCTGGATGCCCCATTCCCAGCCCCCATCCCACATTCCTACCCCCCATGTGCCCAACCCCTGATCTTCTCAGCTCAGTTCTGAGCAGAGCTGCACCTGCAGCCAACTCCCTCCCCAGGGCCGCGGCGGGGGGTGGGGGTGGGGGTGGGGGGGTGGGGGGGTGGAGTTCTGGTGAGGAATGGCTTGCAAGGTTATCCAAATCCACCTCCTCACTCTGAAATGGCCCTTCTTCCCCTCTCCTGGCCCTTCACCCTCCTGCCGCTTCCCTTCTTGGTCCCAGGGTTTGTGGTGAACTCCCCTAATGCACTTTTTAAATTGTGAAAGACAGGGGTGCCTGGTCGGTCAGCGGGTTAAGCGTCTGCCTTCTGCTCAGGTCATGATCTTGGGGTCCTGAGATCAAGCCCCAAGTAGGGCTCCCTGCTCAGCAGGGAGTCTGCTTCTCCTTTTCCCTGTGCCGGCTCCCCCTGCTTGTGTTCTCACTTTCTCTCTCAAATACATGAGTAAAATCTTTTTTAAAAAATAAATTGTGGGATCCCTGGGTGGCGCAGCGGTTTAGCGCCTGCCTTTGGCTCAGGGCGCGATCCTGGAGACCCGGGATCGAATCCCACGTCGGGCTCCCGGTGCATGGAGCCTGCTTCTCCCTCTGCCTGTGTCTCTGCCTCTCTCTCTCTCTCTCTCTCTGTGACTATCATAAATAAATAAAAATTAAAAAAAATAAATAAATAAACTGTGAGGGCAGCCCCAGTGGCGCAGCGGTTTAGCGCCGCCTGCAGCCTGGGGTCTGATCCTGGAGACCTGGGATCGAGTCCCGCATCAGGTTCCCTGCATGGAGCCTGCTTCTCCCTCTGCCTGGGTCTCTGCCTCTCTCTCTGTGTCTCTATGAATAAATAAATAAATACATCTTAAAAAAATAAATAAAATAAATTGTGAAAGACATGGAAAGTATTTTCTTTTTTTTTTTAATTTTTTTTATTTATGATAGTCACAGAGAGAGAGAGAGGCAGAGACACAGGCAGAGGGAGAAGCAGGCTCCATGCACCGGGAGCCCGATGTGGGATTCGATCCCCGGTCTCCAGGATCGCGCCCTGGGCCAAAGGCAGGCGCCAAACCGCTGCGCCACCCAGGGATCCCTGGAAAGTATTTTCTATGCATTAATCTCACGTTCAGCACTTTTATATACAAACTGGACAGAAAGGGGAGGTGCTCGGGGTCACTGATGGGGGTGTGTGTCTCCCCAAACAGGCCTCAGGCAAATATGCGCCTCCAGCCCCCTGGGAGATGCTGGTGTCATCGGTGTGGCCCATACTGGGGGGCCTGACTGGAAATGATTTTTAGTTGGAGATTCCAACACCCCTGCCTCCCATCCACCAAAGCTGACTCAGGAGGGCCCTAAGAGTCAATCCTTCCTCTGAGGAGGAGGATCAGTCCTATGCATTGCCCACTTTGACCTTGTTCTATTTTGTTACTAAGTCCAGAGCTGTCGGTTTCCAGGATCCCATAATGCTGATACGTTTGGTTTAACCAGAGAAATTATTTTGGAGGGGAGTACCTTCTTCCCGTGTGAGAGACCAAACCCCTACACCACTGCTTCCTGGCTGGTGGGCACAAGCCCTGGGTTTGGGATTCCAAGGGAAGAGAATTTTTTTCTCTCTAGGGCAGGCGATTCCCACCTGGTCCACACGCAGCGGCCCTGTCCTCCCTCCCCTGGGCAGGTGGAGGCAGGTGGAACTCAAGCTCGGGGCTGACGTCTCCTTTCCTGTATATCGTTTGCGTGTCCCAACTCCCTGTCCCACACCCTGGTGAGGTCACTGCAAAAATCCCGAGCCTTGCACGGGAGATAGGATTTTATCCACTGAAACCAGGAGATTATGGTTATTTTGAAATTTGTTCATATGCAGGAAAAGCGTGCAGACCTTGCCACCTCTGGAAGCAGAGAAAGGACCCCATGTCCACCATTTCTGATGCTTCCCAAACCTTCAAGCTCCCAGGATGACAGTCTATATGTAAACCCGCAAAAAATATATATATAAATAAATAAAATAATAATAATAAATAAATAAAATAAACAAACCTGCAAAATTTATGAAGTGCCTTGTGTTTTGCATCTGGCAAGAAAAGGGCCTAAGGTTACGAAAAATATATCAGAGACGTGTCCCCAGTGCCAGCCTGGAGATTGTGTCTAATGATTTTGGCTATAGGGGTAAGTGTCAGGGGTCAGGGCCCTGGGGACTTCCCAGAGCAAACTAACCCCTTAGGATTGTCCAGACTCATAGATCGGGGACCAGTCACTCTACCCAGGATAGATCCAGGCTGAGTGTCTCCTGTGCTCAAACACCACTCGATGTCCCAGATCTAAGTCAACAACTGATCCCACTCTCCAGGCTCATTTATGAAACAGAATCCAATGGGTCCTCTGGTCACCTGATCATCTGTCAGCTGACACTGAAGAGGGACAGAGAAACTGAGGGGGGGGAGGGGAGAGATTGAGGGACAGAACGTGGGCAGGGCAGTGGAAAAGAGAGACCCGAGCAGGACACGCTCCCCTCCCACCCCACATCACCCCTGTTGCTGGTTCGCTCTCTCCAGCAGCTGCAATGCAGAGCAGTGTTCTCCAAACTGTGGCTCTCACCATCTTAGTAGGTCATAGGACCACCTGAGTTGGTCATGAAGGATATTGTTTTTAATTAAAATAGGTTAGAGGGATCCCTGGGTGGCACAGCAGTTTAACGCCTGTCTTTGGCCCAGGGCACGATCCTGAAGATCCGGGATCGAATCCCACGTCTGGCTCCCGGTGCATGGAGCCTGCTTCTCCCTCTGCCTGTGTCTCTGCCTCTCTCTCTCTCTCTGTGACTATCATAAATAAATTAAAAAAAAAAGTAATTTATAAAAAAAAATAGGTTAGAAAAGGGGCACCTACCTGGGTGGCTCAGTGGTTGAGCGTCTGATTTCAGCTTGGGTCATGATCCTGGGGTCCTGGGATCAAGTCCTGCATCCGGCTCCCCATGGGGAGCCTGCTTCTCCCTCTGCCTTTGTCTCTGCCTCTCTCCCTCTCTCTCTCTCTCTCTCTCTGTGTGTGTGTGTGTCTCTCATGAAAAAATAAATAAAATATTTTCAAAAAATAGATTAGAAAATGGTTATTATGTGCCTCTTGGAATCATATCAAAAGCTGTTTACTGAAACTCATCTTCAGGGCTGCTGTAAATCGAGGGAACCAGATGGTTAGAGACTCAGGAATGGGGGAGGCCCTGGTCAAGGGCCCCTTTCCACTTTGCTAAGTGCTACAGACTGGGCTGCCCGGGCATGTCTCCTGGTTGAGGTCCCATCTCTCATGGCCTGGATTCAGTGCACTTCCTGGGCAGACGTGGGGCCGACCCAAACACAGGCCCCGTTGCCTCCACCAAATCCCAAGTGCAGTAGAGGCATGGAAGACAGCCAAGGGGAGTGGGAGAGATCACAGCCCCCAGCACAGGGCTGGAGAGGTCTCTGAGGAGGGATGAGCCCAGCATGTCCCCCTGGGGCCTGGAGCCACATGTCTCAAAGCATCCGAGTCACAAAGGGGCAGGAAGGAGGAGGGAGACCCAGACAGGATCTATTTACCCATCTTTGATTTTTTTGTATAATCAGAAGAATACAATCCATCACGCTCAGCTTTGTGTCTGGCTTCTTTGACTTGTCACAAGGTTTTCAAGAGTCATCTGTGTTGCAGCTTGTTAGCAATACTTCGTTCCTTCTCGTGAGGAATAATATTTCATCACAGGGATATATGGCATTTACTTTATGCATCCATCAACTGATGGACATTTGTGATATTTCCACCTTTAAAAAATATATATTTATTTATTTTGGAGAGAAAGCAAGAGAGCACAGAGGGGCAGAGGGAGAGAGAGAGAATCTCAAGCAGACTCCCTGTAGAGTGTGGAGTCGGATGCGGGGCTTGATCTCATGACCCCTCAGATCATGACCTGAGCCAAGACCATGACCTGAGCCAAAATCAAAATCAGATGCTTAAATGACTGAGCCACACAGGAGCCCAACATTTCCACCTTTTGACTCTTGTGAATAATGCCACTATGAACATTTGTGGACAAGTGATAGTTTGAGCAACTATTTCAGTTCTTTTGGGTAAATAACTAGGAGCAGAACTGCTTGTTCACCTGGTAATTCTATGTCTAACATACTGAAGAACAGACAGTGTTCCATGGCGTTTGTAACCATTTTACTTTTCCACTAACAAAGCACGAGGCATGCAATTTCTCCATGCCCACTAACGCGTTTTTCCTCATTTTAAAATTATCACCAGGGCAGCCCGGGTGGTGCAGCAGTTTAGTGCCGCCTGCAGCCCAGGGTGTGATCCTGGAGACCCGGGATCGAGTCCCACATCGGGCTCCCTGCATGGAGCCTGCTTCTCCCTCTGCCTGTGTCTTTGCCTCTCTCTCTCTCTGTGCCTCTCATGAATAAATAAATAAAATCTTTAAAAAATAAAAATAAAATTATCACCATATGAAGTGATAATTCCTAGTAGCTTTGGTTTTAAGTTCCCTAATAAAAATGACTTTGCGCATCTTTCCACGTGCTTGTTGGACCTCTGCATATCTTCTTTGGAGAAATGTCAATGTGAGTCCTTTGCCAATTTTTAAATTGTGTTGTCTTTTTGTTACTCAGTTGTACAAGTTCTGTATATATTCTGGATACAATATTCTAGATCACTATTAGATAACATGATTTGCAAATATTTTCTCCCTTTCTGTGGGTTGTATTTTCACTTTTTTTTTGTAGAAATAAAAAGATCCAATTTCATTATTCTGCCTGTAGATATTCATTTTCCTCAATACCACATGTTGAAAACCATTCTTCCCACATTGAATGGTCTTGGCACCCTCATCAAAAATCAATTGGCCACAGATGTATGGGTTTATTTCTAGAACTTCAATTCCATTCCACTGATCTATATGTCTTTCCTTATGTTATACTGTTTTGATTCCTGTATCTTCATAGTAAGTTTAAAACTAGGATGTGTGAGTCTTCCAACTTTGTTCTTCTTTTTCAAGATTCTTTTAGCTACCCAAGGTCCCTTGACATTCCATATGAATTTGAGAATAAGCTTTACATTTCTGGAAGAAGTAGCCCAAAAAAAGCCATTGGGATTTTGCTAGCAATTGAACTGAATCTGTAGACTGCTTTGAGAAGCAATAATCTTTTCTTGAAAAAAAAAAAAAAAAAGATTCTATTTATTTGAGACGGTAGGGGGAAGGGGCAGAGGGAGAGGGAGAAGCAGATTCTCTACTGAGCAGGGAGCCTGATACGAGACTCTATCCCAGGACTCTGAAATCATAACCTGAGCCAAAGGCAGACGCTTAAACTACTGAGCCACCCAGGTGCTCCAAGAAGCAATAACCTTAATAAATAAATGAAATTGATTTTGGAGGTGAGGATGGGGCCTTGCTATGGAAGGAGATGAGAGCAGGGAAAGGAAGGCACTGGGGTGGAAGTTGAGATTTGCTCGGGAGTGGTTGTGATTGGAGATGGGGTTCTGTCCTCTGTACCCTGGAGGCTACATCGGGGTAGCCACATCTCTGCAGTTGCCATTGGTTTAGCCCTTGAAAAAGCAACAGATTTGGCCAGTCCCTTTGTCTCTAGAGAAGAATGGGTGGTGGCAGTGGCCCTACAGTCCTCCTCCCTGGCCCCCTGGACACCACTTGGCTCTGGAGCTGGGCAGGCATCATACAGGGCATCTGTCACTTTGGAACCAGATGTCAGGTCCTTTAAGAGCCTGGAGAGGCCAGATGACCCCTTTAGTCCCCCAAATACCTCCTTCTTACCCCCTGGTAACAAGGCTGCTTGAGCAAAAAGGAAGGCATGGCATAAGCCTCAGAGCCATCCCCACTCTTCCAAATTGAAATAGTGAGTAATGCCTAATCGAAGTGACCCTGCAAATCTTCTTTCTCCGGGGCCTTCTGTACATGTCCACCCCTCCTGCAGGGCCTGTCTGCTCCCCGACCTCACACTTCCAGCCCAAGGACCGGAGTGTAGTAATTGCTCACCTAACCACAGCTGATGTCCTTCAGGTGAAAGACACTGTGACAGGCAGTGACATTTTCTTTACAGATTGGGACATTCCAATTTGAGTTGAGTTGGCAAAGTGGAGAATTTGCCAGGTTTCTGGGGTCACACGTAAAACCAAGACCCCAGGACTCAAATGCCACAGGGACACTAGGTCGACCTCCATATCTATATTTATCCAAGGACGCACAACTTGTAACATCCCAGGCACTGATTGCAGGGTTCAAGGATCTGAGGGTCAGTGTGGAGGGTGCCCCACAGAAATCACTACTCTCGTTGGGTTCGGAGGGGAGAGAGAGGGCAGGGGGACACAGGAGAGAAGACAAGACTATACACGAATGGGAAGAAGCTGTGCCAGGCCCTACATGAGCGATCGGTGACTTCAGAGGTGACTGATGTGAGATCAGTGTCATTATCATACTTGGTTCATTGATGTGCTGGACGGGAAAACCCATCACTAGACCCTCGAGTAGATCATGGCCCCCTGATAGTGGACAGAAGGATGGGTACAAGGTTTGCACTCATCTCTTTCACAAAAAGTAATCTGCTTCGTGGTTGAATGCACTTGATCCGAGGGAGGGGGGCATAGTTCTTCCTCCAAGGGAAGCCACTTGGGTTCAGAAGATGAAGGAGCCACACCCCTGAGGGATGCTGACAGTGCGGTTTATTGCCTATTTTTCTTTTCACTTTGAGACTGCGTGTAAGCCGCACCGTGGTGTAATATCTACTTTTCCTCGTAGGTGCAGGAAACGGTTAGTAAAATCAGGACTAGAGAAGGCTCTGGGGGGCCTGGCAGGGCTCCCATGCTGTTGGTGGCCTCGGTTCCTGGCTCCAACACAGGGCTGGGTCTGATGTGTGTGGAGTGGAGGAGCAGGGGAGCTTGACTCTGAGGGAGGCTTTTCTGGAGAGGGAGGCCCTGAGGCCACCCCCAGAGCATGAGATCTCACAGGGCCTGGCTGAGCAACAGCACAGGAAGGACAGGGAGGCTGCCTGGAGACGGAGAGGCTGGGTGTTTAGGCCAATTTCTGACCAGTTCTCAGAAAGACAGTATGTCAGACAGGCATGTGGAGTTAGATACATGCTAAACACAGTGCTTCCATCCATCCATCCATCCGTCCAACCATCATCCATCCATCTGTCCAACCATCCTTCTATTCATTAATTCAGCATTCCCAAAGCATCTGCTCTGTCACCAGCCCTGTGCTAGTCGATGCTGGGGACACAGTGATGACTTAGCCTCAGAACCTGTTCTTCTGGTTTTTACATCCAGAAGGGGACATAGACCACCTCAGACAATAGTGATTCACGGTGAGTAGGGCTAGGAAAGAGGGCCAAGGGCATCAAGGAGGGCTTCCTGGAGGAAGGGACATCTGAGCTTTGACTTTAAGAGTGAGCAAGAGGGGCGCCTGGGTGGTTCAGGTAGTTAAGCATCTGCTTTCAGCTCAGGTCATGATCCTGGGGTCCTGTGATCGAGCTCTGAGTCAGGCTCCTGGCTCAATGGGGTGTCTGCTTCTCCCTCTCCTTCTGCACCTCACCCCTGCTCATGCGTGCTCTCTCTCTCTCTCCTATAAATAAATAAAATCTTTAAAAAAAAAAAAAGTGAGCAAGACCTGTTTCAGTGGGGTTCAGCCATGGGAGGGCAGGGCCAGTCCTCCTCTGGGCCTCAGTGAGGATTGGACTTAACCTCCCAGGGCCCTAAGCAGGGGTGGAAGTGGTGAGGTTTGAGTCTGTGGAAGATCCTGGTGTCTGTTTCCTGCAAGGGGGGTAGATAAGAGGGTTGAGACAGGAAACCAGGGAGAAGGTTTCTGAAGCAGAAACAATTGTGTAATTACCAGAGTCCTGCCCAAGGGGTGCGGGGACAGCACATTCCCCTCCCTACCTCATGCTCCCCTGCTCTTCAGGTCTCCCCTCTTCTCAACTAGCTGCAAGGTAGAGAAGTGTTCTCCAAACTATGGATCAGGACATTCACTCGGGATGTAAAAGCAATGAGTTTGTCATAATGGGTACTTTAAAAAATGCAAGGAGGATACACAAGAAATAGAATTGTATGTACTGCAGAGAATCTGGACCATTACTGGGTAATTAAACTTTCTTTTGGACTGTTAGCCATATAATGATGTCCTGGTGAGTCACATACAAATGGTTAATAAGCACGGGAACACCAGGGGCTCCAGCTCTTCTTTCCTAAGACCCATTGATTTAGCTGCCCCATCACTTCTTCTGAAGAATGGATTCAGCTCTCACATCCTCGGTCCCAGGTGTTTCCTGGGGAGGCTGAAGGATAGGCTCAACATAACCAGTGAGTCTTTGTGCCCCTCCCCTTTCAGCAGCACTGCCTCCTCTGTCATCACGTGAATCCAGCAGGTTCCCTAGGTGTGGGTAAGGGTGTCTATCGAAGTTCTGGTATAAAGTCCCAGTCCCAGCTCTGCTCCTTCCCTACCATCAACTGCTCTGGAGCCGAGGATCGAGAACCATGGAGCCCAGGATCTTTGGTAAGGATCCATGGGGGGGCACTCCGGCCCCAAGCTTCTGTCTTGATGTATCTCCAATGCACCTCTCAACCTCAAACTTCATGCTCTCTTGCCTGTTCGATTCTTGGCTTCCTCCTTGGTAATCACTCCCAGGTGATCTCTGACTGCATCTCAGCCTCTCCCCTGCCCTGCAAATATCATCCCCAGCCCTTCCCAGACCCCTCCCTGCCACCCTGCCTCAGTGTCAACATCCACTCTGAGCTGTTGCCCACGGTGACAGCTCAGTGACGTCATCTTGTGTATCCTGGTGCTGACCAGATGCTTATACTCTCAACATCATTCTCATGCCCCTCTGCTTCTCAGCTGCTGCCTTCAATTTTGAACTCCTGAGCTCAGGCTTGGAAGGAATTGCAGGTGAGAACAGGTATAGTGTGGAGGGAGGAGATGGTACCATGGATAGAGGTGGGGTCCTAGGCTAATCTTTAGATCCAATCCAGCTCTGGCTCCCCCAGATACTACACTCTAGATGTAGCCGCTGGTGCTCAGGTATAGACAGTCCTACAAACCTCTTAAGAGTGGTGGCGAGGGGGCCTTCCTACCTTTTAAATGGGCCTGCCTCTGTGGCTCCAACTGCACCTTCTGACTCTGTTTCCAGCACCATTTCCCCAAGTCCTTGACCTCTCAGATCAGGTGGTTGGGAGGTTGAAGGTCTCAGGCATGAAGCTCAATTGCACCAGGATCTGTGCCCAAGGAGCCCATTCCAGTCCAGGCTCAGGGAGGAAGGAGAAGTGGATGGAGTTTTGTCATCTATGGTCCATTCAGATGAGCAATGCCTGCTGCGTTCCTAATACTTCCTTTTGGGTAACTATGTCTCTCTCATCTCCTTCCCTGTATTCCCTTCCCCTCCTCTCTCCTTCCTCCCCTCTTTTCTTGTGTCTCCCAAGTTGAAGGAAGAGTAGCCCAACCATCTTCCAAAATTGCTTTTTACCTGAGCCACCTAGGAATGGAGCCAGAGACCACCCTGTACCCATTTACCCGTTGCTTCCCATTCCCTCTTATCCCTACCCCTGGCAACCACCAATCTGCTTTCCATCTCCATGGATTTTCCTATTATTTGAGACATTCTGTATAAAGGGAACTAATCATACCATATGTGACCTTTTACGTTACTTTCATCTTTCACTTGGGTAATATTTTTGAGGTTCATTGACACTATAGAATTTATCAGTCCTTCCTTTTAGAGCTGAATATTTAGATATTCCATTTGCATATATATTACACTTTTTTTTTAAGAATTTTATTTATTTGAGACAGAGAGCGCACAAGCAGGGAGGAGGGTCAGAAGAGAGGGAGAAGAGGCTCCCTGTTAAGCAGGGAGTCTGATGCAGGGCTCGATCCCAAGATCTGAGATCCTGAGATCCTGAGATCCTGAGATCCTGACCTGAGCTGAAGGCAGATGCTTAACCCACTAAGCCAACCAGGCGCCCCACACAATTGGCTTATCCATTCATCTGTTAATAGACCTTTGGGCTGTTCCTATATTCTGGCCCCTGGGAATAGTGCTGTTACAAATATGCGTATATGCATATTTATTGGAGTACCTGTTCTCAATGCTATGGGCTATGTACCTTGGAGCAGAGTAGTTGGGTCAACTGGTAATTCTATGTTTAACTCTCTGAGAAACTATCAAACTGCTTTCCACTGCTGCTAAACCACTTCATGTTCCTATTGGCAACATAGGAGGGTTCAGATTTCTCCACCTTCTCTCCAATCCTTTTATCCTCCACTTTTCTTTTTATTACAGTCATCCTAGTGGGCATGAAGCGAGTTCATGTAGTTTTAATTTGCATTCCCTTAGTGAACAGTGATGAGCATCTCTTCATGTGCTGACTGGCTGTTTCCTTTTTGGAAGAGGGTCTCTTCAGATACTTTTTCCACTTTTAAATTGGGGCGTCTTTTCATTATTGAGTTTTTCAACATATTCTAGATACTTCTCCCTTACCATATATGGGATTTGCAAATACTTTCTCCCATTATGTGATTGTCTTTTCACTTCCTTAATATTTTTGTGTGCAGTCCATAGGTTTTCAATTTTGATAAATCCTATTTTTTCTTTGCCTCTTATGCTTTTGATGTCATAGAAAATATGGCCTAAAAAAAAAAAAAAAAAAAAGAAAATATGGCCTAAATCAAGGTCCTTAAGATTTACTGTTTTTTTTTTGTTGTTTTTTTTGTTTTTTTGCTAAGGGTTAGATCTTAAATTTAGGTCTATGATCAATTTGAAGTTAATCTTTGTGTACAATGTGTTCTCCTTCTTGCTCTCTTTCTCCACGTCCTTCTTAGTCTCTTTTTGCCTACAGACACCCAGTTTTCCCACGACCATTTGTTGAAAAGATTAATCTTTTCCCTATTTAGTTGTCATAGCACTTTGTTGGAATTTAACTGACCATAAATATACGGGCTTATTTCTGGACAGTCTATTCTGTCCATTGATCTATATGTGCATCCCTTAGGTCAATACCACACTGAATTAACTACTGAGGCTTTGTAGTAAGCTTTAAAATTATGAAACAAAGTTCAACAACTTTGTTCCTCTTTGCTTTGACTATTCTGAGTCCCTTGCATTCCAATATGAATTTTAGGATCAGCTTGTTAATTTCTGCAGAGAAACCAGCTGGATAGGGATTACACTGAATTTATCGGTAAACTTGGGGGCAATGGCATTTGAATAAGATTGTTTTTCAATTTATGAACATGAATATGGTACAATTAATTTACACATTCTTTAAATGCTTTCAACAGTTTCATTGTTTTCAGTGTACATGTTCTGTGCTTCTTTTGTTAAATTTATTAATAAGTATTTTTTACTCTTGATACTGTTATAAGGAGAATTATTTTCTTAATTTCAATATCATATGGCTCTTTACTAGTGAATAAAAGTTTTTTATATATTGGTCTTGTACCTCGCAACCTTGGTTAATCCATCCGTTAGTTCTATAGTGGTCTTAGTAGCTTCCTTAAGCATTTTTAACGTACCAGATGATCATGTCATTTGCAAATAAAAATAGTTTTATTATTTATTTTTTTTTAAGATTTTATTTATTTATTTGAGAGAGAGCCAGGTTGGGGGGGCAGGACAGAGGGAGAGGGAGAAGCAGACTCCCCACTGGGCAGGGAGCTTGGTGGTGGGGCTCAATCCCAGGACCTCGAGATCATGACCTGAGCTGAAAGCAGATACTTAATCGACTGAGCCACCCAGGCGCCCCAGAAATAGTTTTACATCTTCTTTTCCAATCGGATTTCTTTTTCTTTCTTTGCCTGATTATTCTGGGTTGAACTTTCAATGCTATGTTAAATTGAGTGGTGAGAGTGAATGTACTTGTCCTGTTCCTGACATTGGTGGGGAGCACTCAGTCTTTTACCATTACAGTAATCTGTGGGTTTCCTTATAGAGACCCTTTTTTTTTTTTAATTTTTATTTATTTATGATAGTCACACAGAGAGAGAGAGAGAGGCAGAGACACAGGCAGAGAGAGAAGCAGGCTCCATGCACCGGGAGCCCAACGTGGGATTTGATCCCCAGTCTCCAGGACTGTGCCCTGGGCCATGCCCTGGGCCAAAGGCAGGCGCCAAACCGCTGCGCCACCCAAGGATCCCCTATAGAGATCCTTTATCAGGTAAAGAAAGCTCTCTTGACTCCCAGTTTGTTCTTTGTTGTTGTTTTAATCATGAAAGAGTGTAGATTTTGTTAAGAGCCTTTAATGTGGGGATCCCTGGGTGGCTCAGAGGTTTAGCGCCTGCCTTTGGCCCAGGGAGTGATCCTGGAGTCCCATGTTGGGCTCCCTGCATGGAGCTTGCTTCTCCCTCTGCCTGTGTCTCTGCCTCTCTCTCTCTATATATATATCTCTCATGAATAAATAAATAAAATCTTTTTTAAAAATGCCTTTAATGTATCATTTGAGATAATCATGCCCCCTCCCACCATATTCTACTAATAAGGTGTATTACGTTGATTGATTTTCATATGTTGAATCAATTTTGCATTCCTGGGATAAATCCCATTTGGTCACAGTGTAGAATTCTTTATGGAAATATCCTGTTGGATTTTGTTTGCTAGTATTTTTTTTGAGAATTTTTTAGTTTATATTTATAAGAGATGTTGCTTTGTCTGGATTTGATATTAGGGTAATAATAGTGAGTTGGAAAGTTCTGTTTTTTTTTTTTTAAGTTTATGAATGATTGACATTAATTTAAGGATTCTTTTTTCTTGGTCATTTCAGCTAAAGGTTTGCCAATTTTGTTAATTTTTTAAAAACATCCTTTAAATTATATTGATTTTTTTTTTCTATTCTCCCATTTCATTTATTTTCATTGGTATCTTCATTATTTCCTTAGTTCTGCTCCTCTGGGCTTATTTGCTCTTATTTTTCCAATCAGAAGACTAAATTATTGCTTTGAGATCTTTCTTTTTTTTTATAACATAGGCGTTTATGTCTATGCAGTTCTCTGTCATCCTTGCTATAAGCTGTGTGCCGTATGTTTTAATGCATTGTGTTTTCATTTTCATTTGTTTCAAATATTTTTGAATTTCCTTTGTGATTTTTTTTCCTTGACCTACTAGTTATTTTACTTAGGAGTTGGGTTTTAAATTGCCACATATTTGTGAGTCTCCCAAATTTCCTTCTGTTACTTATTTCTCATTTAGTTCCACTGTGGTCAGAGAACATACTTTGTAGAATTTCAAACCTTTTACATTATCGAGACTTTTTAAATGGCCTAGAATATGGTATATATTGTAGAATGTTACATGGGCATTTGGAAAGAATGTGTATCTTGCTATTTTGAAGTGTTCTATAGATATCTGTTAGGTTTAGTTGGTTTCTAGTGATTTTTCAAGTATTCTATATTCTTGATGACCACCGATCTGCCTTATTCTATTCTGGAAAATGAGGGTGGTGAAGTCTCTCTGGCTGAATTGCCTATCTTTTTTGTTTGTTTAGAACTCAAAACCTTTATTTGTGCTGTAAAGGGGAAGAAAAGTGATTAGTAATCATGTGCATGATGCAACAGGACTAGTTCTTACAATTTCACAATATCATACCCAAACATATTTCCCCATATGTGCATGACTAATACTCGCTAAATCTCAATGACAATAACTGTATTAAGTCACTAGTAAGAACCGAACTCTTGTGCCAATGTATATTTAAACTTTAAAAAAAAAAAAAAAAAAACCAGAAGCCAGAAAAATCCCAAGGGCAAAAAGTATCGGGGGTTTTAAACTTTTAAAGTGAAATCTAAATAAATAATAAATAAATAATAAATAAATAAATAAATAAATAAATAAAAATTTTAAAAATTAAAAAAAATTTTTTTTAAATAATAATAAAGTGAAATCTAGGAGTGCATGCTTAGTGGTTGAGCACCTGCCTTCAGCCCAGGGAGTGATCCTGGAGTCCAGGGATCGAGTCCCACATCGGGTTCCCTGCGTGGAGCCTGCTTCTTCCCTCTGCCTGTGTCTCTGCCTCTCTCTCTGTGTCTCTCATGAATAAATAAATAATATCTTAAAAAAAAAAAAAGTGAAATCTAAGGGGAAATGGGATAGGATTAAAAGCCACTGGTATTACTTTACCAATTCAATAGATGAATCTCAGAAAACTATTATACAAGGTTTTCAGATCTTTCCCTGAAGTTTTGTAAGCAGACCACATCTGGTAAAGGTCCCTCCTCCCCCAGTTTTGCTGTTATTCCCCAAACTGATTTTGGGTGGTAGTTTCCCCTCTAGTACTGGATCATTTAAAAAGCACATTAGACAAACAAGGTGACAGGTGGAGCCCATTGGGAGCATCCAGATTCAATGACCTCAGTTTGCCCTGTGCTTCCCTCTACCCGAGCTGCACGCTCAAGTACTGCATCACATACCACCGCTACTTATTTTTATTTTATTTTATTTATTTATTTGAGAGAGAGAGAAATAGACAGCATGTGAGTCAGAGGAGAGGTAAAGAGGGAGGAAGAAGGACAAGGAGACTGCATGCTGAGCGTGGAGCATGACATGAAGCTCAATCTCACAACCCTGAGATCATGCCAAGAGCTGAAGCCAAGTCGGTTGCTTAACCAACTGAGCCATCCAGGAACCCCTCCTACTTCTTCTTCTTATTTTTTTTTTAAGATTTTATTTATTTATTCATAGAGACACAGAGAGAGAGGCAGAGACACAGGCAAAGGGAGAAGCAGGCTCCATGCAGGGAACCAGACGTGGGACTTGATCCAGGGTCTCCAGGATCATGCCCTGGACTGAAGGCAGTGCTAAACCACTGAGCCACCCGGGCTACCCATCTTATTATTATTATTATTATTATTATTATTATTATTATTAAATATTTTATTTACCTATTTTAGTGACAGAGAGAGAGCAGTGGGAGGAGCAGAGGGAAAGGGACAAGCAGGCTTTGTGCTGAGTGCCGAGCCCAAGGCAGGGCTCAATCTCACAATCCTGAGATCATAACCTGAGCTGAAATCAAGAGTCAGATGCTTAACCCACTGAGCCACCCAGGCACCCTGTTATTATTAACATTATTAAGATCTGCCCTCTAGAACCATATGCTCTTTGGAGCCTCACAACAACCCCCTGAAAAGAAATTGCAACTGTTGGGGCACCTGGGTGGCTCAGTGGCTGAGCATCTGCCTTTGGCTCAGGTCGTGATCCCGGGGTCCTGGGATCGAGTCCCGCATTGGGCTCCTCGTAGGGAGCCTGCTTCTCCCTCTGCCTGTGTCTCTGCCTCTCTCTGTGTGTCTCTCATGAATAAATAAATAAAATCTTTAAAAAAAAAATTGCAACTGTTGCTCTCCTCTGGTTCCCTTCTAGAGTTTATGGAGCCTGTGCTCTTCTGCTAGATCATGTGACAACTGTGAGAATCATTCCAAAGAGCTTTCCAGAGTAAACAAAGTGGTTTGGGACACAATCTCCTGAAACTTCTAAGGACAAAGTACTTGGGAAATATAGAAATACCAGGTGTTTTATTGGGGAGAAAGCTTAAAATAAATGGAGGGAGCCACCCTCTCTGATTGTATATTAACTGACAATGCCCGGTAGAGCTAGAGGCCAGCAGCATTCTAGAACCATAACATGGAGTGAACCTCAGAGCTGCCTTCAGTCTCTGATACCCAGTAGCCCCTGGTGGGGCTGAGGTTATAGAGTAACAGGGCATTTTCCACTTGCAAGCACAGAAGATGAAACCATACCCTTTGCATCCTGTTTTATCCATGAAATCCCATTGTTACCAGCCCCTACATGCTTTCAAAATAAGGACAACTGTGGAATACATGAACTGGGTGAATCACTAGCCCAGGCATGTGACTGCATCTATAAAAACCCTTCATGACCTATTCCTTCTTTCCCAACTCCTGTATCTCTCCATCTCCATCCATAGTCACAGGGGCCCAGAAGCTGCAATTCAGGGAAGGGGAGCCCCGACTCCAAGACCCGTTCAAGGCCAGTCATATCCCCAAAGCAGCTCTGCCCCCAAATTCTCTTCTTGTCAATCTACCTCAGCTTCTTTCCTCTTCCTCTTCACCCTCTGGATGCCTTTAACACCCAACTGGGGAGCTGCGCTGCATTTTTAGAATCTTAAGCTATGGCATGCTAAGAGTTTTCCCTGAATTCTCTCCCCTTAAAGGGCCCAGGATGCTCTGGATTGGACTCTCACCTGCGTCAGGATCTAGACCCTATGCAGAGATGGCCCCAAACCCAAGTCTATAGAGCAAATCTGGGGCCAAGACTCCCCCACACTGGCCTGCCTCCTTGAGGTCAGTCAGCCCAATGGCCACACTCCAGCCCCATAGTCAACCTCCTTTCCCTCTCCTCCAGCTCCTGTCTGCGTGTTAGTCTTCCTTCTCCTCCAGTGCTCAAAGACAGTCACAGGTGAGTACAAGGATGGTGAAGAGTGAAGAGGGACAAGGCTCCCCTGGGGAAGTGGGGTCACGGTTCACAGGCTCCTGACTAGGGAAGTTAGTGCCTGGTCCTCCGTGGGCTCACACCAGTGATCTCTGCTCAGACACCCCTGCTGGCCCAGGGGTGTGGAGATCAGATCTACAATCCCATGGAGCAGTACTGTGATGATGATACTGTCCTGCCCCTGAATCGGACCAGACACCCCAGGTGTCCGGGTGTGGAGATCAGATCTACAATCCCATGGAGCAGTGCTGTGATGATGATACTGTCCTGCCCCTGAATCGGACCAAACTCTGTGGCCCCAACTGCATCTTCTGGCCCTGCTTTGAGCTCTGCTGTCCTGAGTCCTTTGGCCCCGAGAAGAAGTATGTTGTAAAGTTGAAGGTTCTGGGTGTGAATTCCCGATGCCCTTCCTCCCCCATCTCTGGGGACTGTGCCAGGTAAGGACCTTGCCCCTGGCTGTGGGGTGGGGATGAGGGTGGGGAGAAAGGAGGCAGGGAGTGTGGGTGTCCAGACCACTCCTTTTGAGGAAACCCTGCCCACTTCATCTCCAGCAGTGACTCAATTCTCATGTTCATCTCCTCATCTGTGCTTCGTAACTTCTTGGTTCCTCCTTCTTTGCAGCAGAAATATATTTTCTCATTGAGAAAGAAACTGAAGAAAATAAATTTCCACTAAGGCAGCTCAGAAAAGAAGGCTGGGGCAGGCCTCAGAGACTGTGCAGTGAAGAGCCTGGGATTCACACCTTTGAGAGGCCTTATCTGACTGCCACCTGATGTTGCCACCAGGCTCCAATTTATGGTCTGCCCATTGTATCAGGCTTTGCTCCTTGTCTGTCTGCCCCTCCATCCTTATCCCCTTGCTGATACGTTAGTCAATCACCTTGGGAAGGCACTCTGTAACACAGGGTACCCTTGATTCTTTACTTGCTCTGTGAAACACCTTTTGCAATTAAGTATCTATGGGATTCTGTTGCAAAAATGTTCTTCAGACTGTAACTTATCCAGAGAGGATTTTCCAGAATGTACCAGACTTGCTTGTACTTCCATATGGCCTCTAACTTAAGAGATGTGACCGATGCCAGCAGGCCTTGTTGGGTAACTCCTAGTTGCTGAGCTCATTATGTTTCAAGTCACTAATGACATAGTGAAAGAGTCCTCACTCTTGCAAGATCAGAGTATAAAGATCTATCTAGTAAGGCTCATAGACTTCACCCTTACAGATTATGCCCAATAGAGATCACTAAAATGGTCCTGTGTACAGCTCTTGGGAAAGAGGATTTCTAATTACCTTAATTTACCTGAAAGAATAACAGAACTATGAGCGGGCCTGGGTGGCTCAGTGGGTTAAGTGTCTGCCTTTAGCTCAGGTCATGATCCTGGGGTCCTGGGATTGAGCTCCACATTGGGCTCCCTGCTCAGCGTTGGGCTATCTGCTTTTCCCTCTGCTCCTCCCCCTGCTCTGTCTCTCTCTCCCAAATAAATAAAGAAAATCTTAGGAAAAAAAAGAAAAAAAGTAACAGAACTGTCATCAAAATGGTGAAACAGTTTTCTACCATCTTCCCCTCAGAAAAAATCAGAGCACTGATTTTTCCCATCACCTACTGTTCAAGAGTTTAGCTCAGCTATTCCATGGTATTGGTGCCTCAACATCCATTTTGTTTAGGCAAGCAGCCTGCAGGGACCTTACTGACACTTTCCCCCATTCCCCTCCTACAAGTGCATGCCCAGATAAAAGCCCACAGAGTCAGAAGCAAATCTAGGCGACTGACTTCTCTAACAGCCCTTGGGATCAACAGTCTCCCCTAGCTCCCAGGCCTTTCCCCTGTGTGCCCCTGAGATAAGAACCCTGTGGAGCTTATCAAAACACTGCCCTTTATGGTTTCAATGGACCAATCTGGCCTTGGCACAGGAGCCCAAAACCTTCCATTCACAGACCCAAATAAAACCGTGTGCCCTGAGTCCTGCCTCTCTTTCTTTCTGCCTATTCCCTGCCCTGACCGTGTCATGTGGTCCCTTGAAGCCTGCTATGGACCTGAGTAGCAAATTCTGTTTCATTTTCTCTTGTGGTCTTTTATTGAACCATGGCTCACTATCTGGCCCTCTTGGCTCTACTTAACAACTGTTGATTTAACAAAATCGTAACACCCACAGACAAGGTGCCTTGGTGGAAGTCTGGGAGTCAGCAGAGAGGTTCCAGCACGCCACTGTAGGGAAAAGAAAAAGGAAGGAAGGAAGGAAGGAAGGAAGGAAGGAAGGAAGGAAGGAAGGAAGGAAGGAAGGAAGGGAGGGATGGAGGGAGGGAGGGAGGGAGGAGGAGAAAGATGAGAAAGAAAGAAAGAAAGAAAGAAAGGAAAGAGAATAAAGAGAAAGAAAAGAAAGAAAGAAAAGAAAGAAGAAAGAAAAGAAGAAAGAAAGAAAAAAAAAAAAAGAGAGACGGAGAGAGAGAACAGAATACAGACAGCAAAGCACAACGCAACCCCGAACATAGCTCCACTACAGCATCACTGACATACCCGAAAATACTGCTACCCTTCAAAGTTTAAACACTGTTTCCCCTGGTTCTCATTACGCCTTTCACAAGGCGGCACAGCTAAGTGCCAGGAGAGACTTCTCAACTAGTGGTTTCTCCCATGGGTAAAGTGGAAGCCTGTGATTAAGCAAGCACTTGGCTCCTCAGGCTGTGTGGAACGCTGCCCAAAAGATCAACTTCTTCCTCACCCCACCCAGAAGGATAAGGTATGCTGTATGACTGGGGAATGTGGAGTGGCTAAGAGAACTGCATCCAGGGTCTTGAGAGCAGAAAAGTGCCACAGATCCTACTAATCACTTTGCATACACTGTCAGGAAGTTCATCCCTAGGCTGCTAGGAATGCCTCACCTGTAGATCCACCCCCGCAGGTGGCCCACAGGCAACCCCAACACTGTGCTTCCCTACTCCTTTCCCATCCTCCCACATCCATCCCAGCGTATGCCCTGGGGGGCAGCTAGTGAAGGCCTTTGCCTACAGCTAGTGAGGACACGCCGAAAACTGCTCCAGCTCTGCGGGTTGGGTAGAAACCACCCAAACTTAGGCATTCAACACTGTTCAGGAAAAACAAACAGAAGGCTATCAGTACCTAGCCTGCCTTAGCAGTATCAAGAGAAGGCACACAATTTTAAGAATTCCACCCAAAGTGAGAACAAGTAGTATGGACCAGGAGTATCCATAGAAAAGGTCTGAGAAAGCCTCAGGATACCTAACAGTATTGATGGAAGGTACTTCTCTCCCAAAGCCAGTCAGTAAAGCCTGGAGGGGGTGAATGCCTCTTCAAATGCAAAGCCAGCAATGCAAGGGTTCAAGAGTTCAAGGGACATGGAAAGTCAAGCAAACAGGACACTGCCAGTGGAACGGGATTTTCCAGTAACTGGCAGCGAAGAAAGGGAAACCTGCAATTTATCCAACAAATAATTCAAAATGGTGGTTTTAATATTTTTTTTAATTTTTATTTATTTATGATAGTTACAGAGAGAGAGAGGCAGAGACACAGGCAGAGGGAGAAGCAGGCTCCATGCACAGGGAGCCCGATGTGGGATTCGATCCCGAGTCTCCGGGATAGCACCCTGCGCCAAAGGCAGGCGCCAAACCGCTGCGCCACCCAGGGATCTCAAAATGGTGGTTTTAAAGAAGCTCAGTGAGCTACAAGAAAACACAGACAACTCAATGAATTCAGGAAAACAATATACTATCAAAGTGAGAAGTTTAACAGAGAAATGGGAACATAAAGAGCCAAACAGGGCAGCCCGGGTGGCTCAGTGGTTGAACGTCTGGCTTCGGCCCAGGGCATGATCCTGGAGACCCGGGATCAAGTTACACGTCGGGCTCCCTGCATGGACCCTGCTTTTCCCTCTGCCTATGTCTCTGCCTCTCTCTGTGTGTATTTCATGAATAAATAAATAAAATCTTGAAAAAAAAAAAAAAAAGAGCCAAACAAATTCCATAGCTGAAGAAGTGAATGAATGAAATGAAAACTGCAACGGAGAGCACCAGTAGCAGACTTGATCAAGTAGAAGAAAAAATCTGTAAAGCTAAAGACAAGTCAGTTGAAATGATCTAATCAGAGGAGAATGAAAAAAAAAAGAATGAAAAGGAGTTTTAAAAGCCTAGCCTCTGAACAAAGGGATACCATCAGAACAAAACAAAACAAAACAAAACAAAATACGTTATTGGAATAACAGAAAGAGAAGAGAGGGAGAAAGAGAAAAAAATTATTTAACAAAATAATGGCTGAGCATTTCCCAAATGTAGGGAGAGATTCAGGCATCTAAGTTCACAAAACTCTTAAGTCGCACCCCCCCCCCCAATTTCAACCTAAAGAAATGTTCTCCAAAATACATTATAATAAAACTCCCTAAAATCAAAGACTGAGGGAATTTTATTTTCTTTTTTTAAGACAGAAAAATTTAGGGGATCCCTGTGTGGCTCAGGGGTTTAGCACCTGCCTTTGGCCCAGGGCGTAGTCCTGGGGTCCTGGGATTGAGTCCCACACCGGGCTCCCTGAATGGAGCCTGCTTCTCCCTCTGCCTGTGTCTCTGCCTCTGTGTGTGTGTGTGTGTGTGTGTCTGTCTGTCTGTGTGTGTGTGTGTCTCATGAATAAATAAATAAATAGGGATCCCTGGGTGGCGCAGCGGTTTAGCGCCTGCCTTTGGCCCGGGGCGCGATCCTGGAGACCGGGGATCGAATCCCACGTTGGGCTCCCTGCATGGAGCCTGCTTCTCCCTCTGCCTGTGTCTCTGCCTCTCTCTCTCTCACTGTGTGCCTATCATAAATAAATAAAAATTAAAATAAATAAATAAATAAATAAATAAATAAATAAATAAAATCTTTAAAAAGAAAAATTTTAAAGCAGCAAGAGATAAAAAAGATTCCTCACAAATAAGAGAAATTGTATAAGGCTATACTAGATTTTTCAGCTTAAACTTTGCAAGCCACAAGAGAATGGGATGATATATTCAAAGTTCTGGGGGGAAAAAACCCTGCCAAGCAAGAATACTTTACCCAGCACATGTGTCCTTCAGAAAAGAAGGTGAGACCAAGACTTTCCCAGATAATCAAAAGCTGAGGGAGTTGATCACCAGTAGACCCGCCTACAAGAAATGCTGAAAGGAGTATTTTAAGTGGAAGTGAAAAGACACTAATTAGTAATATAAAAACATATGAAAATATAACACAACTGGAAAAAATAAGCACAGTTGACTTTTGAATAATTTTGGAGTTAGGGGCACCATATCCATTCATGGTTGAAAATCCATGTATGACTTTTGAATCCCCCAAAACTTAAAAACTAATAGCCCACTTTTGACTGGAAGCCTTATTGATAACATAAACAGTTGATTGAGATATATTTTGTGTGAGTTACATGTATTATATATTGTATTCTTACAATAAAGTAAGTTAGAGAAAAGAAAATGTTATTTAAAAATCATAAGGAAGAAGGGCATCTGAGTGGCTCAGTTGGTTGAGTGTCTAATTCTTGATTTCAGCTCAGGTTGTGATCTCAAGGTCGTGGGATCGAGCCCCATGTGGAGCTCTGCACTCAATGTGGAGTCAACTTGAGATCCTCTCCCTCTGCCCCTCCCCACTTGCATTGACTCTCTCTCTTGCTAATAAATAAATTTTTTTAAAAAGAAAGAAAATCATAAGGAAGAGAAAGTGAATTTACAGTATTGTACTATTTTAATGTTTTTTAATAAAAACTCATGTATAAGTGGGTCTGCACAGTTCAAACCTATGTTTTTGTTTTTTTTTAAAGAATGCTTTATTCAGCTTTATAGGCTCTGTTACTTCTTTTTTGTTGTTAAGATTTTATTTATTTATTTTAGAGAGAGAGTGAGCAAGAGAGAGAGAAGGTGCAGGGGAGGGGCAGAGGGAGAGGAGAAGCAGGCTCCCCACTAAGCAGGGAGCCTGACGTGGGGCTCAGTCTCAGGACTCTGGGATCATGACCTGAGCCAAAAGCAGACACTTAACCAATTGAACCACCCAGGTGCCCTCTCTCTCTCAGCCCCTCTTCCCACGAATGAGCACTCTTTCTCTCCCTCAAATAAACAAAACTATGTTGTTCAAGGGTCAACTGTACATAGTGAGATTCAGAATACTCAAATTCTGCAATATGATGGTGTGTTAATCACTAGGGTCAAAAGACAAAAGTGTTAAAAATAACTGTAACAAAATAGCTACAGTAATTTGTTAATGGATATAGTATATGAAAAGAGGTAAACTATGACATCAAAAACAAAAAATGTTGGGAAGCCTGGGTGGCTCAGTGGTTTAGCGCCACCTTCAGCCCAGGGCGTGATCTTGGAGACCCGGGATCCAGTCCCACATCAGGCTCCCTGCATGGAGCCTGCTTCTCCCTCTGCCTGTGTCTCTACCTCTCTCTCTCTCTCTCTCTCTCTCATGAATAAATAAATAAAATCATTAGAAAGAAAGAAAGAAAGAAAGAAAGAAAGAAAGAAGAAAGAAAGAAGAAAGAAAATACTAACAGAACTAAAAGGAGAAATAAACAGAAATACAATAATAGTAGGGGGCATTAACACCCCCACTTTCAACAATGGTTGGATTATATCCAGACAGAAAATCACTAAGGAAACTAAGATGGATTTGAACAATACTATAGACCAAATGAACCTAAAAGAAACATGCAGAACATTCCATCTACAGCAGAATATTCTTCTCAAGTATGTTCCAAGTGGAACATTCTCTAAGACAGATCATATGTTAAGTCACAGAGCAATCCTAGCAAATTTAAGAAGATTGAAACCACACCAAGTATCTTTTCTGACCACAGTGTTATGAAACTAGAAATCAGTAACAGGAGGAAAACTGGAAAATTAAAAAATATATGGAAATTAAACAACACAACCCTGAACAACCAATGGGTCAAAGAAGAAATCAAAAAGTATCTTGAATATACAACATGATGACTATTATTAGCATTGCTGTATGGTGTATTCGAAAGTTGTTAAAAGAGTAGATCCTAAGAGTTCTCTTATTACAAAAAAAAAACCACATTTTTTTTTGTATCTTTGTGATTTGACAAATATTAACTAAACTTACTGGAGTAATCATTTCACATTATGCAAGCCATGTCATTATGCTGTATGCCTTAAACTTACACAGCAATGTATGTTAATTATATCTCAGTAAAAATGAGGAAAAAATTAAATATTTGACAAAAATGGAAATAGCAAAAGCAGTTCTAAGAGGGAAGTGTATGGTAATAAAAGCCAACATTAAGAAAATAAGATTGGGTGTTTGGGTAGGTCAGTTAGTTAAGTGTCTGATTTCAGCTCAGTTCATGATCTTGTGGTCCTGGGATTGAGCTCAATGTGGGGCAACTCGGCCAGCAAGGAGTCTGCTTGAAATTCTCTCTCTCTCTCTCTCTCTCTCTCTCTCTCAGCCCCTCTTCCCACTAATGAGCACTCTTTCTCTCCCTCAAATAAATAAATAAATCTTAAAAAAAAAGATCTTAAGTAAACAACCTAACAACACCATAAGGAGCAAGAAAAAGGTGACTAAACTAAGCCCAAAGTTAGTAGGAGGGAGGAAATAACAAAGATCAGAACAGAAATAAATGATATGAAGACTAGAAAGACAATACACACACACACAAAATCAATGAAACTAAGTTGGTTCTTCAGAAAACAGACACAACTGACAAAATTTTCGCTGAACTAACCAAGAAAAAAAGAGAGGACTCAAACAGACAAAAGTATAAATGAATGAGGAGGCATTACAAATGATACCAGCAAAACACAGTGGCTCTTAAAAGACTACTATTTATAAGTACATGCCATTAATTTGGATAACCGAAAAGAAATTAACACATTCCTAGAAACATACAACCCGAAGACAATCACAAAGAAATAGAAATGATGAACAGATCAATAATGACCTGATAGTTTTACTGGTGAATCCTATCAAACATTTGTTTAAGCAGGCTCCACACCCAGCACAGAGCCCAACTCGAGGCTTGAAGTCAAAACTCTGAGATCAAGACCTGAGTTAGGATCAAAAGTCAGACACTTAATTGACTGAGCCACCCAGCTCCCCTGCCTCATCAAACATTTAAAGAAGAATTAACACCTACCCCTCTCAAATTCTTCCAAAGATCTGAAGGGAAGGGAATTATTTCCAAACTCACTTTATGAGACCAGCACAACCTTGATACCAAAGCCAGACACTAAAAGAAAATTACAGACCAATATTCCTGATGTAAAAGATGCAAAAATCCTCAACAAAACAGCA
The DNA here is from genome assembly GCF_003254725.2 of Canis lupus dingo. Classification (NCBI taxonomy): domain Eukaryota; kingdom Metazoa; phylum Chordata; class Mammalia; order Carnivora; family Canidae; genus Canis; species Canis lupus. Next base: position 109,594,895 of record NC_064243.1, read on the forward strand.
GCAAGCTAAAAAAAAAAAAAAAAAAAAAAAAAAACAGCAGCAAGCTGAATTTGACAACATATAAAAAGGATCATATACTATGACCAGATGGGATTTATTTTTTTTAAGTTTTATTTATTTAAGTAATCTCTACACCCCATATGGGACTCAAACTCATGATCCCAAGATCAAGAGTCACATGTTCTTCCAACTGAGCCAGCCAGGTACCTCCAGATGGGACTTGTTTTTGCAATGCAAAGATGGTTCAACATACTCAATTCAAAAATGTGATACGATACACCACATTAACAAAATAAAGGACAAAAAAGAATAAACACATACACACACACATATACATGCAGAGAGATTTCTAAGAGACCTTCTGGTGGGAATAATGGTTCAACAGAGTCACAAGTATCAAGACACTGTGGAAAGTCCTGTCTTAGAAGACTTAAGAGGATAATTCTGGAAATATCTGTTTCAGTCTTGCAAAACATCATGCATTGGTTTCCAGAGCCAAGAAAATGAGACAGCCACCCATAGAATACATTTGTGAAATGTGGTCTTAATTCTCTGTGGCTCTTTCCTTTTATGTTCATGGTAAATGTATCTATTCTAGTATTCTAGGTAGGGAAAATGCAGGCAGTTCATTGACTCAACACATTTATTGATCTGCCAACACTGTGGAATGCTAAATAGATGATAAAGAGTTTGTTTGATTTCCAAAAGCCAATGGGACTCCAATAAAGCGACTCAGGTGGGATGAAGTGACTATTCTGGCTGCTGTGTAGGGGTGGACTCAGGGGAGAGATGAGGAATAGGGTATTATAAGCCAAGTGACAGGTGTGGATGGGTTCAAAGGGTCTTTGGAATTATTTAGGCAGTTGTGCCTGGCCTGTCTGAATCCAGTGACAGAAGTAACCAGTAGGAAGTGGGAGTGGACTCAGAAAGAATTAGCAATGAAAAAAACCAGGGACTGGTGTTGCAGCTTAACTTAATAGAGAAATCTGTTGTATGTGAAGGTTATCACAATCTTTGTTTGTTTGCTGTAACAGCAGCAAACATTTACCAAACCATTAGGCTCTTGGCTTAGGAGTCCTCATTATTAGGGTTCATTATCTGGGTCTTGCAGTTACAAGACTGCAAGGGGAAATTAAAGCTGTTGTCACAAAAATACTATTAAAAAAATAATGTGGTAGTCCCCACCAAGCATGTCCCTGCTTATTATTAGTGTGAATCCTCTCTCATTACGGGAACTTCCTCATAGGCCAGCCATTCTGTGACCCTCTGATGCAAGGTGAAATTGCAGATCTAACAAAAGATGCTTGGCTACAAAAAGTCTTTGTAAGTGATGGGGGGAAAGTGATGGAATCCCATCCAAATCCCTTGACCAACTGGGATCTGAGGTAGACCAGTTAACTTTTAAAGAAATTAACATCCACAATGTTAATGCCATGATGAGCCTTCAAAAAAGTCTGATGCAAATATCGAAAGGGTAAGAGAGGCCATTGGGGACATCGTTGGCACCCTAGAATAATTTTGCAAAGATTAATTTTATGACTTAGGCTAGAAAAGCCAAATGTGAAATAATTTTGTAGGAAAAATCCCAATCCTTTCATCCTCATTCCCCACCAAAAAATCCATCATTTGATTCGTTCTTTGTTTATTCAAAGAATGAATCACATATTGCTATTAACATATCTAAATTTATTAAATTAAAGCTAAGCCTAGTTTCAAAATAAAGTTTTTTTCCCAGATTCTTTTTATGGTGATAAAGCACAGATAACATAAAATTTATCATCTTAACCATTTAGAAGTATACAGTTCAGTGACATTAAGTACATTCATACTGTTGTGTAACCATCACACACACCCCCCCAAAAAATGAAGGATAAAGTCATACAATCATCTCAATAGATAACAGAAAAGACATTTGACAAAACTTGACTCTTTCATGGTAAAAAAAAAAAAAAAATCTCAACAAATTAGGTATCAAGGTTAATGTGCCACAACATAATGAAGGCCATACATGACAGGCCCAGGGATAACACCACACCCAATAGTGAAAGGTTGAGAGCTTCTAAGATCAAAAGCATGGCAAGGAGGCCCACTCCTGCCATTTACATTCAACACGGTACTGGAAGTCTGAGCCAGGGCAACTAGGCAAGAAAAAGAAATAAAGGGTGTCTAGACCAGAAAGGAGTAAGTACAATGGTCTGTGTAGATGCCATGACCTTATATACAGAAAACTCTCCTTCATTTCTACCAATACAACTTACATGCTGATTTTGTACACTGAAAGCTATCCTCAGGGGCACCTGGGTGGGGTCGTGATCTAAAGGCCCTGGGATCAAGCCCCATATCAGGCTCCCTGCAGGGAGCCCGCTTCTCCCTCTGCCTGTGTCTCTGCCTCTCTCTGTGTGTCTCTCATGAATAAATAAATAAAATCTTAAAAAAAAAAAAAAAGCTATCTGCAATTGAGCCCTTCAACAACTGCATAGGTCTACTTGTGTGTGAATTTTTTTTTAATTTTATGTGTTTATTCATGACAGACACAGAGAGAGAGAGAGGCAGAGACACAGGCAGAGGGAGAAGCAGGCTCCATGAAGGGAGCCTGACGTGGGACTTGATCCAGGATCTCCAGGATCACACCCCAGGCTGAAGGCGGTGCTAAACCGCTGGGCCACCGGGGCTGCCCGTGTGTGGATTTTTTACAGTACTATAAATGTCTTTTCACTTCATGATTTTCTTTCTTTTTTTTTTTTAAGATATTTTTATTTGACATAGAGTGAGCGAGAGAGCAAAGGCAGGGGTAACAGCAGAGGGAAAGGGAGAAACCGGCTCCCCACTGAGCAGGGAGCCCGAGGCAGGGCTTGATCCCCAGGATACTAGGATCATGACCTGAGCCAAAGGCAGACACTTAACTGACTAAGCCACCCAGGTGCCCCTTTCATGATTTTCTTAATGACATTTTCTTTCCTCTAGCTTACTTTATTGTAAGAATACAGTATAAAATACACTGAACATACAATATAATATGCTAGCTGTTTATATTATTAGTAAGGTTTCTAATCAACAGTAGGCTATTAGTAGTGAAGTTTTAGAGGAGTCAAAGTTATAAGTGAATTTTTGACTGCACAGGGCCAGGGTGTTGGCTTCTCACCCCAGCATCATTCAAGCAAAGGTCAACTGTACTTACATTTTAGAACTGAGTATTTTTTTTTTAAGATGTTATTTATTTATTCATGAGAGACTCACAGAAAGAGGCAGAGACACAGGTGGAGGGAGAAACAGGCAGAGAGAGAAGCAGGCTCCCTGCGGGGAGCCTGATGCAGGACTCAATCCCAGGATCCCGGGATCACACCCTAAGCTGAAGGCAGACGCTCAACCACTGAGCCACCCAAGAGTCCCTAGAATTGAGTATTAAAAGACCAGTCTTCAGAATTTTAAAAGCAGAATGCAATGAAGGAGGTAGAGCCATAGGGGGAAAGATAGCATCCTGCAATAGAAATCTTTTTTTTTTTTTTTTTTTTTTTAATGAGAGACACACACACAGAGAGAGAGGCAGAGATGTAGGCAGAGAGAGAAGCAGGCTCCACTCAGGAAGCCCCATGTGGGACTCGATCCCAGGACTCGAGGATCACATCCTGGGCCAAAGGCAGGTGCTCAATCACAGACCCTCCCAGGCATCCCTCCAAAAGAAATCTTAAAAATCTCTTCTGCTGAGGCGATTCTCTCCTTTGTCAATTTATTTATTCTATCCTTGCAGTGTTATTTTCGCAAAGTGGTCCTGAACATATTCCAAGAACTTAGAACTGTTGCTGTGCCCTGTTCTAGAAAGAAACGTGTAATTCTGCTTAGCTTTCTTACTTTAGTATCTTATTGCTTTGGCAGTAATGGAGAAAAGAAAATTTCTGTGTTAAGTACTATAAATGCTTATTTGTTTCAGGAAAAAATTTCCACATAATAAAATACAAAGCTGAAGTTTCTGCCGGTATTCATATTTAAACCAATACATTGGGATCCCTGGGTGGCGCAGCGGTTTGGCTCCTGCCTTTGGCCCAGGGCGCGATCCTGGAGACCCAGGATCGAATCCCACGTCGGGCTCTCGGTGCATGGAGCCTGATTCTCTCTCTGCCTGTGTCTCTGCCTCTCTCTCTCTCCCTCTGTTACTATCATAAATAAATAAATTTAAAAAAATAAACCAATACATTGAGATTTGTTTCATTTAAATATGCAAATGGGGGGCACCTGGCCGGCTCGGTTGGTAGAGCATGCAACTCTTGAGGTCAGGGTGGTGAGTTCAAGCTCCATGTTGGGTGTAGAGATTACTTCAAAATTTAAAATCTTAAAAAAAATTTCAGCTCAAGATAAATTATTAATAAGTAAATAAATACACCACACACACAACTAGGGCCAGTTTAGTCAATTGACTAAACTGACCTGAGGGCTGAGGACAGAGACACCTGATTGTGAGATGAAGGTGACCCACCTGCCTGTAGGCCCCAGCAGAGGTCTGCCCTCGCCATCTTCCTCATTCAGCCTGAAGTAACAGCAACTGAGGAGGCATTTTGCTGAACAAACCTTAGAGAAATTGTGAAAGAAAAAATACATATATGGGTTCTTTTCTATTGTCTTACAGGAATCACAGTCTGTATTCTGTGAAGGCTGATACAGATTAAGGTGGATTCTTAACCAGCTACCACCACCAGCATCTGGAAGAGCTAGAAACTCTCTTCTCCAGAAATAGGCCTGGCTAGACTCCCGTTTCAAATAGAGTGGTTTTTTCCTTCATGAAAATGAGGACCAAGTAGGCACAGGTTGTTTCCCAGGCTGCTAGGAAACCAGAGAGCCTGGACAGGCTGCAGGTCTCAGGGACTCAGCGCCTCCCTCTGGTGAGAAGTGGAACAACACCAGGAAGGACAGCTGGGGAGCCCTGTTGGCTAGTCTGTGAGCAACTCCACCCATGTGGGTTCTGGGTATCTGGTCCTTCTTTCCCTTATTAAAAAAAATAGGAAAATTCTACAGATATACACAAGTAATCTAAATCACGATGTGAGGAAGGCTTCCAGGAAAATTTGAGCGCAGAGCCCAACCTTTCCTACATTTTTATAAGACCAAGTATTATAACAAAGAATACAAAACAAAATAGAAATAGAGGGAGAAATACCCTTAGACTGTGAATGCTTCTTCTGGGATCTGACTAGCTTGTAAAATCTATCTCTAGACAATGATCCCAACTAGAGACTACAACACGGAGAAGGGAAATATGTCCCAGACAAAGGGCTTCCTTCAAAGTCACTGGCTTGGGGCACCTGGATGGCTCAGTAGGTGAAGTGTCTGCCTTCCTCTCAGGCATAATCCCAGGGTCCTGGGATCAAGCCCCCCATCAGGCTCCCTGCTGAGTGGGGAGCCTGCTTCTCTCTCTCCCTGTGCCCTGCCCCCCACTCATGCTTTTCTCTCTTTCAAATAATTTTTTTAAAAAAAAGTCACCAGCTTGCCTTTGAATATGGTAAGATTCTTCCATTCTTTGAGATTTTCTCTCTTTTCTCAAGTGTTGTAATTCGAGTGGATTGAAAAGAGGAGTAGAGAATAAGATTCCAAAACCCCTAATGAAGATCCAAGCTTGCTTGCTTGCTTTCTTCCTTTCTTTCAAGATTTACTCATTTATGGGCAGCCCCGGGGGGCTCAGTGGTTTAGCTCTGCCTCTAGCCCAGGGCCTGATCCTGGAGACCCAGGATCAAGTCCCATGTCAGGCTCCCTGCATGGACCTGCTTCTCCCTCTGCCTGTGTCTCTGCCTCTCCCTCTGCCTGTGTCTCTGCCTCTCCCTCTCTCTCTCTCATGAATAAATAAATAAAATCTTTAAAAACAAACAAAAAAAAAGATTTATTCATTTATTTTAGAAAGAAAGTGCATGAGCAAGAGGGGCAAAGGGAAAGAGAGAATCCCAAGCAGACTCTGTGCTGGGTGCAGAGCCCTATGTGGGGCTTGAGGAATTAGACTTTATAGATTTTGCTCATGTTATGAACTCTTTTGCAGAATTTATGAGGTCCTCAGACATCCAAAGGTATGAACATTTACCATACACTCACGGGCCTTCTAGTCAGTGAGCTGTGTTAGAGGAGTCAGTGCATTTAAAATTTCCCAGGTGGGACACCTGGGTGGCTCAGTGGTTGAGCATCTACCTTTGGCTCAGGTTGTGATCCCCGGGTCCTGGAATCGAGTTCTGCATTGGGCTCCCTTCAAGGAGCCTGCTTCTCCCTCTGCCTATATCTCTGCCTCTTTCTCTGTATCTCTCATGAATAAATAAAATCTTAAAAATAAGTAAATAAAATAAAATTTCCCAAGTGCTAATGGATGAGCCTGATGCAGGGCTTGATCTCAAGTCTCTGAGATCACGACCTGAGCCGAAACCAAGAGTCAGATGTTTAACCAACTGCACCACACAGGCGCCCCAAGATCCAAGCTTTCTTAGTGCTAAAACACCAGCTATGCCAAAGCTGCTTGTCACTCAAGGACTGGTAAAATTTATGAAGGATGACCAAGAAAGACACTTCTTGTGGCAATGCCAGCCAGCCAAAGGATGCCAGGAACACACCTGGGATTGAACAAGTTAAGTTTATTGCTTGTTGCGGCAGTGGAGGCACATACCATGAGCAACTGTGGGCATCTAAGAAAGAAGGACTTAGGATAAGAAATTAAAATGTATTATAAGCCTAAACATGAGATTTATACGGCCTGTGTTAGGTTATTTTGAAAAGAGGATAAGGAAGCAAGGCCTTGCTCTGGGTTGGGTGCTGCCAGGAAGCTTGGAGCATTTTCTGACTGAGGATCTCCATACTATCCAGAAGGCAAGACCAGAGTGAAGTTAAAGCTGGAACAGTTAAAGCAGCAGTCACTTAGCTGTGACAGAGGGGTCATTTCTGGGGTTTGAGCAATGCTCATGTGTTTTTCTTCAGCCATGATTCTGGAGTGGCCTGATTTTTTTTTTTTCCATCATAGTCAGAGTGGCCTTGCCTGATGTTGATGATCTGTAAAGTTGTTTATGCTCACAGGACAACACCAAGGCCTGGGTGGAGTGCAGGTCAGTTCCTGGATGTTGGAGGAAGGGCAGAGGGCTTTTTTCTTTTCTCACTTTTAAAATCATTTAAAAATTGGGGCTGGGGAATTCATGTGGAGGTCAGAGTGGAAGCAGGTGTGAGTGGATCCAGCAGAAGGAGATATGGCTACCAAAGTGTTTGAGTCCATTGACAAGTTCGGCCTGGCCTTAGCTGTTGCAGGAGGAGTGGTGAACTCTGCCTTGTATAATGTGGATGCTGGCCACAGAGCTGTCATCTTTGACTGGTTCCGTGGAGTACAGGACATTGTAGTAGGAGAAGGGACTCACTTTCTCATCCCTTGGGTACAGAAATCTATTATCTTTGATTGCCACTCTCGACCACGTAATGTGCCAGTAATCACTGGTAGCAAAGATTTACAGAATGTCAACATCATCCTGCGCATCCTTTTCCAACCAGTCAACAGCCAGCTTCCTGGCATCTTCACCAGCATCGGGGAGGACTATGATGAGCGGGTGCTACCGTCTATCACTACAGAGATCCTCAAGTCGGTGGTAGCTCACTTTGATGCTGGAGAACTGATCACCCAGAGAGAACTGGTCTCCAGACAGGTGAGTGATGACCTTATAGAGCAAGCAGCAACCTTTGGGCTCATCCTGGATGACGTGTCCTTGACGCATCTGACCTTCGGGAAGGAGTTCACAAAAGCAGTAGAAGCCAAACTGGTGGCTCAGCAGGAAGCAGAGAGAGCCAGATTTGTGGTGGAAAAAGCTGAGCAGCAGAAGAAGGAGGCCATCATCTCTGCCGAGGGTTTCTCCAAGGCAGCAGAGCTGATTGCCAACTCGCTCGCCACAGGGGGCGACGGCCTCATAGAGCTGCGCAAGTTGGAGGCTGCAGAGGACATGGCGTACCAGCTGTCACGCTCTCGGAATATCACCTACCTGCCGGCTGGGCAGTCTGTGCTCCTGCAGCTGCCTCAGTGAGCCCTGTCTGGCCTGCCTGTCCTCGGGCCCCCACAGCCCTGACGACTCTTTATACCACCATCCTTGTGCCCCCACCCCAGAAATCACTGTGAAATTTCATGATTGGCTTAAAGTGTAGGAAATAAAAGTGAAATCACTTCAGATCTCTAAAAAATAATAATAATAAATAAAATAAAATAAAATAATTTAAAAATTGGAAATAAAGGACATTAAGTCTATCAAATTCAATAAAACTCCTATTTGATTTTAGGAGACTGTTAAGTGCTCATCCAAGCCCAAGATAAGGGGCGTAGGAATACCAGGAAAAATGTAAAGACCAACTTTAAGTATATATATGTGAGTATGATGTGTATGTCTATGTATATATGTGCATATATGTACGTATCTATTTCCAACAACTTCCTTTTAAAAACAACTGGCAAATATAAACTTTTAGATTAAAAATCAAAGATATACAGGGGCACCTGGATGGCTCAGTAGGTTAAGCCTCTGACTCTCAGTTTCAGCTCAGGTCATGATCTTGGGGTCTTGAGAGCAAGTACAGCACCAGGCTCAGCACTCAGCGCTGAGTCTGCTCAAGATTCTCTCTCTCTTGGCATGCTGGTGTGGCTCAGTGGTTGAGCGTCTGCCTTTGGCTCAGGTCGTGACCCCAGGGTCCTGGGATCAAGTCCTGCATCAGCTCCCCATAGGGATCCTGCTCCTCTCTCTGCCTATGTCTCTGCCTCTCTCCGTGTGTCTTTCATGAATAAATAAATAAAAATTTTTTTAAATAAATAAAATCTTTTAAAAAAATTACCTCTCCCTCAGTTCCTCCCCTGCTCCCTTTCTCTCTAAATAAATGAAATTTTAAAAAAAAATCGAAGATATCCTAGGAGGCACCTAGCTGCTCAATCAGAAGAGCATGTGACTCTTAATCTCGGGGCTGTGAGTTCGAGCCTTACATTGGGTCTAGAGATTACTTAAATAAATAAAAATCAAAGCTATCTTTGATTTCATTGGTTGCCCACCATCACCGTCTTATATTATTTAAACATCATCAAGTGACTATAGTCCTGCATTGTTCTCTGCTGAAATGGAAGTAGCTTCACTGAGGCAAATGGCTGCTTTGCAGGATGGGAGATCACCCTTATCTTAATTTGACCAAGTGTCAAGTTATAAAACCTTAAAGTCAAGGTGGCTGGCCTCCTACAGCTTTACTTGCCCATCCATTAGCACCTGGGAAATTTTATTTTATTTACTTATTTTTAAGATTTTATTTATTCATGAGAGACAGAGAAAGAGGCAGAGACATAGGCAGAGGGAGAAGCAGGCTCCCTCTGGGAAGCCCAATGTGGGACTCAATCCCAGGACTCCAGGGTCATGACCTGAGCCAAAGGCATATGCTCAACCACTGAGCCACTCAGGCACCCCACCTGGAAAATTTTAAATGCACTGACCCATTTAACACAGCTCACTGACTAGAAGGCCCCTGAGTGTACGGTAAATGTTCATACCTTTGGATGTCTGAGGACCTCATAAATTTGGCAAAAAAGTTCATAACATGAGCAAAATCTACAAAGGAATTAGAAGCTACACAAGCAGCTACAGTACTATCTGGGTAGCTATTAATAAAACACTGTATGCAAGCTTGTCTTCTGAGAATGGTGCCATCAGAAGCTAAATGGCCAGCCTCTGAGCTAAATTCAGGTTTGGGACTCCTTAGCCAGAAGTATTCTAAAAAAATCTGTTCTAGAAAAACTGACAGGACCTGAACTGACCATTGAAAATAAAGGAGAACAATCTGATGTCCACAAGGAAAAACTGAAAGACACATTTGAGGGAAACTCGGAAAGAGAAGTCCACCCAAGACCATCTTCAAAGTCATGGGTGTGGCTGCCCCACCCCTTCCACCCTCATTGCCAGGGATCTGAGGCTCCTGGGAATCCATTTACATCAAGCGAGGAACAACATGCAGGGTTTACTAGTAGCACCACAGGGCTGTGTGTTACAAAAAGGAGGCGAGAGAGGAGGAAGGGTGGGAGGGAAGGAAGTAGGAAGGGAGGGAGGGGTGTGGGAGGAGGGGAAGAAGATAGAAAGAAGCCAAACTCCTAGTGTTAAAATTCTCAACTCTGAAATCTCCCAAAGAAGGTGGAGAAACTATAAATAGGGAAGAATGGAATTTGTGAAAGATCAAAATCTACAAATCTTGCTAATGCAGATCAGGACGGGGGGGGGGGGGGGGGGGGGGGGGAATGAAACATCTTGTGTTGTCCCTCATCATCTGCACAGTAGATGGCACCCAAGTCAAACACTTCATAGACTTGATGCTTGCATCTGAAAATTCCTCCAACAGAATTGTTCTGTCTTCTCTTTTTGGCTATGTTTCCCCCCTCTGTTTGCTCCTATCTTGGCACCAACCTCAGATCACCATGTATTTCTCTCAGCCCCTTCCCCTCTTATCGCCTACTGAGTAGAGATCTTTGCAGAACAGGGTTATAGTGTATTACATACTAGATAGGTTCTTTCTGAATGTAAATTTTCTCTCAGAGGCCCTGACAGAGGCACCCTCTTCTAAATGTTATACTGCAGTGATTCCTCAGTAAGAGGTTCAACAGGAAATTCCTGCCTCTGTGTCTTTCCCCTTTTGATCTCATATGTTAATAAGGGGTTGCTCTTGGTTAAAATTATTATTTTTTATTTTTTTTAAAGATTTTATTTATTTATGAGAGACACAGAGAGAGAGAGAGAGAGAGAGAGAGAGGCAGAGACACAGAGGGAGAAGCAGGCTCCATGCAGGGAGCCTGATGTGGGACTTGATACCAGGACTCCAAGATCAGGCCCTGGACTGAAGGTGGCGCTAAACCACTGAGCCACGGAGCTGCCCCAGCTCTTGGTTAAAATTAAACTAAACCCAGATAAGCTTCTTCCAAAATTGCCTCAAAAACCATTACAAAAGGAGTGTGTCTGCCACAAATGAAATCTGTCCCACAAAAAAGATTGACTTTTTGCCAAAAGTCCTTGCCATAGTTTAATTCAGGCATTCAAGGAGTTAGCCAATATTTTCCCCCAAACAGCTCTGTGCTATCATGCCGCACTATTGTCTTCAGCTGGGTCTTCCTAGTCTGGCCACGGTTCTGTCCAGTATGCCAACAAGTGCTGAATATGGCCTGTGGGGGCGCCTGGGTGGCTGGGGTCATGATCCCAGCATCCTGGAATTGAGCCCTGGGTCAGGATCCCTGATGAGCCTGGAGTCTGCTTCTCCCTCTGCCTGCCCCTCCCCCTGTTCATGCTCTCTCTTGCTCAAATAAATAAATAAAATCTTTTTTTAAAAACTGTGACACTGGGGCACCCCCGGTGGCTCAGTGGTTTGGCGCTGCCTTCAGTCCAGGGCGTGATCCTGGAGACCCCGGATCAAGTCCCACATCGGGCTCCCTGCATGGAGCCTGCTTCTCCCTCTGCCTGTGTCTCTGCCTCTCTCTCTCTCTTTCTCTCTTTCTCTCTTTCTCTCTCTGTGTCTCTCATGAATAAATAAAATCTTAAAAAAAAAAAAAAACTATGACACTGTAATGCTCTTCCATCTTCTCAATTCCCCTTCATGCTTCCAGCTGATGGTTACCTACTCTCCTAACCCAAGGTCTCCACTATACTCCAACTAGGAGTCCTGAGGCACATTCTGACAGACCCCTGTCTCTTCTCCTATGTTCTCTAAATAAATTTTGACATTATTGAATTTCTTAGCCTCTCCCTCCATAAGGGTATGTAAATGAGACCCTGTAATTCTGGTTCTCATCTCCAGCTCATGGTGGCCAGTAAGCTTCTAAACAAAATGATTATATTTACCTTGACTCCATGATCTAAAACACGTTATTCTTAATTGTGTCACCACATCTGCCAGCTTCATGAATCTCGGCTTTCTAGATATCTGTTTCAGTCAGGTTCTCTCCAGGAAAACAGGAATTACTTTGAGTATTTACAGCAGAGGAATTTAATACAGAGAATTGGCCAAACAGGGGATGGAGGAACTGAGGGTCGAGCAGGGAATCGTGTGGTGATGCCCCAGGTCAGCAGCAAAAAGTAGCTATGCCCACCCCTTTACTGGAAAGAAAAGGCAAGAGGTGAGGCTCTCAGAGCCCAGGGAAGGAATCAGCAAAGAAAACTGGAATCAGCGGGTCTGACTGGCGGGGACTAAGGCTGGGGCTGGGGAGGTGGAGGTGCAGTTCCTGCCATGGGGGCTGGCCAAGGCAGGGGGACAGGGGAGAAAGATACCTGTAGAGGCTGCTTTTAGGCAATAGGCCTGACCAATGGAAACCTGAGCAGGGCAAAAAGGCCCACAGTGACCACTGAGCAGACACGCACAGGTTCATTAAGCCATAGGCCTTAACTGACCAAGTACAACCAGGTACAGTCCCTAAGATTATCAAAAAAGGAAAAAATTCCATCTGTTCCCAGCTCCCTCACTCTGTCCTATAACTATAGCCCCTCACTACCACCTCGCAGCACACAGTCTCTCCTGTGCTATCCTGCTCACTGATCCCTTGTGGCGTATTCAATAAACCTCTATCTCTTTTGTTCCTCCTCGGGTAAATTCTTTCAGCATCCATGCTACCAGCTGCCAGCCCCCACCCACTTGAGATGCCCCACAATACCCTGGTTCTCTCTTCTCTTCTTCCAGCCTCCTGCCCATGTCCCCCCACCCCACCCTCTAAGCTGACTCAAACCCAAAGCTAGCTGACACTGAAGCCTGGCAAACAGTCTGCAGGTATCATTCCCCCTAAGTATAGAGCAGAGAAAGGGAGAGAGAATGGCCGAGGCCCAATTCTTCCTACCTACCACATACTACCGGACCCCAGTTCATGGATCAGGTGTCCTATGATATGCATAATACTTCCAAGTACTTATTTAGGGAGCCTCCAAGGACTGGACTTTATATTCCAGTCTACTCCACAAAGGATGGAGTTTTGTCTTTGTTCTCAATGCTTCTTGGAATGAAGGATCTGTCCTAAACCCCAAGCTAAAGCTCAGCCAGCAGCTGGAAGAGCCCCTTTCTTTTACCACTGCTTACTGCAAGGTGGGCAGCATTCCCGAGAGAATCCCTGAGATCATTTGGCTGCTCCAAGGCAATTCTGCAACCTGCAACATTACCTAGTCCTTGATCATAAAGGTGAGGCCAGAGAAATCCTGTTCCTTGAGGAGGCTCAGTCTACCTATTCAAAAACTCATCTCTTCCAGAAACACCCTCCCAAATACACCTGGAAATAACGTTTAACCAAGACTCTGGCATTCCCAAGATCCAGTCAAGTTGACACATAAAAAGAGCATCCCCCCCCCCCCCAAAAAAAAGAGCCATCACACCAGCCAAAGAACTCAAGTAATAATCGACTTACAAGCAGAACACAGGGCAGCCCTGGTGGCGCAGTGGTTTAGGGCTGCCTGCAGCCCGGGGTGTGATCCTGGAGACCCGGGATTGAGTCCCACGTTGGGCTCCCTGCATGGAGCCTGTTTCTGTCTCTGCCTCTCTCACTCTCTCTCTCTCTCTGAATAAATAAATAAATAATCTTTAAAAAAATTAAAAACAAGCAGAACACAATTTACCTGGTGATGGAAAAGTGAATAGTAACTTTACAGTGAAGAAATCTGGAAAAGAAAACACCTAAAATAGTGATTAAACCTAACAGCAACATCATGAGCCCTTTGACGTGATGCAAGGGAAAAACCCCATGAATTTCGGGATCTCCTCACCAGAAATTCAGAACTTCAGTGCCCACGCCAAACTGAGAGCCACTCTACAAAAGAACTGATGACTTACTTACTCTTCAAAATGTCCAAGTCACAGGAGACAAGGAAAGTCTAAGATGCTGCCAGTTTGGAGGAGACCAAGGAGACGTAATAAGGAAGTGCATCATTTTGAATCATAGGACATAAAAGGGATACAAGTGGAAAACCTCGTGAAATCCGAATAAGGCTTCTAGTTTATTTAATAGCATTACACTAATGTTAATTTCCCAGTTCTGATCGTTGTACTATGGTTATGTAAGAGGATCATATTTGGGGAGGTTGAGTGAAGGGTATATGGAAACTCTGACTGTTTTTAAAATTCTAAGGCTAAATTTATTTCAAAATTAATTTTTTAAAAATATGGAGGGACACCTGGGTGGCTCAGCCATTGGGTGTGTCTGCCTTTGGCCCAGGGCATGGTCGTGGAGACCTGGGATCGAGTCCTGCGTCAGCTCCCTGCATGGAGCTTGCTTCTCCTTCTGCCTCTCTCTGCCTCTCTCTGTGTGTCTCTCATGAATAAATAAATAAGATCTTTTAAAAATATAATAAAAATTAAAAATATGGAATGCTTCATGAACGTGCACGTCATCCTCATGCGCAGGGGCCACACTAATCTTCTCTGTATCGTTCTAATTTTAGTATAGGTGCTGCCAAAGCAAGCACTCAAGATTTTTTTTTTTTTTTAAGGCTTACACTTAATCGATCCCCACAAGTTTGTGTGTGAGGTGACCAACAGGAAAAGGTTACGGTAGAATGAGAGTATAGTCAGAGAGTATAGTATAGGCAGAGTATAGTCTCTGCCTCACGTTTTGCTGAGGAATGTGCAAAAGGAAGATTATATATAGCCTTGAAAGCTTCTGGAAGCCACTTCTGAATGCAGCCTATGCTGCAATCTACACTGCAGTCCAGTCTACACTACAGAGAAGAGAACCAACAAAAAGAAACCTCTCTTTAGTGAAAGCTTCTAGATTACTGTGTTCTGCTTGACCCAAAGCCTGTCCCCTTACAATGTTCTCTCTCCAACTCAGGCAAATAATGTCTCTGTAACATTATCCTTTTTAATGACCCAGTCATTTTTTAAGGCAGAGTTTTTAAAAGTCCTTTTTAAAGATTTTATTTATTTATTCATGAGAGACACACAGAAAGAGGCAGAGACACAGGCAGAGGGAGAAGCAGGCTTCGTGCTGGAAGCCCGACACAGGACTCAATCCCAGGACCCCAGGATCACGCCCTAAGCCAAAAGCAGACACTCAACCACTAAGCCACCCAGGTGCCCCGAGTTTTTTAAAGTTTTGTTACACTTTTGTTTTTTTGTTTTTGTTTTTTCTAACTGTAAATGGGAATAGGTTTTTGTATTTATAAACACTGTCAGATTAAAGACTTGTTAATGTTAGTAGATCTTATTCAGGAATTGGACTCAGCAATCTGAAGAGCTTCCTTTGCCCCAACTGCAAATTATAGCTTTGAATTATATACTTCATTAAATAATAATGTGGTTTGGTTTCCTTTGCCTTATATTGCATTTACCCCAGTAACTATATTTATACCTATTCAGTTTTTTTTTTGTGTGTTTTTTAAAGTATGTATGTATGTATAGGAGAGAGCATGGGGTTAGGGGTGTAGAGGAGGAAGAGGGATAGAATCTCCCAAGCAGACTCCATGTGGAGCACAGAACCTAACCCAGGGCTGGATCTCATGACCCTGAGATCATGACCTGGGCCAAAACCAAGGAGTGGACATTCAACAGATTGAGCCACCCAGACGTCCCTCTCTGGTTGTTTTTAAAAAGAAAAGACACACAGGAACTCATGACCCTCAGATCAAGACCTGCAAGAGCTGGATGTTTAACCCAGACACCCCTTGAATTCTTTTTGAACATCTAATGATCAACACGCTGATTCTATAATCCAACACTATCAAACACCATGATAAATTGGGATGAATTCTCAGCTTCAAGGATTGCTTCCCTTTAGTCAACTTGACTGTAAGTTGTTGTTTTTTTAAGACTGTATTTTTTTTTTGAGATTTTATTTATTTATTCACAAGAGACACAGAAAGAGAGGCAGAGACACAGGCAGAGGGAGAAACAGGCTCCATGCAAGGAGCCCAATGTGGGACTGGATCTCGAATCCCTCCAGGATCATGCCCTGAGCCAAAGGCAGATGCTCAACCACTGAGTCACCCAGGTGTTCCCTTAAGACTGTATTTTTAAGAAATCTCTACACTCAACCTGGGGCTCAA
Source organism: Canis lupus dingo (assembly GCF_003254725.2). Lineage (NCBI taxonomy): Eukaryota > Metazoa > Chordata > Mammalia > Carnivora > Canidae > Canis > Canis lupus. The sequence goes on from NC_064243.1 coordinate 109,610,911, forward strand.
ATGCATGACCCTGAGATAAAAAGTCGCATGCTCCACTAATTGAGCCACCCAGGTGCCCCTGACTATAAGTTTCTTAATCCACACAACTGAAAAAGTGGCATTGCACGAGTCTAAATGCAAGACCTGTGGGAGAACTAGCCTCCCACTCTAACTTCCTGAAGGCTTACAGCAACTTGTAGAGGCCAAAACATTTCTCTGAAGCGGCAGGCATGTGTGAGATTAGCCTAATAATAAGATGAACCAAATTGTAAGAAGTAAAATTAGGCACTCCTGCCCACCCACCCCCCCCCAAAGCACTCTGCTCTAGGTACATTCCTCAAAGTACAACAGTAACTTTTTCTGGTTTGGAGCCTTGTAAATAATACTGGTTTCTTGGCTTGTCTGTAGGACTCCCTTCTTCCCATTTTGATGAGTTGTAATTTGTAAAATTTTGAGGAGTAACAGCATTAATGACTATTTTGTTCCTTCCTTAATTTTTTCTCTATTTTTTCACCCAAGCAAAGCAATACAGCTACCTATGCCTTAGGTAGTTTAGTTCATAAAAGTCAGTTTGGAAAACTCACAATTTTTATTCAAGGAGATAATCTTTTTTTAAGCCCTTCTGGAAATGCCATTGGACTAGTTCTATCATTTTGATAGAGATTTACTCATTTGACTACTTGCTGATGTTGAATTGGCCTGCTTTACTTGCCACTTGCTCCCTCATTTAGATAAAAATAAGCTCTGATGCATTTTCCCCCATGGTATGACATTTCTCTCTCAAGAGTCTTTGCAGAACACTTGTCCTGGAAATAATCCATCATCAACTACCTTCTATTTGTGAGCAGTTTTGAATTTCTGGCTCATCACTGTTTTTTTCTGTCTTGGATTTTGAAACATCTGTTCTGGTTTATTTAAGCTCATGGACCAAGGAACCATTACATTACACATCAGCAGAGCGCTTCTTTGAGCACAGGGAAGGATAGCACTTCCCAGGCATCCAGTCATGAGGAGGAAAGCAGCCAGGACCTGGGGAGCCAGTATCTCTCCCTCAGTTTCTGACCCTCTCTGCCCCCAGATCCACAGCTGAGCTCGCCCACTCCTGAATGATGCTCCTGGCAAACCAGGGCCAGATCTGAAAATTCTGGGTTATTTTAGGTTTTCTGGGTCGTTTTTATTTTTTCTCCACCCTTTCGTTTTCCCTTTCCTTGTTGGAACTTAATTTTTTTTTTTTTTTTAGATATTTATTTATTTGAAAGAGTGAGTGAGCCAGAAAGAGAGCACAAAGTTGGGGGGGGTGGTGCGAGGCAGAGGGAGAGGGAGAGGGAGAAGCAGATTCCCTGCTGAGCCGAGCAGGCCAAAGCCAGGGCTCATCCCAGGACCCTGGGATCGTGACCTGAGTCCAAGGCAGACCCTCCACCGACTGAGCCACCCAGGCGTCCCTGAACTTACTATTCTCTTAATGGAATTAATCTTAAATTTGAAGTTGTTCTTCAGCCCTGTAAATTTCCAGCTTCCAGACAAGGGATGGATAGTAGTAATTCCAGTCCTGTCCCAGGAAATGTTGAATGAGGACCAGTACAAGGGCAATAAGAGGAGTTCGAGGCTGATCGTGATTAATAAGAGGGCTTGAGACACACGGAGTAGGAAATACTTTCTAACCTTTGCCAGAAATGACTTAAGCAGGACAGAAAAACTTCTATTGAGAAACTCTGCTCTAGGCTATTATGCTGTGTAACAGAATATAGAAATCCTACAGAAAATATCACAAACAAAACTACTGTGGTTTACAAAAACAATACACAGACACACACACACACAAGTGTTAAATAACAGAAAGGATTATTCAGTGTTAAGGAAACCTGACCTTTTAATTTACACAATTAGGGAGATCCTTCCAGAAGTAATTAGGCAGGGAAACCACCAGCAACACATTCAAGGAATGTGTTCCCTCCCTTCCTCTCATTTGAACCCACCAGAAAGCTCTCTAAAGCAGACTTAACACATAGGCTCTGCTAACTCAAGAACTGGAACAGGCATGAATTGTACAAATGAAAAAGGAGACCTCATGCCTCACTCCCTCATTTCCTGGCACAGTTATTCCCAGTTTTATTCCTGTTCTGTTTCCAGCTCTACCAACAATATGGATTTATTTCCTCAGGTACCCACTTTGAAATGATCTACTCCACTTTCTGCTTTTGAAGTCATTTATTAGTTTTGTTTTTAGAGGTGGTGACCTTTACTTTATATTTTCATGGATGCGGCATTCAAACAGAACAATACTGATACCTCTCTCTTTCGGTTAATCCACTGTTGTGCCCAAGATTACGTATCCGAGAAACCACCAAGGAGCCAACACCCTTGCAAACACACAAGGGCTTATTTACAAGCTCGAGCTTGGGTCCAAGTATACTCAACACAGCAGTGCAGGGACTTGGACCCCTAGGTGGGTTTCAGCTTAGTTTTTATGGGATGGTCTAGGGGACCTCCAGAAGGGGTGGAGGAATTTCTCAAGTTCTGTTTACATTCTGATGTGGGGCTTTCAAGGGCATTGAGCTCTGTTCTTATTCTAATATGGGGCTTCCTGCCCTTGGCTTGGGCTCTGTTCTCATTCTAATATGGGGCTTTATAGGACTTTAAGCTGTAAACTGTTTTTGTTTTTTTTTTTTTTTTTTTCTGTAACGGAAGTAATGTAAATTTCAGCTCTTATTCACAGGGGACAGGGGCCTGGGATGGCTGTACTTGTGCTTATGCTGAACTTTAAAGTGGAATGGCCTTAATTTTCTCGGCCTCCACACCACTAAATTCAACTGCCTGAAATCCAATCTGTACTGGATTGGATGATTGGGGTGATTTTGGAAGTCTTGAAGGTTTCTTCCCGTTTGTATTTTACCCATTTTATTTTGTAGGTGAGTTAGCCATCGGGTAATTGTTTTCTGCTCTGCTATCCAACCTGTTATTGCTGTACCGAGAAAAGGCCATTAGTTTATTTGATGAGTTTCTAGCCCCACTTCCTAATATCCTGGTCATGTAAGCTACTCGCACTTAGAACTCCATGTATCTTCATATATGACTCATGAAACAAGACGGCTTTCACAATGCTTGTACTATAGTTCAGAAAAAATGTATCATTCCATGAGGGCCACCTGCATGGCTCAATGTTTGAGCATCTGCCTTTGGCTCAGGTCGTGATCCTGGGGTCCTGGGATCGAGTCCTGCATGGGTCTCCTCTCCCTGTGAGGAGCCTACTTCTCCCTCTGCCTATGTTTCTGCCTCTCTCTCTCTCTGTGTCTCTCATGAATAAATAAATGAAATCTTTTTAAAAAAATGGTATTGCCACTATCTTCATTTGGAAGTTAAAGATGGTTATAAAAGATAATTATGAAAGAAAAAATGCTTGTTTTTCAGTAGGGTGACCTGCATAAAAAATAATTATGAAAGAAAAACTGCTTGTTTTTCAGTAGGGTGGCCTGCACCAGTCTCTCTATGCTCAGCTCGATACCACCACTACTCCCTTCTGAGTCTGGGAACTACATGTTTCCAGAAACGCCTTCCAGATATGAGGCCCAGAGGTGAGGATGTGAATGACTCAGGGTTAACAGGTACCATCGTGTTTTCATGCTGTTCATCTTCTGACTCCTGTCAAAAGCAAGCAGACAGAAAACAGCAGGGGATAGTGACCTTCCAGACATAGGCCGACTGAACCCCAGCCACAGCTTTCATGCCAGACTCGACATCTTTAACAGAGCAAATCAAGACAGAGTGTGGTATCTGGCACGCAGCTTTCCATCTAGCAAATGTGCTATCAAAACCTCTCAGAAAAAAAAAAAAAAAAACCTCAGGAAAAAAAAACAAACACCTCAGTAAGGAGCCGCCTGGGTGGCTCCCACTATTTATTTATTTATTTATTTATTTATTTATTTATTTATTTATTTATTTATTTATTTGAGAGAGAGTATGTGGGGAGGGGCAGAGAGAGAAGGAGAGAATCCCAAGCAGACCCTGCACTGAGCATGGAGCCAGACATGGGGCTCCATCCCATGACCATGAGATCATGACCTGAGCTGAAATCAAGAATGGGACGCCTAGGTGGCTCAGAGGTTGAGCATCTGCCTTTGGCTCAGGGTGTGGATCTGGGGTCCAGGGATCAAGTCCTGCATCGGCCTACCTGTGAGGAGCCTGTTTCTCCCTCTGCCTGTGTCTCTGCCTCTCTGTGTCTTTCATGAATAAGTAAATAAAATCTTTAAAATCAATCAATCAATCTTAAAAAAGTCATTTACTCTTCCCTGACAGGCCTACCTCCCTCCTCCCCTTTCACTATCAGGATGGTATTTAATCCTGAAATTTCTGGTCACCTTGGAGAGTTACCCATTTTTCCCCTGGGTATTTCCTATTTGTATATGAAGTGCAGGTGAGTAAACTTCTGTTTTTTCTCTTGTTAACCTTTCTCTTAAAGGGATCTCAGCACAGAACTCAGAAGAAAAATCATTTTATCCTTCCCTATTACAGAATGGGTAAATAAATAATAAAACTTCATCCAGCTATACTCTTAATGATTTGTATACTTTGCTACATGTATATTGCGTGTTACTAAAAATTACATATATCAGGAATCCATTTTTTTCCCAAAATGACGTGAGGGTTTTCTGTTTCTTCTGGCTCCTGTAAAAGATCTGAAATCTTCCTGAGGGGGTGGGTAACATGGCCCCAGTTCTGTTGCTGCCTCCTGCTCCTCCCCATGACTGCATTATCCACTCGTCCTTTCCTCCCTCTGAGGTTCAACCCTCCAGTGAAGCTGTGTGAGGAGGGAGCAGCCAGATCTAGTTCTAAGGTGAACCAGGTACTGTCCCCACCCACCATTCCAGGAGCAGGTGGACTGGAAAACTTTTCAAGTGAACGATGGGCCTTTCTTTTTGCTTCCTCTCTTCACTGCAGAAAACAGAATGTATCTGTCACCAGCCTCAGGGGTGAAAACTCCTCACATTCTCCCCTTAGTTTATAATATGCATCTGATTCTAATAACTGTCTCCTTATTGCTTTGTGGCTTCCTGGTGTGGCTGGGTAATTTCAGTAAGATAACTATTCTCATATATCTCTCCCCATGTTTCCAGAAAGGAGCAAGTCATTTTTGTATTTTTATGCCTTGGTGTTTCCTGCAGGGCAGAAAGCAGAAACACTTTTGCCTTTTCTTGTCCGTTGGGAAAGTCCAAGTTCTCCTAAAACTGTGCACTAGATCCTCATTATGGGGAGGGTGAGCTGGGAGTCACAAGACATATGCAGGCCAGAAGGAAATGCAGTCAGCTGGGCCCTGAGCTCACCTTAGGAAAGCAGCAGGCTATGAGGAGGTAGACGCTTGATGGACCCATGGAGCTGCAACCTGGGCACAGAGGGCCCCAGTCGTGGCAAAAATGTGCATTTTTATAAACATTATCTCGGGATCCCTGGGTGGCTCAGCGGTTTGGCGCCTGCCTTTGGCCCAAGGCGTGATCCTGGAGACCTGGGATCGAGTCCCACATAGGGCTCCCTACAGGGAGCCTGCTTCTCCCTCTGCCTGTGTCTCTGCCTCTCTCTCTCTCCCTCTGTGTCTCTAATAAATAAATAAAAATCTTTTAAAATAAAATAAACATTATCTCTTTTTTTTGTCATTAACTCACTCCCAATGGGAGACTCCTGTGCCTGTTCAATGTGATGTCCCTCTGTTAAGCCACCAGAAGTCCTAGAGTGGTTTCTGATCTTTCTCTGTCTGCTCAGTTCTATAGGTAGGAGTCTGGGAGCCCCAGAAGGCAATGATAACTGGGCTAGCAGAGGAACAGGAGATGGAGAGAGGTGGCATTTGGTTGGCTGGTGGTGAATTGTGGAAAAACTGAGAGACCTCTCTGTTGGTGAGAGTGTGGCGAGGGGACTCTCTTCACAGATCATAGCAGAAAGGGGTTGGCCTGCTGCCAGCTCCAGGTGTTCCTTGTTCTTGAGATAAAGATACCGTCTGGGGGTTGACTGTTTCTAACAACAGATGGGGAGCTGAGGGGATCATAATAACTCTTGTCACAGCAACATCTAACATCTAATGACCAGTTATTCTGTGTTGTATATACTCTGCTGTGTCCTTGATATTTGGGAACTTATTTGGGTTACCATGCAATGGCTGCAGGATGGGGATGCTCTTATTATTGACATGGCCAAATATCTTTATTAGGAAAACTTCTAAATGTACACAATATTGCAGACTCCAAGGAATTCTTCAATGTATACAGCTGGTGTCAAGTGGTAATTCATACAGCACATCAGTATATTTTCTTGGCATATTATAAGGAGTAGGGAGGAGGCCAGGATAGTCAGAGAAGGAGGAGCAGAGGGTAGGAGAAGGTCAGGGGCAATGGGTATGAGGAAACTCAGAAGCCTTTGGGACAGGGATCAAAATTTGAATTCTGGCTTTTTGGTTTTTGTTTGTTTGTTTGTTCGTTTGTTTTAAGATCTTGTCTTGACAGAGAGAGAGAGAGAGAGAGAGTGCACAAGTGGGAGTGGGGGCCAGAGGAAGAAGCAGGCTCCTTGCTGAGCAGGGAGCATAATGCGGGGCTTGATCCCAGGACCCTGGGATCATGACCTGAGTGGAATGCAGACACTTAGCCAACTGAGCCACCCAGGCGAATTCTATTTTAAATATGATAGGAAACCACAAAAGGATTTATTCAGTTTGGGATCATAGAAGAAGAGGAAGTTGGGGATGAAGGAGGAATTGTGAAGACCGTTTTGGTGTTGTGTAGTTCCAAAACGGAAGGGCTGGCAGGTTGCTTCTCTGTTCAATGAAGTCTAGAGAGGGGACTTTAAGGTGCCCACTGACCTCAAGGACTTAATGTGTGCCCCCTAGGACATGGTGGATTGCTATCTGACTTGCAGCTAGAAAACGTAAAAGCAAGTTTTTGTGTAGGTACTTGTACGGTGGACCACGGGAGAAAAGGCTACACTGAGCACCCTGCAGCCCCAAGTATTTCTAAGCAGAGATGGGAGGGTGGGGTGATCCCTCTAGACCAGACATGTGCCCATGAATAAAAACAGACACATGAGGCCAAGTCCTGGAAGACGCAAATGAGAGGACACTCAGCAGAGTCCAGCACAGCTGGCTGCCTGGGGCTGAGAAAGGACTTGGCCTCTTCCAGAATAAAGATTCATCTGCCCTCACCAAGGAAAGTCCAAGTGAGCTCTCTTGGCCCCTAGAGTGAGGGCAAAACTAGCTATAGAATTTGCACGGCCCAGTGAAAAATAAAAATGTGGTGTCCTCCATTCAAAACCTATTAAGAAGTTCAAAATGATGACAGCAAAACATTAAACCAAGCTCAAAGCCCTTTTAAGTGCAGGTCACACACTCGTGAACCTAGCTTTGGGAACCATCCATAATAGGACATCAATGAACACCTTATTAGATCCTTCACAAGGTGACAGTCATGTAAGAAGTTGTCCTCCCCCATTTTCCAAAGACCAAAGCCACAGGCAACACGTGGAAGGAGGAGGAATAAAGTCAGGTGCAGAGATGGCCATGTTCCCATCACAGCCATGTTTCCAACTTACAGAAGAACCGTGTGGTAGAGGGTAAGTTTTGTTCTTAAATATCATGTTTGTAGTCTTGACACTTTATATAAAACTGGTGGGATTTTTTTTAAAGATTTTTAATATTTATTTATTCATGAGAGACACAAAGAGAAAGAGGCAGAGACACAGGCAGAGGGAGAAGCAGGCTCCCTCTGTGGAGCCCGATGCAGGACTGGATCCCAGGACTCTGGGATCACGGCCCAAGCCAAAGGCAGACGCTCAACCACTGAGCCACCCAGCGGCCCCTACATAAAACTTTTTAAATTATAGCTTGCATTTTATGACCTGAAAGGATCCAGATACATAAAGAGATTCACCTTCAATTTCATCTAGGGCACAGGGAAAAGTAACTCCACAGAATAAATGTATGAGGATTGGGTGGACCAAAAGTATAGAAATTTTACCACCATCCCCACCCTGGACAGCCTTGAACTCTGACATTCAGGCCACTAATCCTCGGGGGATGTCCAGCCTCTTGGGGAGAGGGGTGTTGCTCTTTGGAATTGGCAAATGAGTCTGGGGTAAAGGTGTCCCCAAATTCCAAGATTTACTCTTCAAATTGCCATCCTCTCCTGGAACTTGGTTAGTTATTTCTCATTGACTTATCAGATCTTTGATGCTTGATGTTTTTAAAGTGTTTTTATACCTTGTCCAGCATCTTATGTTGTCTTCAGCAAGAAGGTTGATCTAAATCACCTAGTGTGGGCAGCCCGGGTGGTTCGGCGGTTTAGCGCCACCTTCAGTCCAGGATGGGATCCTGGAGACCTGGGGTCAAGTCCCGCGTCTGGCTCCCTGCATGGAGCCTGCTTCTCCCTCTGTCTCTGCCTCTCTCTCTCTCTCTCTCTCTCTGTCTCTATGAATAAACAAATTTTAAAAATCTTTTTTTCTTTAATTTTTTTTCTTTTTAAATTTATTTATTCATGATAGTCACACGGAGAGAGAGAGAGAGGCAGAGACACAGGCAGAGGGAGAAGCAGGCTCCAAGCACCGGGAGCCCGATGTGGGATTCGATCCCGGGTCTCCAGGATCGCGCCCTGGGCCAAAGGCAGGCGCCAAACCGCTGCGCCACCCAGGGATCCCCAAATTTTAAAAATCTTAAGAAAAATAAATCACTTAGTGTGCTATTACTATAAGCCAAGATCTGTTATCTGAATTTTAAAATCCTTAAAACTATTAATTTGCCTGTCAAGAGGCTGAGAGTCTAAAACTACTGTGACTGAAAAATGAAAAGCATACAAGAGCGGCAGAAGAGTTTAAACAAATTAAGGGGTGCCTGGGTGGCTCAGTCAGTTGAGTGTCTGCCTCTGGTTCAGGTCATGATCCTGGAGCCCCCAAATCCAACCCAGCATCAGGCTCCCTGCTCAATGGGGAGTCAGCTTCTCCCTCTACCCCTCACCCCTCTCGTGCTCTCTCTCTCACTTGCTCTCTCTCTCTCTCTCTCTCAAATAAATAAAATCTTAATAAAATAAAACAACAAATTTCTTAGAACATTACCTATACATTGGCTACTGGTAAAGAGGTAATAAATTAATTCATGAAATTTTTTCTGAAGACTAATACTAATGATTAACATGGATCAAGCACATGTGTAAAATATTGCCTAAATTTTCTTATGCATGTTATCTTATTTTATTCTTGCAACAAACGGTTATATTAGGTGCTAATTTTTACAGCACACTTACAGATAAGAAAATTGAGTGAAGCACAGTGAAGTTAAGCAGCTTGCCCAGGACCACAAAGCTAGTGAAAAACAGAACCAGGACTTGAATCCAAACTAAGTCTAGAGCTCATGTTCTTAAACATAATTCTAGAATGCCTTCATGCAGGGTCAGGACAAGTGTAATTCAGTAACAGAAGCAATTATGGTATATACTTTGTGAGCAAAATTTAAGAAGGTGCCACAGAAAACCTCTGCGATCAAGATCAGTAATATATCAGTGCGATATTTTTTAAATCAAAATTAACACAAAAAAAGATTCATGCTTAAAACCCTTACCTCCATATATACTGTTTGCTTTAGCTGAAAAACTCTTCGGCTCCCAGTGAAGCATTTTGAACAAAACAAAACAAAAAAACTCCAGGAATGAAATTTCAATGGATATCACATTATTAGTGGCCTGGGACTTCCACAGATTGCCCCTCTCCCAGGTCTTCCTGGATGGTCTGCTCCGCGGAGGGAGAGGTTCCTGTCTGAGGTGGCACCTGGGAAGGGGACTGTGTTTTGCAGCTTCTCGCTCTTGGCAGCTTCCTACAGCAGTCACTGGAGGGGGCCTCGGCCCTGCTGCTCTGTTCCTCGACCTTTACCTTTGCAGTGGCCCAAGGAAGCCTCTTTTGGGTGAGGCCTCTTGGGTGGTGCCCTTTACCCGGAGGAAGAACCAGAGGGGCCTTGCCAGTAGTGGGATTACCCTGAGGAAATGATGCCTCCCCACTGGGATACAGGGTAGCCAGGATTTTGGAATAAGGCAGGCCCAAGTTTAAATCCTAGTAGTGTTTTATGACCTTGTGTCATCTGGAAACCTTTATGTATCCAACTTTAATTTCCTTCTCTATAAAATGCACATTGTTCACGTAATCCCTTAACAAATGTGTCCTGAGCAGTGAACCGGGCCGTGTTCTAGGTGTTGGGGACACCACAGTGAACAAACAACAGGCAATAAGCTTCCTGAGGTTTGAGGATATTGTAACCAAGGGGTGGGGTCCTAAAGTTTTAGTATAAATCCCAGCTTTTTCATGTCATGACTGTGAGACCTTGGGCAAATTACTTAACCCCACCTGAGTCTGTGACCTCCTCTTTCAAATGCAGGCAAAATAGTACTGCCCTTCTAGTGGTTGTGAGCATCCAATGAAGTAATGCATGTAAAATGCTCTGGGCAAGGCCAGGAGTATAAGTACTCAAACTTCAATAATGATTATTACTCCTTCCCATGGCCCATGTGGCCCCCCTGCCCCCTCCCCTTGCTCCCTTAGCTCCAGGCTCCCTGGCCTGCTGCCATCCCAGCATGGCCAAACCAGACTTTGGGACTCTGCACTTGCTGTTCCCATTCCCCCTGCCTGGAACTCCCTTTTCATGGCTGGCTTCTTCAGATCTCTCTTGTCCATGTCTTCCTCCACCACGTTAGCTTCCTAGGTCTCCCCTCCTTGCTCTTTCTCCACACTCATGTGACTTCTTAGTGTAGAGGCCGAGAAAAATCAAGGCCATTCCACCTCAAGTTTAGCATTAGCACAAGTACAGCCATCTTAGGCCCCTGTGAATAAGAGCTGAACTTTATAGAAAAAACTGCAGAATGTCCTCAATGTCCTCAGCAGAGAATCCCATATCAGAAAGACAACAGAGCCCACACCTGTGGTATAAAGTCCCATATTAGAATAAGAACAGAGCTCAATGCCCTTGAAAGCCCCACATCAGAATGTAAACAGAACTTGAGAAATTCCTCCACCCCTTCTGAAAATCCCCTAGACCAGCCTATAAAAAAAACCAGCTGTAACCCACTTCAGGGTCCAAGTCCCTGCTCCGCTGTGTCGGGTATACTTGGACCCAAGCTCAAGCTTGTAAATAAACCCTCATGTGTTTGCATCGGTTTCTCGGATTCGCAATCTTGGGCACAACATTTAGCTCCTATTACAATCTGATTTTTTAAATCATTGGTTTGCTTTTGCTTCATTTATTTGTTTTTGGCATTCTCTCCCAGTGGTTGTCAACTCTGTTTCAGTGGGGACTGGAGCTGGCAGGCCTGGACATAGGCCATGTACCCACCACATGCCCTAGAACCCCACTGAGTGTTCAGCCCATGGGTAATGTCTGACCTGGTGCAACACCTTTGAGGTCTATCTCCAAAGTCCCCTTTACTCTACCCCCACATCTTTGCTTATGCTAATCCCATGGCTCTTCTAGAAGTCTTTCCTGACCCTCTGGACTCCCCCATGGTACCCATCCAGGGCTGTCACTGTCTTGGGATGAGTCTGTCTTCCCCATGTACTGTGAGCCCCAGAAGGACAGGACCAAGGATGTCCTGGGCCCTGCTGAGCCCCCAGCACAGGGCAGGATATAGAAAGAGTGGTCAGTGGATAGGTATTAATCCAGCCAAGTGCAAGGTATTGTTGGAATCCATAATGAAAATTTAATGGTAAATTGAAGTGGCAGAGAGGCCAGCTTTGGAGAAATCTTAGACGAAAAAGAGTATTGCACGAGTGGAAACCATCAGAGAAGAGACAGATCAGCAAACATCAGATGACAAAGAGCCTAGAGGCTACAGTGAGGGGTCTGAATGCCAAACTAAGGCCCTGGGGATCCCGGACAGGTATAAGCAGGAGAGAAACTGGTTCATATTGGTACTTCAGAAGATCCCACTGCCTGCCTTACTGGGGAGAGAAGGGAGGCACTGTTTGTTCCCAGATGAGTGATGAGTAATTAAGGGGCCTAGATGAGCTGGAAGAGCAGGCTGAGGGATAGTGATACTCCAGAGTGAAGAGGATGGGGTACCTGTCTTCAGAGTAGCCAGGCCTGATTAGACTCTTTGACTATGCCCCTATCACCTGCATAACAGTAGGCACGCATCTTTACCTCCTTTTCCTCCTCTGTAAAATGAAGTTAATAATAGCCTCTCTTTCCAGGATTTTAAGGATTAAAATTAAAAAGATACTAAACCCTTTGGCACACTCTAGATACCTGACAGCTCGTGTTTTTTTTTGTTTGTTTGTTTTTTGTTTTGTTTTGTTTTGTTTTGTTTTATTTATTTATGATAGTCACAGAGAGAGAGAGTGAGAGAGGCAGAGGGAGATCCCTGGGTGGCGCAGCGGTTTAGCGCCTGCCTTTGGCCCAGGGCGCGATCCTGGAGACCCGGGATCAAATCCCACATCGGGCTCCCGGTGCATGGAGCCTGCTTCTCCCTCTGCCTGTGTCTCTGCCTCTCTCTCTCTCTCTCTATCATAAATAAATAAAAATTAAGAAAAAAGAATCTTAAAAAAAAAAAAGAGAGAGAGAGAGGCAGAGACACAGGCAGAGAGAGAAGCAGAAGCAGGCTCCATGCACCAGGAGCCCAACGTGGGAGTCGATCCCGGGTCTCCAGGATCGCACCCTGGGCCAAAGGCAGGCGCTAAACCGCTGCGCCACCCAGGGATCCCACAGCTTGTGTTTTTATGAATGGGCCTAACGTTTACCATCAGGACCCAGACACATATCAGTTTCTCTGAAGGCAGCTGCTCCTTACTGGTCAACGCTCAAGGCAGCCCTGCACTGCACCCAATGCCCGCCAGGGGTAGCTCTGGTCCCATTCTCCTGGAGTCTCGGGCTCACCTTATGCTAAGGGATGTGTTCCTTCCCCACATCATCAGTGAGGTGGGCATAGATCCTGGAACCTCGAGACTGGGATGGGAATTTTTATTCAATTGGCTCCAGGCGATTCAGGGTACCCACGCTGGAAATGCATGCGCATGCAGACACAATTGTCCGACTCGTGGGTTCTGGTGTCTAGAACACTGCAGGCAGGTCTTCCTTCTCAACACATGCATGATAGTATTAACATCTAACCTATACCCTGTGGAGAATTGAATTCGAGGAGGATAATGGAAGAGACGAAGACCACCCACTCTGAGAGGGAAGTACCCCCAGATCAGCTACAGATTGTGGCCTCTGTGACACTGGCCATAGGGAAGCAAGAGGGATTCAGTTGTCATGTCCTCCACAATACCTAAGCAGCATCCCACCCCCCTCTCCAGCCAAGGCTGCTCCTCCTTGGGCAAATCCAGACTGAGGAGGGTGTCTCCATTAAAAGAGATCTCCCAATAATCTTTCCTCATTTGCACTCTAAGCACAAGCTCATCTGTGACAAACCCTCCCATTGGGGAAGGGGACAGTGAGCAACCTTCATCTTAACTTTAAAGTAATTTTGGGGGATGCCTGGGTGGCTCAGTGGTTGAGCGTCTGCCTTTGGCTCAGGGCGTGATCCTGGAGTCCCAGGATCAAGTCCCACATCAGGCTCTTTGCATGGAGCCTGCTTCTTCCTCGCCTGTGTCTCTGCCTCTCTCTCTTTCATAAATAAATAAAACCTTTAAAAAAATAAAAATTAAAAAAAAATAAAGTAATTCTGGAAACCTAAGGCTGGGGCAGCATCGCTTGAAATAGACCGGGGATGAAGTTTAGATGGTGCCACAGGGAGTCAGAATTTGTCCCCACATCTCCTGTGTGGCTAGCACAACATGAGGTGAGCGCTCATCAGGGACAATGGAGGAGACAGAGCTGCTGTGGCCCAAGCAGCAGGACAGTAGGGCCCCAGCCTGGAGTTCTCTGGGAGCCACAGCCCACCTAGTCCCCTCTGGACTCACATGGGGCTCCACGTGAGCAGAGGGGAATGAGAATGCAGAGAGCAAATGAGAGAGCCAGTGGGAGAAGAGAGGGGATGAGGTAGGGCTGACAGGGCAGCCAGAGGTCTCTCTCAAGGAGCCCACCCTGAGGCAGGGAAGGGTCAAGGAAAGGTTAAGAGAGGACCCAGGATGGAATCAAGTCCTCTGGCTAGAGAGATAGTACGCACAGCACTCTTGGGGGAAACGGGTTTAGGATTCTAGGGAATGTGGTGATTTCCTGGGGAGGAGGAACAGGAGGAGAAGTCTGAGGCAGCTTGGATGCAGTCAGCCCAGAAAGGGGGCTGAGCTGACACGTTAGTTATGCATATGACTGACCTTAAAATTTAGAGGATTAGGGTACTCATGGCTGGCCCAGGTGGAAGAGCAGAAGAGTGTGAGACTCTTGATCTCCGGGGTCATGGGTTCAAGCCCCACACTGGGTGTAGAGATCACTAAAAAAATAAACTTAAAACATTTAGATACAGGGGATCCCTAGGTGGCTCAGTGGTTTAGCACCTGCCTTTGGCCCAGGGTGTGATCATGGAATCCCCGGATCGAGTCCCACATCCGGCTCCTTGCATGAGCCTGCTTCTCCCTCTGCCTGTGTCTCTGCCTGCCTCTCTCTCTCTCTGTCTCTCTCTCATGAATAAATAAATAAAATCTTTAAAATAGTGATCTGATCTGAAGGGGCACCTGCACCCCAATGTTCATAGCAGCAATGTCCACAAGCCAAACTGAAAAGAGCCTAGATGTTCATCGACAGCTGAATGGATAAAGATGTGGTATATATACAATGGAATACTACTCATCCATTAAAAAATAAATCTTGCCATTTGCAATGATGTGGATGGAACTAGATTTATTATGCTAAGGGAAATAAGGCAATCAGAAAAAGACAAATATCATGATTTCACTCGTGGAATTTAAGAAACAAAACAGAGGATCATAGGGGAAGAGAGGAAAAAATGAAACAAGATGGAATCAGAGAGGGAAACAAACCATAAGGAGACTCTTTATGATAGGAGACAAGCTAAGGGTTGCTGGAGGGGAAGAGGGGTAGCAGGATGGGGTAACTGGGTGATGGGCATTAAGGAGGACACACTGTGTAATGAGCACTGGGTGTTACATAAGATTAATGAATCACTGACCTCTCTCTCTGCAATTAAAATTACACTATATGTTAATTAATTGAATTTAAATAAAAAATTTAAAAACTTTTTTAATTTAGAGAATTAGTTTTGGAGTGGGAACCAAGATGTGTATGTCACTGGGCCCGAGCTGGGAAACTGAATGGGGCGGGGGGGGGGGAGGGACTGAGCCTGGGAATGTGGAATGAGTGTTGTTATGAGGGAGTCTTGGCTCCATTCAGTGCCCAGGTGGAAACTCTTGAGCACCTCAAGCTGGGTTAGGGCCAAGCTGCAGCCATGGGAAGCCTTGAGTAGACCAGGAAGCAGCAATGAGTCAGTTAGGAACACTTTGCTTTCAGGAGCTCACACCTCCTGAGCAGACCAGCCAGTCCCCTCCTAGAGAAACTATGTGCTAGTGATTCCTGAAGAATCTGAAGAGCTAGCTGAAGGGTGGCCTGATCTGAATGCCCAATCAGAAACTGGTGACAAAAGGTTGGGGCAGCTGCCTACAGAAATTCCCGAGTTGATCGCTCTCTCCTTCACTGTCCTAGAGCCTCTTCAGAAGCGATGACACCACGAAGCTCCATCTTAGGTAAGGAGGACCCCGAATGCTAGCATCATCTCACCCCATCCCCAGTGCAGCTCCCAAATCTCAACATCATTCCCATCTCCTCCCCACCCCTGGTCGCCTCAGGAGCATCTCACCTCATCTTGCCCCACCGCTCCATTCTTAGACAATCCAGAAACCTTCTGTCTGGGAGCCAAGGCTGAGGACTCAAGTCTTCCCTGATTGCCCCTCACCTGGCAGGCTGCAGCTACACAGGGCCTGGCTGAGGAAACCAAAATCCACACCTTTAAATCCCCCTAACCTGGGGCTTCTTCCATACTCATCTGCCTTCCCTGAGGACCCCTTGACCACTTTCTCCACCCCATGTTCCACCTTGCAATATGATTCATAAGAAATATTTATTTGGTCATTGAGATAACCAAAATATATTTCCCATGGTATATCTGGTCTTCAGCATTCCTGAAAATGATTCAGAGACATAAAGGTGAGATGGGTGCCTTATTAATGAAGGTGACTTTTGGACCCAAGCATGGGAGCTGGTAGCCAGGAGGACCAACCCTGTGCATGAAGGAGTGGAACTTTTATTCCCACCTTCCCTAGCTCCAGGGAGGGGAGAGGAGCTAGACACTGAATCAGCCAACGGCCAATGACTTTGTCAATCATGATTTTTCAATGAAGCCCCATGAAAACCCAAAGGGATTGGGTTTGGAGGGCTTCCAGATTGGTGAATCCATGGGCTCTGACGAGGGTGGCGCATCTGGAGGGGGATGGATGGTCCACAACCCCTCCCCAGACCTCACCCTATGTATCTTTTCATTTGGCTATTGATTCCTATCCTTTATCACATCCCTTAATAAACCAGTAAATGTAGGTAAATGTTCCCTTGAGTTTTGTGAGCCACTCTAGTAAACTGAAAGAACCTAAGGAGAAGGTTGCTGGAATCTCCAATCTGTAGCCGATGGGTCAGAAGCAGAGGTACTGGCCTGGGGCTTGTAACTAGCATCTGCGGGGTGCCATGGGGTATGGTCTTGTAGGACTGAGCCCTTAACCTGTTAGAATCTGATTCTATCTCTGCACAGACAGTGTCAGAATGGAGTTGAATTAGCAGACACTGCTGATACCTTGGAATTTGTTTGGTGTTATGTGTGCAGGAAGCCCCCCCCATGTTGCAATTCGGTTTGGGAACTGTGCAAGAGCCCCCTTTTCTTTCTCCCACAGTTCCTGTCTGCATAGCACTCTTCTTCCTCCAGTGTTCACAAGCAGTAACAGGTAAGGACAAAGAATGAGGAGGGAGGAGGCTGCCCTTGGAAAGTGGGTATCTGTTCCTCCTTGGACTCACATCATCAGTGTCTCCACCAGATGCCCCCGTGGGCTCAGGGCTGTGGCTGTGCCAGCCTGCTCCCCGGTGTGGGGATCAGATCTACAACCCCCTGGAGCAGTGCTGTGACTATGACACCGTCCTGCCTCTGAACCGGACTCGTCTCTGTGGCCCCAACTGCACCTTCTGGCCCTGCATGGAGCTCTGCTGTCCTGACTCCTTCGGCTCCCAGAAGTTTGTCGTGAAGTTGAAGGTACTGGGTGACAAGTCCCAATGCTTCTCATCCCCTATCTCCACGAACTGCCCCAGGTAAAGGCCCCTAACTGCTCATGACTGAGGGAAGGAAGGAGGGATGAGGGACACAGAAGGTCATAAGAGGATGCTCTGTTCTGCTGTTTAATTTTTTAAGTTTATTTATGCAATCTCTACACCCAGTGTGGAGCTTGAACTCCTGACCCCGAGATCAAGAGCCGCACACTCTAATTACTGAGCCAACCAGACTGCCTCTCCTGCCCCAGCCCTGTCCTGTTGTTCTCTCTCTGCCCATTTCTGGAATCTTTCCATTCTTTTCCTTGTCGGTGTCTCATAATTTCCTAATTTTTCTTTCTCTGTGGCTAAAGGAAACCTTTCTAGATGAGCTCCTTATGAAAATGTGATGATGTTTTCCACATGCCAGCAGACACCCCAACCTACACCACTAGCTTCCCCCCTCCACCCCCCAGAGAAGCTGATTGTGGGCTGGCCCTGTGCTGCCCATCTTGGGACACTCAGAGACTCCTTCACGACCTACATTGCCTTGTGCCTCAGTCCCTCATCTGTAAAACAGGGATGATACCATCTTCCTGAGGTGCTGAGGCATCATAAGGAAGATGCTTGGGATTTGAGTTTTGGGGTATTAGTATTAATATAAGGATGAGATGAAAACCCTTTTCTAGAAAATTTTGCATGTGTATCTTGAAATGGAAAAAATAAATTAAAAAAAAGAACAGAAATCAACCAAAGACCTGTGAAATTTAGAAAGCAGTTTCTAGAAGATCTGATGGCTTCACGTTGCAGGAATTTATAAAATCAAGACTTCTCTTTTCATTTTCTTACTGTCTTAATCCCCTCTGAAACTGAATAAAGTCAACCTCACTTAAAATGGAGTCAGGAGGGCAGCCTGGGTGGCTCAGCGGTTTAGCACCTGCCTTCAGCCCAGGGCTTGATCCTGGAGACCCGGGATCAAGTCCTACGTTGGGCTCCCTGCATGGAGCCTGCTTCTCCCTCTGCCTGTGTCTCTGCCTCTCTATGTCTATCACGAATAAATAAATAAAATCTGTGCAAAACAAAAAATGGAGTCAGGAGGGGCGCCTGGGTGACTCAGTCAGTTGATTATCTGCCTTTGGCTCAGGTCATGATCTCAGGGTCCTGGGATCGACCCATGTTGGGCATCCTGCTCAGCAGGGAGTCTGCTTCTCCCTCTTCCTCTGCTCCTCCCCCACTGTGCTCTCTCCCCCTCTTTCAAATAACTAAATAAAATCTTTTTTTAAAAAAATGGAGTCAGGAGCCCAGAAGGGGAAACTTTCATGTTATACCACACATAACCCTTCACAGAACTAACTGGGAGAAGCCTATGTGACTACCTCAGCAAGAGGAAGACTCTGTCCTGGCAAGAACGCAGCCAGTGAGACTGTCACAGTGCAGTCAATGAGAAGCCTCTGCACTGAGAACCCCCAGTTTACTCCAATGGGCCTCTCCTATATAACAGTCTCGCCCACCTTCCCACTTTCCTCTGTAAAGGATGAGTCTCCCCTTTGTTTTCTAGACTTGCCTGTGGTTTTGCCAGGGCTCATGTGTGTCAGATTCCAATTCTCTGTTCCCGAAAAAAAAATGGGGGGTGAGGGCGCTGGTAAAATAACTGATATTTTTATTTCTAACTTCAACTATCTACAAAATGAGATAAAATCACTATCTTGAAAAGACAGCTGCCCACCCACGTTTGCTGTGGCACGTTTGCTATGGCCAAGATATCCATATCCAACAACCTAAAAGCCCACTGACAGATGAACAGATAAATAAAGAAAATGTGGTATACATCATAAATACAATGCACTACCATTCAACCATGAAAGAGGAAATCTTGCCATTTGTGACAACATCAATGAACCAGGAAGGCATTATGCTAAATGAAAGAAGCCAAGCAGAGAAAGACAAATAGCACAGAATATCATTTATACGTAGAATATACAACAACAAAAAGCTGATTTCACAGAAACAAAGCAGAGATAGAATGGTGGGTGCCATGGGCTGGGAGGAGGCAGAAATGAAGATTGAGGTCAAAACCACACACTTTTCTAATATAACTTCTGAGAGGGGGGATCTCTGTATGGCTCAGTGGTTTAGCGCCTGCCTTTGGCCCAGGGCATGATCCTGGAGTCCCGGGATTGAGTCCCACATCAGGCTCCCTGCATGGAGCCTGCTCCTCCCTCTGCCTGTGTCTCTGCCTCTCTCTGTCTCTCATGAATAAATAAAACCTTAAAAAAAAAAGTTCTGAGGGGCACCTGGGTGGCTCAATTGGTTAAGTGTCTGGCTTCAGCTCAGGTCATAATCTTGGGGTCCAGGGATCGAGCCTCATCCTCTCCCTCTGCCCCTTGCCCCACTAATGCGCTCTCTCAAATCAATGAAATCTTAAAAAAAAAAAAAAAGAATAAGTTCTGAGGCTCTCACATACAGTTCAGTGACGACAGTCAATAATATATACGGTATTATATACTTAAAAGTTGCTATGAGATCTTAAGCAGTCTGAAAACACACACACACAAAGGTCTTGATGAATGTTATCTTAGTAATCATCCCACTATAAATATATATTGTGAAAATTAGTAATGGCAAATCTCATTAAAATGAAGTGGGGAGGGCAGGCCAGGCGGCTCAGCGATTTAGCACCTCCTTCAGCCCAGGGTGTGATCCTGGAAACCCTGGATCAAGTCCCATGTCAGGCTCCCTGCATGGAGCCTGCTTCTTCCTCTGCCTGTGTGCCTCTCTCTCTCTATCTCTCTGTGTGCGTGTCTCTCATGAATAAATAAATAAAATTTAAATAAATAAATAAATTTAATTACATTAAATGAAGTGGGGAGGTCTGGGCAGGAGTTCTCACATCCCACCATTCACAGTCAATTGCACACCCAACAGGAAGAGAGAAACCTGACCTTGCATGAACTTTATCTTGCACGTGGATACCAGTTACCAGCAGAAGGAAGCTGCTTTCCTCATCCCTCCAGGCAACAGCTCCTCCAGTGAGAAACCACCACACTTGGAATTCCAGATGCCTGTAGTTTGACCACTGCTTGTTTGTCCGGGATTGCAGTTCTCTTTTATTCTCCCAATAAATCCATCTTCTGCTGATAAAATAACTGGCCAAGTCTATTTTTAAAGCTAAGAATGATGTAGAAAGTGTTGGGGGTTCAGAGCTAAAGGCCAACAAAGAATTCTTGAGTCATCTTCAGTGCATAAAAGGTGGTTTAATTAAAGCATGGGGACAGGACCTGTGGGCAGAAAGAGCTGCACTGGGTTGTGATGGGTGACTGATTATATACTTTCAAGTTGGAAGGGGGTTACCCACAGCACAAACCTCCCAGGCATTTTGCAAACAAGGTTTCCAGGACCCTAAGGAGGCTGGCTATTGTTAGGAAAAGGTCATTTATTAATGTTTAGTAAAAACTCAGTCACGAGACCCTCCAGATGTATACAGTTGGCCAATGCTTGGAGTATAAGCGCCAACATACATCTTGGTGGGGGGTGTGGGACAGAGACAAAGGAAGTTTCCAAAAGGAATTTCTATATGTTTAAAGGAGACTCACAGGATCCTGGGGAGTGTCAGGCTAAGGCTGCCTTTTGCCCTTAGCATAGTGTCAACATCAAGGCAGCTGAGTCCCTGGAGGAAGGTAGCTGCCTGTTTCAAGGACTTGTCAGGGGCTGTACGCAGTAAGGAAATTCAATAATTTCTCTTCTGCCTTTGTTTCCCATATCAACAACACACAAATGTATACATGTATAAAATCATGCCATTGAATACTTTAAAACATACCAAATGAACATTTGTCAATCATCCCTCAATAAAGCTGAATAAGCATTTAAATGGGATCATTTTATTTTATTTTTTTTTAATTTTTTTTTTAATTTTTATTTATTTATGATAGTCACAGAGAGAGAGAGGCAGAGACATAGGCAGAGGGAAAAGCAGGCTCCATGCACCGGGAGCCTGACGTGGGATTCGATCCCGGGTCTCCAGGATCGCGCCCTGGGCCAAAGGCAGGCACCAAACCGCTGCGCCACCCAGGGATCCCTAAATGGGATCATTTTAATGAACAAAGCATGACTCATGGAATATAATTACAAAGTAGCTTTTGTTTTCACACCTCTTTTTACATTTTATTTCCCCTTGTAATGCTAGGTGTTCCCCTGTCCCTGGATAAAAAAAAAAAAAAAATCCCTGGAAATCTCCTGGTCACTTTTAATAAAATATTAATAAATATCCTCCTCTGACCAATTTAAAATGGCCAGGGGCTCCTGGGTGGCTCCGCTGGTGGCCGACTCTTGCTTTCCACTCAGGTTAGGATCTCAGGGTCATGAGATCAAGCCCCCTGTTGGGTTCTACACTGGGGTGTGGAACCTGCTTGGATCCTCCCTTCCCTCTGCCCCTACCCACCCCCTAACAACCAACCCCCACAGGCTTTCTCTCTTAAAAAAAAAAAGTTAAAAAACAAAGTAAAAGTAAAATGTCCAGAAGCATGTGGCATGTGTAAAAGTGAAAACAACCATCCTGACCACAAGCTACATTTCACTATCCTTAGCTCTGGCCAGCAGGAAAAGTAGAAGCCTGAACCTGAGGAAGAAATGTTGGCACCTTTTACTTTTTGCTCTGTCACACCCTTTTATGAATCTTCCTTAGTTTCTGAACCTACCGCTGAAGGAACTTTGGGAGGGATGACAGTAAAGCCTAGGGAGTTCCAAGGCAGGGGCAGTGAAGTTCCTCCTCCACCAGAACCATCCTGGTCGTCTAACACTGACACCCCGTGGGCTTTGCAAATATTTAAAGCTGCTTCTTTCCGTTCAGGGTGCATTTTACCTCCTACACAGACACGTATTTGTCTCTCACCTGACCTTCCTTTGAGGAGGGCAAGCACCTCCGCTTGCTTATCTACATTCCTTATCAGCCTTGAAAAGCCAGCAACCAAAATCCAGCAGCAGCTAGGCTGGCGGGCGTCCCGCAGGTGTCCGTGCAGCTGCAGCAGATGGGCCTCTGCCAGCCAGAGGTGCTGGCTCTTCCAACGCACCGGCTACCGCCTGAGGGACGCCAGGGCCTGGGCGGAGCAGACACGGGCATGGGGGTACGAACCCCACGTGTGAGACCTGAGATCTCGGTCTAGATAAAGGGAGGCACACGGATTTCCGCCCCGTGGAAGATGCACCTGTGTAACCTGCCCAGGTGCGGCCACGCGGGTCACGACTCTCCGGACTCCACTCCAGAAACGCGGAACTTGGGCTGCCTGACGCCCAAAAGGTGGCGGAGACCTGATGGGAGTCCCAGGCTCCCAAAAGGGGCTGTGAAGGGGGAGCGCAGCCCCAAGCAAGGGTAGTCCTAGCCACCGAATTCGGCAGCGTCCCAGGTTCCAGGAGGCCCGTGGTGACCCCCCAGTAGGCCCCCTCGGCGGAAACATGGCGACCCCTCCGCCGCAGCAGCAGCGCGCATGTGCGAGCTCTACTGGGGGCGCCTGCGCACTGCAGGGCTGTTCCACGCGGCCCTCTCAGGCTCCTCCTACCAGGCGGGAGGGCAGCTGGGGATGCTGGCTGGGAGGTGCCGGGAGGGAGCTGCGCACCCTTTGAGCGACAGTGTAAATGCAGTATGTTATTATGCTTGGTGCACATGAAATCCGCCCTTGATCCCATGATTGGATGATGTTATAACCCATATTAAAACTAAGTGACCGGGGGCGCCTCGGTGGCTCAGTCCGTTAAGCATCTGCCTTTGGCCCAGGTCATGATCCCAGGGTCCTGGGATCCAGACCCGCAAGGGGCTCATTACTCGCTGGAGAGCCTGTTTCTCCCTCTCTCTCTGCCTGTCACTATCCCTGCTTGTGCTCTCTCAATGTCTCTCTCTGTCAAATAAATAAAATCTGAACAAAATAAATAAAATCTAAACAAACAAACAGAAAACCTAAATGATAAAAAAAAAAAAAAAAAAAAAGCACACCAATCCTTGAGGAGGTGAAAAGCCATTGATGCCTCTGGATAGCAAGGTCCTGGTGGTCTATGTTAAACTTGTTCATCCAAGTTGATGGTGGGGGGCAGTGAGCAGAAAAAAGATTCAGGATAAGTTTTAGCCGCCTCTCCGTGGGAAGCTGACCTCAGGTAATCTTCTCTCCACACAGTTTCTTTGGAACCAACCCGGGTTAAGATAAATGTGGAGTGTCAACTATGTTATCAGACAACATTGTCATTAAGAGGACACTTGATCTGGACTAAAAAAAAACTGTGAGTGTGTTAACAGAAAGAGTTAGGGATCCTTAGAAAAAGAAAGACAGACATAGCTTTCTTGATATAAGGAAAGTTATTTTAGCTGCCCCCACCCCCTATCTTGTGAAAGAATGAAGAACAAAGAGCCAGGAGGTTGACTAATGGTATCAGAACAATGAATCACTGTTAAGACTCCTAGTGTTCATTCATAAGGGAAGACAGCCTTATGCACACTGATTAGTTATCTTTGCTGCTAAACTCCTTTGAGCTCTCAGATACTGGACTAAGAGGAGCCAGAATTGACGATGCTTACCCTTGCCAATTCTGGTGAACTTGACCTGGACTCAGTCATTTCAAGATGATTTTTGCCCCAATTCCATGCTGTATTCCCCATTGCGCAAGCCCCTTCGTGAATATGGATACACTCTTAGCCTAAAACTTCCCCAATTTTGTTCAGGGAGACTCTATTTTGGGAAAGATCCCCAGTGTTCTCCTTTACTTGTCGCAAATAAAACCTTTTTTTTCCCTATCCTTTAGCTTAGTTGTGTCTTTTGGTTCAGCAGCATCAAGAGGCCAACAGGTGAATCCAGTTTCAGGTAACAAATGGACACATAGGGATCCCTGGGTGGTGCAGCGGTTTGGCGCCTGCCTTTGGCCCAGGGCTCAATCCTGGAGACCCGGGATCGAATCCCACGTCGGGCTCCCGGTGCATGGAGCCTGCTTCTCCCTCTGCCTATGTCTCTGCCTCTCTCTCTCTCACTGTGTGCCTATCATAAATAAATAAAAATTAAAAAAATAAAGTTGCTTAAAAAAAAAAACAAATGGACACATAGATGCAGACAGGGTATCTACTTTCAGGGAAAGACAACAAAGAATAGTTTAAGAGATAAGCCTTGGTTTTCCTGGATGGAGTTTCTTGTTTCTGAGCCTAACACTTGTATGTTTTGGGAGCTACACTGCGTTTCCCTGTTCTATGCCTGTTTTCTATTTATAACCACTATCTATGACGAGCAGCAGATTTCTTCAGTTCAGGTTGATGTTCACACACACAAGGCATGACGGGCTGCAGGTTGGCAGAGTAGAGTTAAAAAGACATAAGAGGGAAACCCACCATGGCTTCTTGACAGCATCAGACACATCTTTGTCGGGAAGCCTTCCAACTATCTAGATGGTGCTTTCTAGACTCCAAAACAGGCAGCTCAGCTGAAAGGGGTAAGCCCTGTGGTTGGAAGTGTGAACAATCTCACCTGCACATCCTCATTTACAACAGGAACTATTAGCATGTATCAGCCCACAAGGGTAGCTTCCAAAGTACACAAGTATCATACTCAGAAACAAGAAACGTCATTCGGGAAAACAAAAACTTATTTCTGAAGCCATTTTTTTCTTTTTTTAATATTTTATTTATTCATGAGAGACACAGAGAGGCAGAGAGACAGGCAAAAGGAGAAGCAGGCTCCCTCAAGGAGCCCGATGTGGGACTTGATCCCGGACCCCAGGATCACGCCCCAAGCTGAAGGCACACATTCAACCACTGAGCCACCCAGGCATCCCTGAAGCCATTTTTTTTTTTCCTAACAGATCCAGACCCTCTGGATCTACATGTCCATTCACAGCTCACGTAGTCCAGATCAGGGGTCTTTTTCATGATAAACAATGTTGCCTATAACAAAGATGACATCCCACATTTATCTTAACCCAGGATGGTTCCAAAGAAACAGTACTAAGAGAAGATCATGAAAAAGTCTTGTGGCTGGGGCACCTGGGTGGCCTAGTGGTTGAGTGCCTACCTTCAGCTCAGGTTGTGATCCTGGGGTCCTAGGATCAAGTCCTGCATCCAGCTCCCCTCAGGGAGCCTGCTTCTCCCTCTGCCTATATCTCTGTCTCTCTCCCTGTCTCTCATGAATAAATAAATAAAATCTTTAATTAAAAAAAAAAAAAAAACTTGTGACTACTGCCCAAACTTCTTGGAATACTTGCTCATGGAGCTCAGTTGCCAGGCTGTGAGGAAGCCCCAGCAGCCATGTGGCCAGGCCCATGTGGGCAGGAACTAAGTAAGGTCCCTAACCAGATTCCTAGATTGAGCTCCTAGAGGACATCCAGCACTAGCTTCCCAAGCACACAAATGGACATTCTAGAAGCAAATCCTCTGGGCCTAGTCAAGCCACCCCAGCTTACTTCACGTGAAGGAAAAATTAACCTACCCAAACTGTATTTTTGTTAGGAAAAGCAATGATTGTTGTTTTTTAAGCTGTGAATCAAAAGGATGAGAACCCAGCTCCCTTTCAGGGCAGATTAATGGAAGAATCTTTCCAGAAGTATACTAACACAGACCCCAATTCTCCAGGACAATCATTATTGACTGTGCATTTTTTTCCAGTTAGCCTGCAGCAGATATCAGGAGAAAATTACAGAAAGCAACTTCCAGGCCCTAAACCCCTGTGAACCAATCGTTGAATATGGCTTTTGCTGTCTGTAGTAATAGGGATAGGGCAGGAAAGGAGGACAAGTTTGTTCAAAATAAGCAGAATGCCCAGTTCTCAGCTGTGGCATTGAAGACCCTAGTGTCCCATGATCACCCAATACAAAAGCCTACAAGGCCAAAATCTGGCAAAGCCAAGCTAGAGTCCCAGCTCACAAAAGGCTGGGACCTAATGAGTGTGCCTTCTGTAAGAAGGATGGCCATTGCAAAAAAGGCTTTCCCCACCTCTGAAACCTTTGTTGCCTGAAGTTACGGAGAACCAAAGGGACCTGAGCTCTCCTACAGCTCCCCTGGACATCTCCACATAACATACCAGAAGCTTCAGGTAATCCTTGACATGACAGGTAAGAAAAATGAATTTTTCCCAGACATGAGAGCCAACTACTCTGTCCTCACTCAAGCGTACAGGGCCTCTATTCCACCTGGACAACAAAGAATTGTTTAAGAGATGATCCTTGGTTTTCCTGGATGGAACAGATGGACAGCCACAGGAGAGATGATTTACTTGTCCACTAGCTTGTGGCAGGGCTCTCTTGAGCTTTCCCATAGCTTTCTGTGGTTACCTAAATGCATTACTACTTTTACTGGGGAAAAACATATTTTAAACAAATGATTCAGAGAACTGAGAAGCAATCAGAGGAAATTTGTTTTACAGGAGAAAGAGATAACAAATGGGGGAAAAAAAGAGAACTGAGTTAGTCGCAACTTTGAATCTGCCTTCACTTCCCTTCCTCCCGTTCTTGCATCACCAATGGGTGCAGCTCTTATAACCAGCTCCTAGACCACCCTCAGTGCCTCAGTATTGGCTCCTACTCCTCCTACCCTCACTATCGAGGAGCAAAGAGTACCCCAATTGATGGGCCACCTCTTTTTGTGGTTCAAATTCCTCCCTGGACTTAGAGCACCAACTTTAGTTTCCCCATAGGAGTCTCAAGTAAAAATGTTGGGAACAAACTGATTGACTTTTAGGTGGACCTAGGTGCAGTATCTTCAGTATTTAAACTAATTTAAATTTGTTAGGTCTTTTTTCAAAAATATTTTATTTATTTATTCTGTGTAGAGCCACAAAAAGAGAGGCAGAGACACAGGCAGAAGGAGAAGCAAGCTCCCTGAGGGGACCCTGACTCGGAACTCAGTCCTAGGACCCCAGGATCATGACCTGAGCCAAAGGCAGATGCTTAACTACTGAGCCACCCAAGTGCCCTTAAATTTGTTAGTTTAATTAAGGTAGACATGTCTTCAGATTTATCGGCGTTAACTATAAAACTTTTATTTTACGAAGGTTTGCTAAAGGTTGAATAAGCTCGTGTTCTTTCCATGGCAATTTGTCACCAAAAAGGAGACTCAAAACGATGGTTAGTTTTGTCTGTCTCAAAAGGTACTTATAGGTAATTGTAAAGATAGCTTTCAAAATCTTTAGTAAGCCAAGACTTTGAAGTTTTGCTAAGTCCAATGATAAATCAGATTGAATTCATTGGACATCTAAGTCTTTTCCAAATAAGATAAAATACTGAAACATTGGTTACTGAACAAAGATTGGTGCTTTTGGCTTCTTACTGCAGAGAAACTGAGAATGCGTGGGTCTGTTGGTAAACATGAGTTATGCTTTTTTTGAAAGATTGTACTACAGAAAAAAAAATGTTTTCAGAAATTATAACATGTATTCATGAATTTCAGATCTAAAGAATTCTGGTGTAACAGTTCATGATTGCTTACTACTTAATTTTCCCTGGAGACTAAGGTTTCTAAGAGTTAAAATTCTGCTAAATGTTATTAAGACTCATAGAGGGGTAGCTGGGTGGCTCAGTCGGTTAGGCATCTGCCCTTGGTTCAGGTCATGATTCCAGGGTCCTGGGATCAAGCCCCCCATCAGGCTCCCTGCTCAGCAGGGAGTCTGCTTCTCCATCTCCCTCTGCCCCTCCCCCTGCTCTTGTTCCCTCTCTCTTTCTCTCTCTCTCTCAAACAAATAAATAAAATCTTTTTTTTAAGGCTGATAATAATAAGGGAGGAACTCTATATGCAAGAAACAATGAATTTTTAATGAGAAAAATATAAGGAATGGGAATACATTTTGTTGAGGGGAAAAGAAAGTAATTGTGTCCTAAAATGAGAATGGTTGTTTGGGGAGAAAAGGCTTAGGACAAAATCTAAATGCAAAAGAAAGTTATAGAAGGTTTGTGAGGGAAAACCTTTGGAGAAGAATTTTAGGTGTGGTCAGGACTGATTGAGATAGAAAAGAACAGAATTTTTTTTTTTAAGAATTCTTTTTTTTTTAATTTTTATTTATTTATGATAGGCACACAGTGAGAGAGAGAGAGGCAGAGACATAGGCAGAGGGAGAAGCAGGCTCCATGCACCGGGAGCCCGATCCCGGTGGGATTCGATCCCGGGTATCCAGGATCGCGCCCTGGGCCAAAGGCAGGCGCCAAACCGCTGCACCACCCAGGGATCCCAAAAGAACAGAATTTTAAAAGTACACTGGGGGACGCCTGGGTAGCTCAGTGGCTGATCATCTGCCTTCCTCTCAGGGTGTGATCCCAAGTTCTGGGATGGAGTCCCTCATCAGGCTCCCTGCGAGGAACCTGCTTCTCCCTCTGCCTGTGTCTCTGCTTCTCTCTCTTTCTATGTCTCTCCTGAAAAAATAAATAAATCTTAAAAAAAAAAGAAAGTACACTGGTATGAGACTGAAATTCTACTTTTCTCCCTTGCAAAAACAGAGTTTTCTTGGATTGCTGGTCTTGATAAGAAAATGTAAACCAAGGTTTTTTTTCTTTTCTTTATCTGCCCAGAAAACCAAAGCCTCTGGATTTTTAAATTAAATTAAAATTAGGCGACTTCCCTGACTCGGGCCACCTCTCCGAGTCAGGGGACCTTGCCCGGGAGCACTCCCCATTAAAGCACTCTCGAACCTAAAAAAAATAATAATTAATTAATTAAAATTAAATTAATTAATTAATTTAAAATTTAATTTTAGGTAGGCTCCACACTAGGCTTGAACTCATGACCCTGAGATTGAGACCTGAGATCAAGAGTTGGATGCTTCACTGACTGAGCCACCCAGGCACCCCAAAAGCCTTTATGTTTTGTCTTTACCAGGGCTTTGATTACTGAAAGTTAAAACTTTTCAATATTAAAGAAGCTAAGTTTTGCTAACTATATAACTTCCTGTAGAATCTCTTATCACTTTGGTGAAATATAGAGTTTTATAATGATTTGTAATCCTATTTAGGCATGTGCTTTAAAATAGATATTTTGGAGGTGCCTGGATGGCTCAGTCAGTTAAGCATCTATCTGTCTTGGCTCAGGTCATGATCTCAGGGTCCTGGGATAGAGTCCAATTCGGGCTTCCTGCTCAGCCAGGGTAAGGGGCAGGTGTCTGCTTCTTCCTCTGCCCCTCTGCCTGTTCATGCTCTCTATCTCTCACTCTCAAGTAAGAAAATAAAATCTTAAAAAAAAAAATCCTGAAGTTTTAATGTTTCAATATAAGGTCATCACTTGGTATTCTGATTATTCAAGTGTTATATGTCACAGAAATAACTACATTTCCTTGTCAGCCACATTATAATGAATTTTCATATTAGATTGTTAACAATGTTTTTTTTTCTTTTTTTAAAAGATTTTATTTATTTATTCATGATAGTCACACACAGAGAGAGAGAGAGAGAGAGAGAGAGAGAGGCAGAGACATAGGCAGAGGGAGAAGCAGGCTCCATGCAGGGAGCTCGATGTGGGATTCAATCCCGGGTCTCCAGGATCGCACCCTGGGCCAAAGGCAGGTGCTAAACCGTTGCGCCACCCAGGGATCCCCTGATTGTTAACAATGTTTATTTTTTAGTCTTTTCCCATTTACAGTTATGATTCGGATGCTCTTGCAAAACGAGTATTGTCTCCAAGGGGATTCATGAGAAGGACTTTTAGCAAATATAGGTTTTTGATATCTTTAAAATCATAAAACTAAAATGAATAAGAATTTCTAGAACTAATTTTTTTAAAAAGCTGTATCTGAACAATTAGAATTAGTAACATGGGACTAAAATGAACTGAGGAAGATGATTATAGTTTTTGTGGCTCTTGTTTGAAACATTGCTGGCTCTCTAATGTTTGCTCTTCCAGATGAAGGAAATTTTCTCTTAAGATATCCATGACTGGATGGCACCTGGCTGGCTCAACCAATAGAGCACAAGACTCTTGATCTTGGGGTTGTTGGGCATAGAGCTTACTTTTAAAAAAAGATCCATAACTCACGGAAATATGTTAAAGCATCCCTTTGTGAACAAATTGGAATATTTAACTTTTCTCTCTACCTGAACTTACTGAAATTCAAAAAATCTTAATGGGTGTTCTTTCTTCCCTGGCAAGTGTAATTATTTGCATAAATTCAATGAGAATCTGTTCTCCTTGTAACAAAACACCATTCGAAACACGGGTTATATTACCAAGGCTTTGCCTAGAATGTCACATTTGAGAGAGACATGCACAGACTCAGATATGACCGGACAGTTTTAAGGTACTAAGGTTGACTGTATGGAACCAACAGAGCCCCTTGTGAATGTTGCCCTGATACCTTGCTTACGGAGTCCTCAGCAGCCTTATCAGTGAGTAAAGAATGTCACTTTCTGGAAGGTGCAGGAACCCCAGGATTATCTGGGGGAATCTCAAGAAGAGATATTACAGGCAAATCTGATGACATGTATTTGGCTTGGCTCTGGCCTCAAGACACCATTAAAAAGTTCAATCTAGAGATTCCTTATAAAAAGTTCCAGCAAAGTAGATTTTAAAGAATCCTATGATCAGTTGCTATTCTTGCTGAGCTTATGTAAATAATTTGGCCAAATTTGTTAAAATTGGACTTGTTTTTCAAATGAATTAGTCCTGATTTGGCTATCCCTGGAAATAAGAGTGAATTTAGAGAGAAAAATTATGTTTCAATAATACATCCTTGTGGATGCTAGATTCTAGTTTTGATTAATTGTCTTTAATTGTTTGATGTTTGCCTAAGCTAGACAGCCTGAGGGAAGCTTCAGAGAGATTGCCACTATCACTCAAACATAGACTATCTTTGTGCTTATTCCTCTGTGGGGATAATAAAAGGGACCCCATGGGCATATGATTATTTAAACAGCTGGACAGTGGGAGGAACTCCCCACTACTTATGTAACTCAGCTGTCATCTTGATCAAGTCAATGTGGCTGTGATAACAAAATTGTTCCTTAAAAGTCAGAGCGTACCCCACTCCATGGAGTTAACTATGAACTTGTGGAGATAAAGGGTGGCCTCACCTTTATAATTGGACTGGAAAATGCATTTGAGGATGTTCTTATCTCCTGCAACAAATTATCCCCCCACTTGCCAGTGATTCCTCATAATCAGGATATTGTTAAGGCTAGCCATCAGGATACTTGGGTGGCTCAGTGGTTGAGGGTTGGCCTTTGGCTCAGGGCGTGATCCCACAGTCCTGGGATCAAGTCCCACATTGGGCTCCCTGCATGGAGCCTGCTTCTCCCTCTGCCTGTGTCTCTGTCTCTCTCTCTCTGTCTCTCATGAATAAATAAATAAAATCTTAAAAAAAAAAAAGGCTAGCCATCAAGCAAAGAGGGCTTCTTCTTCTTCTTCTTCTCCTTCTTCTTCTTCTTCTTCTTCTTCTTCTTCTTCTTCTTCTTCTTCTTCTTCTTCTTCTCCTTCTTCAATAAATTACAGGTTTTTGAGAGACACAGAGATAGACAGAGATATAGGCTGAGGGAGAAGCAGGCTCCTTGCAGGGAGCCCGATGCGGGACTTGAACCCAGATTGGGATCACACCCTGAGCTGAAGGCAGATGCTCAACCGCTGAGCCACCTAGGTGTCCCATGGGGCTTCTTTTTTTTAGATATATGTATGTATGTATGTATGTATGTATGTATGTATGTATGTATGTATTTGAGAGAGAGGGAGAGAGTCTCAAGCAGATTCTGCACTCAGTGCAGAGCCCAACACAGCGCTCCATCTCAGGACCCTGAGATCATGACCCGAGCAGAAACCAAGAGTCTGACACTTACCTGATTGTGCCACCTAGATGGCCTGCAAAGAGGGCTTCTTGATGGCTTTACCTCTTACCTTTCTTTGTTCTGAGAGCCACCTCTATCAATGTAAAATCACAACTAGAGGCTTTACCCAAGCATACAGTAGCTACCTTTGACCCAATCCAACACAGAGTCACCCACAAATTCAAAAAGTGGCCCTCTAAAACCTAATGGTCCATGATGTCATGACTACAAATCAAAGAGGAACTTATTATGCTAATATTGAGACTAAATGTTGTGTATACATGCCAAATGACTCTGCTAATTATCCAAAGTTTTAGGAGACATCCATACCCAAATTAAGGCAATATTTCATTCCTGTAGTTCTCTCAATGATTGGATTTATTCCTGGTTTAGCAGAGATGGCTTTCACTATGATAATAATATTTTTGTATGTGTCATTTAAAATATTTTCTAACTTACTATTTTGAAAGTTTTAGACTTACAAAAAAGGTACAAAGACAATAAAGAGTTTTTATCGTTCATAATGTTGACATCTCTACAGACCTTATCTTAATTGTGCCAACTGTCCCCTGATGTCCACTACCTGCTCAGGATCTAATCCAGAATCCCACATTGCATTCAATCGATATGACTCCTTTGTGCCCTTCCATTTGGAATAGTGTTCTGTGTTTCGTTAGAGTCTATATTTGTCTTTTTTTTTCCTTCTCCGATTGACTTATTTCTTTTTTTTTTATAAATTTATTTTTTTTAAATTTTTTTTAAATTTTTTTTTATTTATTTATGATAGTCACAGAGAGAGAGAGAGGCAGAGACACAGGCAGAGGGAGAAGCAGGCTCCATGCACCGGGAGCCCGACGTGGGATTTGATCCCGGGTCTCAGGATCGCGCCCTGGGCCAAAGGCAGGCGCTAAACCGCTGCGCCACCCAGGGATCCCTATTTTTTATTGGTGCTCAATTTGTCAACATATAGAATAACACCCAGTGCTCATCCCATCAAGTGCCCCCCTCAGTGCCCATCACCCAGTCACCCCCACCCCCCGCCCACCTCCCCTGTATTTGTCTATTTAGTATCCATTACAAGGCCAAACTAAAGGTCACATCTCCCCTGTGATCTGTGTTCATGTACTGACCCACCCCATTTATCTATTCTCACATACAGAGCCAATATTGTCCCTGTCCTAAATCAACGCAGAGCCAGGTACCAGACAACTAGAGATTGCTAAAGCCCAGAGCCCAGCAACACTATTCAACTAGTCAATCCTAAGCTGTTTCCCATGCCCTATGTTGCCTTTCCTTTGGAAAACGCAGTAAGTCTCGGTCGCATGATTCCTCTCCTTCCTGCTTCCACTTTGTGACTAAACCTGGCACGTGTCTCATTTCTAGGGAACCTGTGAGTAACATCAAATTCCTTTCAATGGCATTGGGCTATGTCATCACTCAGTAGCCTTCAAACATTGGATACAAATTAGCCAGATACTTCTTTCTTAAAGCTTTTCCTCTCTGGTCAACTTTGAGAGGTCTTGCATGTGTATGCACAGCCTGACTCTCTGCCCACACAGATTTCTGGGGCTCACTCTGTGCGCTTTCTCTTTGATGCCACATAGCTATGAGTTTCCAGCTCCACTCAGTTTCCAGAACAACCTCATTTCTTTTTTTAAAAGATATTTATTTATTTGTTTGTTTGTTTATTTATTTATTTATTTATTTATTTATTTATTTATTTATTTATTCATGAGAGACAGAGAGAGAGAGAGAGAGGCAGAGACACAGACAGAGGAAGAAGCAGGCTCCATGCAGGGAGCCCGACATGGGACTCTATCCCGGGTCTCCAGGATCAGGCCCTGGGCTGAAGGAGGCACTAGACTGCTGAGCCACCCAGGCTGCCCCAACAACCTCATTTCTAAAGGATGACTGCTCTACTCAAAGCCCTGCTACTGGGGATCCCTGGGTGGCTCAGCGGTTTGGCGCCTGCCTTTGGCCCAAGGCGCGATCCTGGAGTCCCGGGATCGAGTCCCACGTCAGGCTCCCAGCATGGAGCCTGCTTCTCCCTCCTCCTGTGTCTCTGCGCCTCTATGTCTCTCTCTATGTCTATCATAAATAAATAAATAAATAAATCTTAAAAAAAAAAAAAAAAAAAAAAAAAAAGCCCTGCTACTTGCACAACTCAGTTGGGAAAATGTCTCCAAGGCAGGAAGTTTGATTATCCAGGTACTCACTTTGTGAGTTTCTTTTCTTTCAGAAGTGAAGGTCCTATGCAGTCTTTACCTACTACCTGAAATCAATGGCATCAGCTTAATGCTTGTTGTTATCAGGAAAACTAGTCTGGTGTCAGTTAGTGCCCTCATGACTGTAAGTAGGAGAACCCTCACATTCATTTCAGCAGGTTATTTCAGCAGCGTATACAATTTTAGATTGACTGTATGTTCTTTTTAAAATTTTTATTTATTTATTTATTTATTTATTTATTTACTTACTTAGAGAGAGAGAGAGAGAGAGAGAGAGAGAGAGAAAGAGAAAGAGAGCATGAAGGAAAGAGAGGGAAAGAGGGAATGGAAAGAGAATCCCACACAGGCTCCACTCTCAGCTCAGTGCAGAGGCCAGCATTTGGGCTCAACCTCACAACCACAAGATCATGACCTGAGTCAAAATCAAGAGTAGATTGACTGTTATTTTCTTTTACCTCTTTAAAAATGCTATGCTGCCAGTTCTCTGGTTCACTAGGAAACTCCCAGCTAGTTCTGTTCGTGTGCTTGATCAACTAACCAGGCTTGCACTATCAGGACTCCTGATTGCACATCACCTTCTTTCATGCAAGTCACCATTATCTTTCTCTTTACTTCCCCATACCTGTTCGATATAGATCACTTCTTTATTTATTTGTATGTCTCTCTATTTGGTGTGAAACTCCCCTGGGTCTCTAGGTGGGAAAGAAACTGAACCAACTAGACAGATAAGAGAGAACTGAAGGGACGCCTGGATGGCTCAGTGGTTGAGCATCTGCCTTCAGCTCAGTTTGTGATCCTGGGGTCATCCCACAGGGAGCCTGCTTCTCCCTCTGCCTATGTCTCTGCCTTTCTCTGTGTGTCTCTCATGAATAAATATATTTTAGAGAGAGAGGGAGAGAGAGAGAGAGAGAGAACTGGAAACCAGAAAAGGGGTGGTTTTTTGGGGGAAGAATATCATTCTTCTAGAGAAACTGAAAAGTGTCTTCATTTGCAAATGGTGAAAGGAGAGATGAATGTGACTGGCATCATAGTTCAATTCATACAGAAACCTTGAGCTTTCTGACTTGTTTGCGTGTCACTAGAGTGAGGGAAAGCAAACTGGGGAGGAGTGCTGAGCTCAGAGACAGACAGAGAAAGAACCAGATCATGTCCTGGAGTTCCTGGCTCCTGAGAGTCATGATGCTGGGTTCTACATTTGCCAATGTAGAGAGAGTTAGTCATCTACCCCAGAGTTAGGTCTGTAAGGAGTAGAGTGGATTTTCTGTAAGGAGCAAGCCTATTGGGGGCTGTACTTTGTTAGGCAGATATCACAGACCCAGGGGAGTGCAGGGTAATGCCATCACTTGGGGGCCACATGGGAGATTTAGGAAACTGAACCCATTGAACATGACTTGTTTCTTCCCAAGATACAATAACATGAAGAAAAAACAAAAACTTCAACACAAAACACATACTCAGAATAAATCAAATCCTCCTTTATCAAGATAAAGAATACTTTAGACTCACCCACCAAAAAGCAGGCATAGAAGCAGGAATTTCTAGCTGCCTAAACTGGTTCTCAATTTCTTTTTTTTTTTTTTTTTGGTTCTCAATTTCCAAGAGACAATTTATTTTGATAAAGTGCAGATGAGTTGATGACCTAATAGATGTAACTCTCTGATGGGAGTTAGTAATGGTGCTTCTCTATGACAAGCTCTACTGAACAAAGTCTAATTCCCTAGAGGAGGATTAAAACTTTTGATCTGAGTATGGGAGAGTTAAACCAGAAGTTCCTTGAGACTTGCACAATTGCACCATGAGTAACATGTCCAGAAAGAAAATCTCCAACAAACATCACTACCTCTTGTTTGGAAGGCTTGGAATCAGTGTGAATTCTGTTGGAGACCATCCCAAAAAACCATGCACGTTTAAACACTTGGAACTAAAAAACCCTGGGCCCAGCCTTGATCATACTTCTTGTTACATAGGACATAATCAATTAGCATATTGTTTTAGTGTTCCCATTACCATTACATATGACTCAGTGCATCATACCCAATTTGCTTTAGAATTGCTTCTTCTGGGCAGCCCTGGTGGCTCAGCAGTTTAGCACCGCCTTCAGCCCAGGGCCTGATCCTGGAGACCTAGGATCGAGTCCCATGTTGGGCTCCCTGCATGGAGCCTGCTTCTCCTTCTGCCTGTGTCTCTGCCTCTGAGTGTGTGTGTGTGTGTGTGTGTGTGTGTGTGTCTCATGAATAAATAAGTAAAATCTTTTTTTAAAAAAAAAGAACCTCTTCTAATGCTGTTACTGGCGAAGCACTCTAATATGCATACAAAGACTTAAGTATTAGAATACTTATTGCCACATTTTAAGGGTAAGACTGAGAAACTGGGGGAAAACTTAGGCAACTTTCAAAAGGTGACAAATGGAATAAATTACAATTTATTTGTAAAGTGGAAATCTAGGCAGCCATAAAAAAAAAAAAAAAAAAAACCTGTGTGCTTTTGGGATTTTAAAGGGGTATGTGTAATACTATCTTATTTTATAAACGGAAAAGTGTGATATATGTGTATGTGTATACATACATATAATTTAAAGAAAAATACAAACAGTACATTGTGGGGGTTTGGGGATTTTTTTTTAAGATTTTATTTATTTACTCATGAGAGAGACAGAGAGAGGCAGAGACATAGGCAGAGGGAGAAGCAGGCTCCCTATCGAAAGCCTGATGTGGGACTCGATCCCAGGACTCTGGGATCATGACTGGAGCCGATGGCAGATGCTCAACCGCTAAGCCACCCAGGTGCCTCACAAATAGTACCTTGTAAATGCAGTTACCATGTGGGAGGGGAGGGGGTATAATGAAGAAGGTTATCACCTCTCACTATATAATTTCTAGTTCTCAACAAATGGAACATTTTTCAATAACGTATATTCCTATTGTCTGTATTGTTAAGTGATATGTAAAGATTAAGAAAGATAGGCAAAGAGGGCCACCTGGCTGGTTCAGTTAGTAGAGCATGCGACTCTTAAGGATTTATGTTATTTATTTATTTGAGAGAGAGAGCACAGGGAGGGAAGGCAGAGGGAGAGGATCTCAAGCAGACTCCAAGCTGAGAGTGAAGCCAGATATGGGCCTTGAGCCACAGTTCCTATAGGGCAAGGGAGAAGGCCTAGGGGATGCCAGCACACACAGTGCATTGCACTATAGGAGATGAACCTTATATCTGAAGTCAGGAAATCTGAATTTTTACATAATGGGTGGTAAGCCTGCCTGGCTTTTGTCCTGGATGAAGATCTTACCACTATTACCCAAGACCCTAAACAAATCTGTCCTTCCCGTGGGAGGAAGACACTCCCTCTTATCCTTCAAGGCTATTCACACTATAAACATTCTTGAAAAGAGCCTGGAAATAAAAACAGCCATGCCTCCTTGCAAGACATGAAAAAATGTAAGAGACCTATGGAGAATTGTCACCAACACCAACCAACAATATTAAAACAAAGAAATAGCTACAGTAGTCCCCCCCACTCCATCCATGGTGGGATATTTCCAAGATCCCCAGCGGATGCCTGAAACCGTGGATAGGTACCGAACTCGATATATAGTATGTTTTTTCCTACCCATGCATACCTATGATAAACTTTAAATTATAAATTAGGCACAGCGATAGATTAACAACAACAATAATAAAAGAATGATAACAATATGCTGTAATAAAAGCTATGTGAGTGTAGTCTCTGAGTGACTGTCTCTCAAAATATCTATTGTAATTTCCTCATCCTTCCTGTGATGATGTGAGGTGATAAAATGCCCACGTGACGAGATGAAGTGAGAGGAATGACAGGCATTGAGACATAGCATTAGGCTACTGTTGACCTTGAGATGATTCTTCAGAAGGAGGATTATCTGTCCCCCCCAATAGCAGATAAAGGGGGCCATTGTAAATAAACAAGTCAATAGGGGTACCTGGGTGACTCAGTTGGTTGAGTGTCTGCTTTGGGCTCAGGTCATGAATCCGGGGTCCTGGAATCCAGCTCTGCATCGGGCTCCCTGCTCAGCGGGGAGTCTTCTTCTCCCTCTCCCTCTGCTGCTCCCCCTGCTTGTTCTTGCTTTCTCTGTCAAATAAATAAATAAAATCGTTAAAAAAAATAACAAATGAGTTAATAAAATGGGGCAGGTGGGTGATTTGGGGAAGTCGTTGCCTTTCCTAAGACAACTGTGATAGCCCTGAGTGTGAGGGAAATCACTAGTGTCACAGAAATGTGACCTGGTTTGGATTTTCAAGGCTGCTCAAAATTGCTGGGTGACTCCAGGATAAAACTCAAACTGCTGCCCAGCATGTCCAGCAAGGTCCATCATGATCTGCCCTGCTTGTTCTCCTGCCCCTTCACCTGCTCCAGCATTGCTGGTTTCTGCCATGAACCCCAATGCTCCTTCCCTGCACTTCCCCAAACAGGCTCCCAAGCCTGGCTCACCTGTGGGTCTCTGCTTGATGCCCCCTGGCCCTTCATGTGAGTCATTTGATTCTCTTTCAGGGCTCAGCTCAGGCCGCCCCTCCTCCCCATCTTCCATTCTGCTGTCAATTTCCCCACTGATAAAAAATAAGGATCTAAGGGCACCTGGGTGGCTCAGCTGGTTAAGCAACCAACTCTTAATTTCAGCTCAGGTCATGATATCAGGGTTGTGAGATGGAGCCCTGCATGGGGCTCCATGCTGAGCGTGGAAACTGCTAGATTATCCCTCTCCTCTCTCTCTACCCCTCTTCTCCCTCCATTGCTCATGCCCATCAGGCAGGTTCTCTCTCTCTCTCTCTCTCCCCACCTCCCAAAAAAAGAAGAAAGAAAGAAAGAAAGAAGAGAGAGAAGAGAGAGAGAGAAAGAAAGAAAGAAAGAAAGAAAGAAAGAAAGAAAGAAGAAAGAAAGAAAGAAAAAAAAAAAAAAGAGCCCATTGCTTATCAGGCCAGGTAGAGACTGCCCTGGTTATTTGCCCAACCTGGGTTCCTTTTAAATTTTCAGAGGCATCCATATATAGGGTAAAACTTCCAGTTCATTTCTTTATGTCTTTTCAAAAATTAAAAATAAAAATCACACTCTCTTCCCTTGACCTCCATCCCTACTGCACTCCTGAGTCCAATGCTGTTAGCAATTTCTGGCGTTACACCCTTTATAGTTTTAAATAATAGGCTTATATTTCTCTCTGATGATTTTAGGGACCCGACTCTACCATTTATAAGCTGTAGGATTTTTTTCTCAAATGACAATGCCCCAGAACTTCCATATTTAAAATAAACAACAATAACGAAGGAAAAAAAAACCATATACCAGCCCATGCAGATTCCTGCCAAGTTAGGGGAGGAGGGCTAATTTATATGCAGGCCTCCTGAGGCTATCACAGCCCTCCAGCTGGTCTTTGGGGTGAACTTGCTTCAAGGTAACATACTCCTTGTTTGCTGATTTAAGGCCCTTAATCTGTAACAGAGCTGATTTGTTTTCTTTAAGATTTACAGACCACTAAAAAAAAAAAAAAAAAAAAAAATTTACAGACCACAGCCCTTGGGCAATAAGAGACCAGAACTTTCCCAGAGGGCAGCAAGTCCACTTGGAGTCACCCAGGCTTTTTTTTTTTTTTTTTTTAAGATTGTATTTATTTAAGAGAGAAAGGGAGAGACAGGAAGAGAGCACAAGGGTGGGGTGGGGAGGGGCAGAGGATGGGGGAGAAGCATTGAGCAGGGAGCCTAATGTGGGTCTCGATCCCAGGACCACAACCTGACATTTAACTGACTGAGCTACCCAGGCGCCCCCTGCCTGGGCTTTCTAATTAGCCCAAAAATCTTTTAGTAAAATGTGTGTTTTTAAGGTCACACAAATGACTTTACTGACCTCCCTTTGTGCATCTGTAGACTTTGCATCCCTTTGCAGAAAGAACAGAATACTCTTGCACAACCCCTGGGTACCGAGGAACCAGACCTTTTAGTACAATCCGCCCAAGCTCTGGGCACCGAAAAGCTAGAATTTCTTGCATAACCTCCGAGCACTGAGATAACTCTGTAGCTGGCATCATGGAGTTTGCACGTAAGTATGAAATGTCACAGACCACTGCACTCCCTCAACTGATTAGATCCCGTTAAAAATCTCTAGGTCAGGGACACCTGGGTGGCTCAGTGGTGTGATCCTGGGGTCCCGGGTTCGAGTTCCGCATTGGGCTCCCTCTGCCTATGTCTCGGCCTCTCTCTGTGTCTCCCATGAATAAATAAATAAAATAAAATCTATTAAAAAAAAATCTCCGGGCAGCCCGGTGGCTCAGTGGTTTAGCGCCACCTTTGGCCCAGGACGTGATCCTGGAGACTCGGGATCGAGTCCCATATCGGGCTCCCTGCATGGATCCTGCTTCTCCCTCTGCCTGGGTCTCTGCCTCTCTCTCTCTCTCTCTTTCTCTCTCTCTCTGTCTCTCATGAATAAATAAGTAAAATAAAATCTATTAAAAAAAACTCTCCATGCCAGGCAAAACCTCCGAGTTGGCCTTTGGACAAGACTCCACCTTCTCCCTGAGGTGGCTGGCCTCCTGAATAAAGATCATATTCCTTCCCAATCAAAACTCTTCTCTTGAGGATTGACCTTTCCAGGGAAGGACAGTTGAACTGGGATTTCAGTAACAGGACCACTCTTGCTCAATATTGTTTGGACACTTGAGGCGTGTGGGTGGCTCAGATGTTCCTGAGGAACAGAGTCCTAGGCCACCCCAGACTCTAACATTTGCTTGTCAGTTGTGCTATATGGTTTTTAACCATAAATATTACTCTTTATGCCCTTAAAATCTCTATTAAAACACACCCTTGTTAGAGCAGAGAGAGAGAGAGAGAGAGAAATAGGCAAACCAAGAAATAGACTGTTAAGTACACAAAGCAAACTGCCAGTTAGCGGACGGGAAAGGAGAGGGATTGAAGGAGTTTGCCTGCCGTGATGAGCACCGGGTGTATGGAATTGCTGGGTCACTATATTGTACACCTGCAACTAAATATTACACTATATGTTAACAAACTGAAATTTAAATTAAAACTTTTAAAAGTACGAGGGGCAGCCCGGGTGGCTC
The DNA here is from genome assembly GCF_003254725.2 of Canis lupus dingo. Classification (NCBI taxonomy): domain Eukaryota; kingdom Metazoa; phylum Chordata; class Mammalia; order Carnivora; family Canidae; genus Canis; species Canis lupus. The sequence goes on from NC_064243.1 coordinate 109,652,124, forward strand.
AGCAGTTTAGCGCCACCTTCCGCTCAGGGCCTGATCCTGGAGACCTGGGATCGAGTCCCGCGACAGGCTCCCTGTATGGAGCCTGCTTCTCCCTCTGCCTGTGTCTCTGCCTCTCTCTCTCTGTTTCTCATGAATAAATAAAATCTTAAAAAAAACTTTTAAAAGTATGAAAATAAAGGTTTTTTTCCTTTAAAATTATTTTATTACTTATTAAACATCAAAGAGGGACTTCTGTTTCAGGAAAAATGGAGTAGACATACTTTCCTCTATGCTTCTTGCTAGATAAAGCCAAAAGTCCTGAACATTATACATAAAGCAAATACAAGAAGATTCCAGGGGCATCTGGGTGGCTCAGCCAGTTAAGCGTCTGCCTTCAGCTCAGGTCATGATTTCAGGGTCCTGTGATCAAGCACCGCATTTGGCTCCCTGCTCAGCAGGGAATCTGTTTCTCCCTCTCCCTCTGCTCATGCTCTCTCTCTCTCTAATAAATAAAATAAAATCTTTTTAAAAATAAAATAAAATTACCTTCCTTGAGGGGCACCTGGATGGCTCAGTTGGTGAAGCATCAAACTCTTGATTTCAGCTCAGGTCTTGATCTTAGGGTTGTGAGTTTAAGCCCCGTGTTGGGCTCCACATTGGTTGTGGAGCCTCCATCAAAAAGAAGAAGGAGAAGGAGAAGGAGAAGAAGAAGAAGAAGAAGAAGAAGAAGAAGAAGAAGAAGAAGAAAGAAGAAGAAGAAGAAGAAGAAGAAGAAGAAGAAGAAGAAGAAAATTTATTAAACATTTTTTTAAATCTATTTATGATAGTCACACAGAGAGAGAGAGAGGCAGAGACACAGGCAGAGGGAGAAGCAGGCTCCATGCACCGGGAGCCCGACGTGGGACTCGATCCCGGGACTCCAGGATCGCACCCTGGGCCAAAGGCAGGCGCCAAACCGCTGCGCCACCCAGGGATCCCTATTAAACATTTTCTGAAGGCAAAGTTTGGATAGGATCATTTGAATAGAACTTTCCTTGGGTTTTGCTTTTTGGAGTTTTGTTTGGTGGGAAAGAAGGATCCATATTCCATAATTCCTGGTACCCTCACCATGTGCATAGTGGACTTATTGGTCACTCATCATTTGAGGGATTTTCCTTTGTTCTCTGCTGATTTTTTAAAAAATATATACTGAACTTTGTCAAGTGCTTTTCTGGTCTGTCGAGATGATCATACAGCTTTCTTCTTTAGCTTGTTGCCATGACAAACTATACTGATTGTTTTTTTTTTAATGGTAAAGAAAATCAATCATGAAAATCACTTCATGTGGTTTTCTGAGAAACCCAAATCTTCAAATTTCTTGGTGTATGCATCAAACACCAACAGTACCAGCTCAAATGAGAGGAAATACATGCCAATGCCAGCTTACAACAACAAAAATAATGAAGTTTCAAGTCCCCCACGTTTGGCTAATGTAGGTCAGGAAATCACAGAAAAATTCAAGAGTATATTTTATTGTTCTGCACAGTGAAGGAGAGAAGACAACCCTGTACTCTTCCACCACAAAATCATCTCTATCCCTTTATTTGCTAGAAGCACTAGCATTTGAAGAGGTACTGGCACATTCCAATTTTGATAATTTTTCTCCCACGAACAATTGTTTCATATTTGCAATTTGTTGAAGAAAATCTTATCTCATAAGTCTTTTCTCTTCTTTTGCGTCTTGAGCCCTAAGAGTTCTAGACACTTTGAGAGAATCCTGGTGTCCTGGGTGACCTGCTGAATGCATCAAAAATCAAATTTGGGGGCGCCTGGCTGGCTCAATCAGTGGAGCACATGGCTCTTGATCTCAGGATCATGATTTTGAGCCCCACACTGGGTGTAGAGATTACTTAAAAATAAGATTTTGGGGATGCCAGGGTGGCTCAGTGGTTTGGTACCTGCCTTCAGCCCAGGGCATGATCCTGGGGTCTCGGGATCAAGTCCCACATCAGACTTCCTGCATGGAGCCTGCTTCTCCCTCTGCCTGTGTCTCTGCCTCTGTGTGTGTGTGTGTCTCTAGTGACTAAATAAATAAAATCTTTAAAAAAATAAAAGTAAATAAAAAATAAGATTTTTTTTTAAATCAAGTTTTATATTCTGAAAATACTCTTAAATACATACCCACCCCAGAGAGGTGGAGTTCAGATCTCTTACTGGCACTTTGACATTTGAAGAACATGTGTGACGAAAGCTTCACTGTCGATTCGGGTTTTCCTTCTTTAGCTGCTGTGCTTCTTTTTCCATTTTCTCTGTTATTCTGTTGTCTTTTTTCCATTTGCTATTTTCTGCTGCCTTAGAACATCTGCTTGCCAGCTCACATCTTTTTGCTATGCCCTGGTATTTTCTTGCTAGGTGTCTCTGTCACCTAATCCAGGAAGCTGAAGGCAAATCTTGTGGAGCTGCCAATCAACCAGAGAAACCGTCTGGCAGGCCAAAACCTAATGGCTCATTCCCCTCCTCCTCATCTTCTTTTTCCTTCTCTCCTCCCCCCTCCTCTTTCTCCTCCTCTTCCTTTTCCCCCTCCTCTTTTCTCCTCCTCCCCCTCCTCTTCCGCCCTACTTATCTTTCTCCTGCTCTTCCCCCTTCTCCTCCCCCCTTCCTTTTTCTCCTCCTTCTCCTCCCCATCCTCCTCTTTCTCTTCCTTCTCCTCCTTCTCCTTTTTAAAAAAGTAATCTCTACACCCAACATGGGGCTCAACCTCACAACCCCAAGATCAAGAGTCCCATGCTCTACAAGAGTCCCATGCTCTACCAACTGAGCCAGCCAGGCTCTGCATGACTGATTCTTTTTAATAATGATTTTCTGAGTTTTCCCTATAGTCAATGTCTCATCCTTAACACAGTTGGGTCCCAGTTGTTCCAAAGTATCTTGTGCTGTGACCACATTCTCACCTTTCCGTTGGTCTTTACCCCTGTGGGTGCCTCTTCACCATTCTTCTGCTTAGGAACTGATGAATAATCAACTCTAGTTGCAAAAAAATTTTTAAAGATTTTATTTATTTATTCATGAGAGACACAGAGAGGCAGAGACACAGGCAGAGGGAGAAGCAAGCTCCCTGCAAGGGGCCTGATGCGGGACCTGATCCGGTACCCCAGGATCACGCCCTGAGCCAAAGGCAGATGCTCAACCACTGAACCACCCAGGCATCCCTGGGTTTTGAATGTTAAGCACGCCCTGAGCTGCTGACTTAAACCTTACCTGATCTCGTTACATGTTGTTGAATTCGCTGGCTCATACTTTGTTAAAGAGTTTTTGCCATCTATTTTCATGAAGGGATATTGATCTGTGATTTTTTTTCTTTTTCTGGAATACGTTTCTTTCTGGCTTTGGCATCTGGATTACACTGGTCTCATAAAAATGAGTCAGGAAGTATTCCTTACCTCTATTTTCAGAAAGAGTTTTTATGAAAGAGTTCTTTATTCTTTGAATGTTGGAATCCAGCAGTAGAACTGTCAGGGTCTGGATTTTATTCCACTTTACAAGCCAACAAATTATTCTGCAATCATTTCATAAAAGTTGGCAGAAGGCATAAAACACCAGGTTCAGAGACAAAGGATTCCAGTATTCAGAGCACACCAAAAGGATGAGTATAGGATACTTGCTTCTGTTGATTCATCTCCCCCACCCCACCCCACCCCACCCCCTGCCACCCTTCCAAGTACCATGGGGCATGCAGAGGGAGTCAGGGTGCTGTACGTGCCTGGGGTTATATCACACCTGGAGAACACTGAGCTTCAGGAATCCGCCACTTTTATAGGAGCAGTAAGCAAGTTTATCTTTTTCTGGGAGGAAATGTTACCTTACCCTTCAGGGTTGCTGGTTATAAACAGGATCCCAAGAAATGGTCTGCATAAAGAGCAGTCAGGGCTTGGATTCCTGTCGTGCCCAGCAATAATGTTCAGGGATGCTCAGTTCCTACTGTGATTGCCTCTCTCTGGAGGCTTGAAGGGAAAATTTGTTTATTCCTCTTCTGGCTTCTGGTGGATACTGGTACCTTTTGCTGCACCTGCATTGTTCCAATCTCTGCCTCTCTCTTTGCATGGCCTTCTCTTCTGTCTCCGGTCAAATAGCCCTCTCCTTCCCTCTTATAAGTATGAGTGTATTTAGAGCCTGCCTGGATAATCTGAATTAATCCCTTTCGCAAAATCCTGAGCACAATCACACCAGCAAAGACCTTTGGGGGGTTGTTGTTTTGCCATATGAAGGAACACACACGGTTCCAGGAATTAGGATGTGGGTATCTTTGATGAGGACCACTTTTCAGCCTACCACAACCATTATATTACACAACCTGTCAAAGACACAGTAAATAGAACAGTCCTAATCAATTGAGAGGTTGAAACAAGAAATTAGTAAAAATCAATCTAATTTATGGAGTGTCAAAGGGCAGAAGAATTTGATAAGAGGGCTGATCTTAGGTGAGGCCAGATCCAGAGGCTCAGCAATATTATCACAGACTCTCTGTATCTTCTCTGCCTTCTGAAGAGTTGACCACACACTAATTGTGACTTCCCTCATGGTTGAAAACCGGCTTCCAGAAGTTTCCATGGGTGTCCTTATAGACCTCCAGGAGTTTGTGCTATCTTCCATCCTTCTCTCTCTCTGTCCCCCAAAATGATCTCTTAAATATGCAAGGGGACAAGGCACCTGGCTAGCTGAGCAGGTGGAGCCTGTTGACTCTTGATCTCAGGATTGAGAGTTCCAGCCCCTTGTTGGGAGTAGAGATTACTTAAAAGTAGAAAATCTTTTTAAAAAAATTTTTTAATAAAACTAAAAATACGAAGTGGCTTAGTGTCACTCCTTATATTTTCTTTCATGGCTCCCAGTGCCCACAGCATGAAGTCCAGACCCTTACTATGTGAACAAGTCCCAGGATTGTCTGGTTCTGCTGAGCTGGCTCCCCACACACTCTGGTCCTTTACGCTCCAGCAACATTATAGCTCCAGAACATTACCCCGCCTCTTCTCTTCTCCATGCCTCCATTCACGCTGGTCCCTCTAACCCAAGAGCCTTCCCTCTCTCTGCACCCTGGCTGATTATGCCTATAGGTGTTGTGTGATCAACATAAAATTGAGTAACTCTGAGCTCCTCGAACTTCATGGTATGATTGTCCTTGCTGTCATTAGGAGCAAACCACTCCCTGGGACAGGCAGGCCTCCAGGAAAATCCCAGAACAGGGCCTTTGCGAGGCTATGAGGCTTGTCCCTTACTATTAAGATTGGGGAAGGGAACCCTGGGTGGCGCAGCGGTTTGGCGCCTGCCTTTGGCCCAGGGCGCGATCCTGGAGACCTGGGATTGAATCCCACATCGGGCTCCCGGTGCATGGAGCCTGCTTCTCCCTCTGCCTGTGTCTCTGCCTCTCTGTGTGTGTGTGACTATCATAAAAAATAAAAATAAAAAAATAGGGGAAAAGCGCGGAGAAGGGTGAGGACAGGTGGGGACGGCGCGCCCTCTGGCGGTAGGAGGAGGGAACCGCGGAGAAGGCTCCTCCACGCCGCGCAGAAACCAAGGCCAAGGTCGAAATCAAACCCAAGGTCAGAGCTGCTGATGCTCCTGGGGCGCCTCCTACCCGCCAGGCCTAACCCTAGTCGCGCCACCACGCGAAGCTATAGTATATCTGGCGCTATTTTTTTTTTTTAAGATTTATTTATTCATGATAGACAGAGAGAGAGGCAGAGACACAGGAGGAGGGAGAAGCAGGCTCCATGCAGGGAGCCCGACGTGGGACTTGATCCCGGGACTCCAGGATTGCGCCCTGGGCCAAAGGCAGGCGCTAAACCGCTGAGCCACCCAGGGATCTCCACCTGGCGCTATTTTAAATAGCTATTAGTTTCTTTGTTTACTGTGTGTCTTCCCTACTAGAAAGGGCGAACAGGAATTTCTGTTTTATTTACCGCTGCATCCCCAGCACCTGCAACAGGTAGGTGCCCCCCCCAATAGGTTCTCAGTAAAGAACTGTGGAATGGAATTAGTTAGCATCGATATTGTCCTTAGACACAGGCCTGAGTCTCTCAGGTCAGAGAATCGCCAGGAGCAAGATGTGTCCCTGCTTCTGGACATGTTATGGATCCTGGAGACCCTACAATTCCCTAACAGGCAGCCACTAGTCGCCTTCCAAAACTCGCCTGAGCCTCTTTCCTGAGTCAGTGGTATGAGGGGTCAGGTGTGCAGCTCTGAGCCCTAGGGGCTCCCTCTGTCTCTGAGACGTGGTTAGAGCTGGCAAGCAAGTGGGATGAACAGGAGGCCCCCATGGTGGGATGGAGAAGAGGATTTTAAAAAGAAGAGGGCTGGCTATAAGTTGGGAGCCAGGGGCCTCTCTGGAAGTTTCCATGTTCCTGGAAGAATTCCAAGGTGCTTGAAAACTCAGAATTCCAAGGGAGTTACTAAAAAGCAACTGGGCAGCAGGATGGGGGTGCTGAGAGCACGTTGTGAGCAGAGATGCCTGAGTTAGCCCAGGTAAGGGAGGAGACACCCACAGGAAGGCCTGGATGGGGATGGGGGCCAACAAATGAAAAGCAGTCCCATTCCCCCAAAAAGATAAACAACAGCAGGGCACCCAGGTGGCTCGGCTCCATCGGGTTAAGCCAGCCGACTCTTGGTTTCATCTCAGGTCATGATCTCACAGTCATGGGATTGAGGGATCGAGCCCCGGGTCAGGCTCTGCGCTGAGCACACAGTCCACATGGGACTCTCTCTCCCTTGGCCTCTCCCCCTCCTCTCAAATAAATAAATAAATCTCTTTTTAAAAAGGAACAACAGGGGATCCCTGGGTGGCTCAGCGGTTCAGCCCCTGCATTCGGCCCAGGGTGTGATCCTGGAATCCCAGGATCAATTCCTGCGTTGGGCTCCCAGTATGGAACCTGCTTCTCCCTCTGCCTGTGTCTCTGCCCACCCCACCCCCCCTCCCCACCCCCCGTCTCTCTATCATGAATAAATAAATAAAATCTTAAAAAAAAAGGAACAACAACAAAAAGGTATTAATCATGTGGCTTTCCTGACTTTACTGAAAGAGGGGCAGATTCAACAAATGTGGGAGAAAGCTGTCCTCTTCCTCCTCCTCCCCAACTACCCCTCAGCCCCCCAATGGTCCAGAGTGAACCATGGTCTCTGGTAGGAAAAAAAAATCCACTTTGAAAGTGCACAGACATTTGGTTTGTTTTGTGCATATCCTTCTATGTTGACTTTGTGAAGGTAAGTTTTTGTGAAGAGGGAAGATGGTCTTCTGCTTAGCAGCTGTTAGCTTATGAGGATATAGACTCCATCCAGCACTGGTGCTTTCAACAGCCCTATGAGGGCAGAACTGTCATTAAATACATTTCACAGGGGGAGAAACTGAGGGTGGCTTAGAATGGGAGCTTGCCCTGTATCTATCACCAACTATGTGCAAGGAATTGGGGCTATAGTGGTATTCAAGGCGGGGGGCAAATGATATCTTTAAGTGAGGTGATGATACATCCTGGATTATTTGGGACAATCCACAGATGCCTATCAATGGCTCCCTCAAGTATCTCGGTTTGGACAATACTTATAGACTTCACTGTAGAGTAGGAAAGACATAAATTCATCAAAGAATTGCTCAGGTTAGTTAATAACTACAGTGATAAATAGGAAGGAAAGAAATTAATGTGGGGAAATGAATAGGCTAATTTGTCAGCTCTGAGGAGGCGACAGGGAAGAAGAGTAAGTGAGAATTAGGAAGGGGGGGAGTGAGGGAGGTGAGCATTCCAGGGTTGAGAATGTCAAGGGGGAAAAATGATTCTGCATTGTGTTTTAACCTTGTCTTCGCTATAATCAGCATTTGACTTCTTTCATTTTTGACACAACAAAGAAAACCGGTGTTTTTTGTTAACTTCAAGAGAACCTGAGGAGTTTTTAAATGGCTGAATTAATTATAACGAGATCTAAGAAAGGCAGTTGAATTAAATATTTAAAAATTCAACTTCCTAAAACATACAGGGAGTAGATCTAATTTCCTATTAATAAAATACAGTAGTAATACAGTCTCAGGATTAAAGGTAATATAACAATTACCAATTGAAGCTCTTGTAAATGCTCACCAGGGCATGTCTCAATTTTAGGCTGACAAGATGCAGAATGAATAAAAAAAATTCTAACAAGGGAAGACTTCACACCACCTGGTTAATGATGATATTCTTAGTACTGATGAGCAATCTAATGTGTAAATATTCCTGTCTTTTTACAAAAGGCGAGCTGAGTGTTTTGAAATCGTAAAGGCAAGGTACAAAGTTTCTGAATTCTTCAAGTTCCTCTATTTTGGGGCACCTGGGTGGCTCAGTGGTTGCATGTCTGCCTTCGGCTCAGGGCATGATCCCGGGGTCCTAGGATCGAGTCCACGTCAGGCTCCCCACAGGGAGCCTGCTTCTCCCTCTGCCTTGGTCTCAGTCTCTCTCTGTGTCTCTCATGAATAAATAAATAAAATCTTAAAAAAAAAAAGAAGAAGATTCCTCTATTTAAAACTTGGACATACTACATAGAAAGTCCCCTGAGGGGGATCCCTGGGTGGCGCAGCGGTTTAGTGCCTGCCTTTGGCCCAGGGCGTGATCCTGGAGACCCGGGATCGAATCCCACGTCGGGCTCCCAGTGCATGGAGCCTGCTTCTCCCTCTGCCTGTGTCTCTGCCTCTCTCTCTCTCTCTCTCTCTCTGTGTGTGACTATCATAAATAAATAAAAATTTTAAAAAAATCTATAAAAAAAAAAAAAAGAAAGTCCCCTGAGGACAAGGTAGTCAAAGTATTTTCAAGGGCAGCAAGAAGGGCAGGGAAGCTAGATGATTCAGGAAGAAGGTCTCAAAAGTAAGCCAAGTGAGGCTAGGTTGAAGGCAGCCCATGTTGAGGTGCTTGGAATTCATCCTAAGAGTCATGAGGAGCCACAGAAAACTGACTTGCATTTGAGGGTGACCTGAGCAGATCTGAGCTTTGGCCTCACAGGAGCCAAAGTGCATGCATGGTAAGAAGTCACCGAAGAGGTGGGAGCAAAATCCATGTTCACCACAAGAACATGGTGACTGGGCCAAGGTGGGGAGAGTGACATAGACAGGAACAGTGGAATTCATTCATATCCCCTAACTATGGAGATAACAGCAACACGACTTGGGGGTGAACTGGATATTATTATTATTATTTTAAAGATTTTATTTTATTCTTGTGAGACACACAGAAAGAGGATCACAACCTGAGCCAAAGGCAGATGATCAACAACTGAGCCACCCAAGTGCCCTGTGAACTGGATAGTAATCAATCATTCAGTATTTATTGAGCACCTACTAAGTGCTGAGTGTTGTTTTGGGGGCTAGAAACAAGAGGGGACAGAGTAGAGGTTGGTCAAGGATGGTGCTCTGATGCATGGCTTTTGTAACTGGAAGACAATCACAGTGTTCCTTTAGACAGGAATTCCTGGAAGAGGGCTGATTTTAGAGGAACAAATCATAAACCATTTTGGAAACCTTGCATTTGAGGTCCCTGTGGGACATCCAAGTAGAGATATCAAGGAGGTAGGTGGATACACAGATCCAGAATTCATCTGAGAGCTCCAGGCCGGACATAAAAATCAGGAAGTCATCTGCATTTCAGTGGCAGCTGAAGCCATTACCTGGATGAAATCACCCAGCAGAACAAGTATAGTACGATGGTGAAGGAAGAAAAAATGAGTTAAAAAAGCAAGAAAAAGCCTGTCTAGAGAAGCAGAAGGAAAATCAAGACAGTCTTACAACACAGAAGCTGAGGGAAGTGAACATTTCAAGAGGGAAGTGGTCAAGTATGTCAAATGCTGCCTGATTGCCCAAGGTCATCCAATTAATGAGTGGTAGAGCTTAAATTTAAAATCAGGTCTAACTATTTAATAAACAGTGCCAGGCTTTAGCCATTTGGAAACAAAATTAAACCCCTACCTTACACCATTTGCAATTATAAAATCCAGCCGAGGTAAAAGTCTAAAAGTAAAAACAAGATAGCAATATTTTTTAAAAGATTTATTTATTTATTTATGATAGACCTAGAGAGAGAGAGAGAGGCAGAGACACAGGAGGAGGGAGAAGCAGGCTCCATGCACTGGGAGCCCGATGTGGGACTCGATCCCAGGTCTCCAGGATCAGGCCCTGGGCTGCAGGCAGCTAAACCACTGCGCCACCAGGGCTGCCACAATGTTTTTTTTAAATAGAAAAAGTTGGGATCCCTGGGTGGTGCAGCGGTTTAGCGCCTGCCTTTGGCCCAGGGCGCGATCCTGGAGACCCGGGATCGAATCCCACATCGGGCTCCCAGTGCATGGAGCCTGCTTCTCCCTCTGCCTATTGTCTCTGCCTCTCTCTCTCTCTCTCTGTGTGTGTGTGTGTATGACTATCATAAATAAATAAAAATTAAAAGAAAATAAATAGAAAAAGTTTCGGGGCGCCTAGGTGGCTCAGTCAGTTAAGCATCTGCCTTCAGTTCAGGTCATGATCTCGGGGTCCTGGGTGGGATCCCCGCATCTGCTTCCTGCTCAGTGGGGAGTCTGCTTCTCCCTCTCCCTCTGCTCTCCCCTCTGCTTGTGCTCTTTCGCTAGTGTTCTCTCATGCTCTCTCCCAAATAAGTAAATAAAATCTGAAATAAATGAATAAATAAATAGAAAAAAATTTGCAATCTTAGCATATTAAGATCTTCTTAAGGCAGGGGTGGCTCAGTGGTTGAGTGTCTGCCTTTGGTTCAGGTCATGATCCCAGGGTCCCAGGATCGAGTCCCACATCGGGCTCCCTGTAAGGAGTCTGCTTCTCCCTCTGTTTATGTCTCTCATGAATAAATAGAAAATCTTTTTTTTAAAAAATCTACTTAAGGCAGGACTGGAAACACAGAAACCATAAAAGAAAGAAAGGTTTTTTTTAATAAACTGGAGGAAAGGTTTGTAGCACATTTGACAGACAATGTTAATATTCCCCATATACAAGGACCCAACAGGGAAATTGAGAGATTCAAAGAGATGAGCAGATAACTCACAAAAGATCGATGACGTATTGTAAAAAGACAACTACCTCTCTGATGAAGAAATGCAAGTAAAACAATAATGAGACACCATTCCTTGGATTGTGAGAGCATTTAAAAACTGATCTCATTTACTGGGGATAAGAAATACTAAAACCTTTTTAGGATGGATTTGGCAATATCTATTAAAAATTTTAAGGTAGCTCTATTTCCTGACCAGGGTGCTAGATACACAATGTATTCGTGGAGTGAAAATTAACACAGTTCTTCACTCTATTAATTCTATTAACCCTATTTAAAAAGTACATTTGTACAATTTTCCATACATATGGAAAGAACAGAGACACGAAGTATACATACCCAACAACTCAACAATCCATTATGGGATTCTTTTCTTCATTTTGCAAATTGATAACAAAAAAGTAAAAAACCCAATTTACTTTTTTTTTAAGATTTTTTTTTTTCCTTAAGGAATCTCTACAGCCAGCTTGGGGCTTGAACTCACAAACCCGAGATCAAGAGGTGCATGCTCCATCAACTGAGCCAGCCAGCCACTCCCAGCCCAATTTATTTCAAAAATGGACAAGAGATGACAGGCAACTGACAGAAGACAAATCCATGCAGGCAGAAAACATAGAAAAAAAACCTCTTGGGTGGTCATAAAAATGCCAGTAAAAGTTACAAAGAGATATCGCTTTATACCCATAAATTTAAGAAGTGATAACACCCATTTCTGGGGTGCATAGAGGCTCCAATACATTACTGGTAGAAATATGAATTGTTAGCGGCCCTCGGGGAAAAATAATCTGGTAATATCTATTAAATATGTAGTCTTCGACCTAAAGTCTGTATTTATCAGTTATAAATGCTCTAGTACGTAGGGCTGGATGTCTGATAATACTTTGTGCAACGTGGGAGTGGGAGAAAGACCTGCAAAGCTTCAAGAAATGTAAAGATTATGTCAAAATGGTAAGCCTATACCATGAAATACTATCCAACTATTATGAAGATTCTATTAGAATTAGCTGTGTTCACCCAGAGAGAGGCACATGGGATAGGTAACAAAAGGCAGACTAATGCACATGATTTGATTTTGTTATTTAAAAAATATAGGGGTGCCTGGCTAGCTCAATCAGAACATTCGACTCTTGATCTCAGGGTTGTGAGTTCGAGCCCCACGTTGGCTGTAGAGATTACTTAAAAATAAAATCTTGGTGTACCTGAGTGGCTCAGTTGGTTAAGCGTCTGCCTTCAGCTCAGGTCATGATCCCACGGTCCTGGGGTTTAACCCTGCATCCAGCTCCCTGCTCAGTGAGGAGTCTGCTTCTCCCTCTCCCTCTGCCTGCTGCTCCACACCCCCCCCCTTGTGCTCTCTGTCAAATAAAAATCTTTTTAAAAAATGAATATAAATAAATCTTTAAAAAGATAATAAAATAGTAACTTAACAAAATTAAAAACTACATATAGTGTCTTACATATGTTTGTAGGAAGTGGAATATGGTTTAGGAACTCCATCTCTGGGGTCCTGGAAGCCTGTGGCTAAACTCCAGCATCACTATCTTCTCCCCATATGTGATCATCTCTCTGGGCCTCAGTTTTCTTGACTATAAAAGGGGTTAATAATAATAGCTATCTCTCAGACCTGTTGAAAGCATGTGCTGAGAGAATTCATGAAACATGTTTAGCGATGGAAGCCTGGATGGCTCAGATGGTTAAGCCTTTGGTTCAGGTCATGATCCCAGCGTCCTGGGATCAAGTCGTGCATCAGACTCCCTGCTCAACAGAGAGTCTGCTTCACCCTCTACTCCTCCCCCTGTTCATGCCCAGCTCATTCTCTCTCTCTCAAATAAATAAATCTTTTTTAAAAAAGTGCTCAGTGATGCCTGGTATGCTATTCTGTATCACAGATGTGAGCATGACCTCCAGAGCACGGGCAACAGAGTACAAGAAAACATACCACACTGTTTTTAGTAAGCTGTTATTAGTGAGCTTGAGCTGGAGGGGACTGGGGCACAGGGGATTTGCATTTTTTATCAGTCCAACTTGTTACAGCTAGCATGTATTACTTTTGTAATTTTTTTAAAATTCACTAAAGTGGGAAGAAAGGAGTTAGAGAAAAGGAAGGGGTCTGCCCTCAACTCACCAGCTGCTAGGAAGGAATGGGAAAGAGGGCTTAGGCAGGGCAGAGGCCCCAGGAGAGTCTTCTACCCCAACCGGTGATCTCAAGCCACTGAGTGGCCCTGGACCGGAGAGTCCCTCAGGCGCAGAATGGAGCTGCCAGTGTCACCCAATGCAAAACTTGTTACTTGCTACCAAGGACAGATTTGAGTTTGAGTCCCAGTGGCCCTTGTGTGGCATTATGGGCCAGACATCTCGTAAGGGCCTGACCCTTATCAATCCACATAATTCCTTAATTCACATCAACCTTATGAGTCAGGTACTTTACATTATTATCCCTGTTTTGTAGGTAGGGAAAACTGAGGTACCGAAACCTCACTTGCAGGAGATCAGACACTGGAATGTGGCCAGAATTCAAATGCAGGCAGCCTGGCTCTGAATCCAGGCTGTGGACCACCAGGCTCTCCTATGTCCCCCTGTCTCACCAAGGAGACTTCCCCTCTCCCCACACCAGTGTCCTCAAGTGTGAAACGGGCTTCCCACCACTCAACATCTGCAGTTTGCTGCAGGGGTTACATGACCGTGGGCTTGGGCCTGGGAGAAGTGTTTTCAAAATGGGAGCTTTGGATTCTTAAATACAGAGACCAAACTGGCAGGAGGCGAAGTGGTGGGGGTGGAGAGGTGGGTGAAGTAGATAAAGGGGATTAAGAGGTACAAACTTCTAGTTATAAAACAAGTCACAGAGAAGTACAGCATGGGGAATGTAGTCAACAGAACTGCTATTGCATTGCTTGGTGACAGATGGGGGTCACACTTAACAAGGTGAGCACTAATGTACAAAGCTGTCAAATCACTGTTATACACCTGAAACTAAATACAATTGTATGTTAATTATCCTTCAATTTAAAAAAGAGAGAGAAGAGCCTGTTACCCTGGTGCCTCCAGGAGGAAGAGAGATGAGTGGGAGTGGGGGGGGGGGGAGGCAGTGATCCTGGTGAGTTGTCCAAAGCCCCACTAAGAGGAGAGACAAAGCCTGGCAGGGAGCCAGGCCCTTGCTCTTCCAGAAACCGCAGGGTTAGTGGCCGGGTCCCATGCACCCCTCCCCACCCTGACTCTCAGCTAGAAGAGAGGCCCCTGGGTTTGCCGCAGGCTCCCCACTTCCTCACTTCACCACACCACATCCTGTTGCGGTCTTGCTAGAGAAGGAAGTGGAATCTGGAGTTCAGTGTGACCCGCCCGTCCTGCTGGGCTGTGAAGCAAGGCCCTCCCCTCCCATGCCAGGCCCCAGGGGATAAAGGCAGCCCAGCCAGCCACGAACTCCTATCCATCCCTGCGTGCCTCGCCTGCCATGTCCACCCCCGGTGTGCTGCTCACCTGGGCTCTCCTCGCTCTTCTCGGACTCGGACTCGGAGTGCCTGGAGAAGCCCCCTTAAACTCCTGCTGCCCCATCGTGCCCCGGAGAGAGTGGAGGGCCCCGGTGTCCAGATGCACCGAGAAGCTACAACTGCCGGTGCGCAACGTGGTGGTGTCGCACACAGCTGGCAGCCACTGCAACAGCCCGGCCTTGTGCCTGATGCAGGTGCAGAACGTGCACAGCTACCACACGAAGTCACTCAACTGGTGTGATGTAGGCTACAAGTGAGTGCTGAGGGAGCCGAGGCGGGGGTGGGGGGTGTGGCAGGTGTAAGGAAAGGTGTGCAGCTCCAGGGAGCCCAGGCAGCCCTAGGGCCACCTGGCTGACAGCCCCCTGCCCCCAACCGCGGGCACACAGCACTGCGTATGTGCGGGCAGCAGACTGGTACTAGCAGGAAGGGATAAGGCTTAAATCCAAGCTCTGCTCCCCAGAGGCAGGTACAGATTTTGCCAACACAAAAGAAAGTGTCCTCTACAGTGGAGTCCCTTCATAAAGTCTGCTGCCTCTGCTGGGAGGCAGACAAGCAGGCTGGTTACATGCGGGGTGGGGAGGTGGGGGGAAGGGTACAGGTGGGGGGGGCGGTAAGCGCGGGGTGGGGAGGTGAGGGGAAGGGTACAGGTGGCGGGGAGGTGGTCCGGGGCAGGGTCCAGTCTCAGCTCTGCTTGTTGCTCTCCTCACTTTGGTTTCCTTTCCCTCCTCTGCAGAGTCAGCTTGTGGCCCTCCACTGGGTCACTAAATCAGCCAATAACACATGCAAAGCACTTAGGACACGGACTAGCATGCAATGGGAAACCCCAAGTTCATGGCCTCTTGCCTTCAGGCACTTACCGTGTGCCAGGCCCTGCCCTGCCCCAGTGCTGGGATGGGGAGGAAACACATGAGCTGTAGGAATCTGGCCCAATGGGATTTAAAGACCAACAGGGAGGAATAGATGGGAAACAAGCAAAAGCAACCAGATGAATTCAGATGGGATGGATGGAGGGCTGCGGGAAGAGAGGTAAGTTGGAGGTCCAACAGGGGTAAAGGCGCTGAGGCCAAGTGAGAGGGTCACATCTCAAGGACAGAGGCCAGGATGGCTGGAGGGAGCTGGGAGCTGGATGAACAGGACCAGCTCCACAGAGCCAGATGGCACAGGGCCTTAGCGGTCACGGGGTCAGAAGACGAGAGCCATGGGAGGGATGTGAGCCTGCTGGGTGGGAGCAGCTCCCTCTGGCTGCCAGGGACAGAACAGACTGTAAATGGATGGTGGCAGAAACAAAGGACTGCTTAGATCTGCATCTGGGGGCCCTACCCCCCATATCCCTTTCCTGGGTAACAGGCCCAGGTCCCACACAAGGGCCTCCGCAGCGAGTGAACTCTGAACCTACAGGTTCTCAGACCTTGGTAAGCACCAGTCACCGTGCTGGAAATCCAGGTTCCCAGGTTCCACCCTTACAGACAGCTTCGAATAGGGCTGGGAATCGGAGGACCTCAGTGGAACTATAGAGGCCTCGGAGGGAATCCCCAGCTCTTCTGGCTCGAGCTTTTGCGGTTCAAAGGCTCGAACTTCCCAGTTTTGTCTCTGAGACTCAGGTGCTCCGATTTTAAGTGTTTCCATGAGGTAGTGAAGACAAAGCTTGGCTCCCCAGCTTCTGGCTTAAACTGCCTTATGGAAAAGCCAACTGAAAGTCTGTTTCTTAGATTTTAGGATTTAGAGTCTGATCCCAGCGTTCTGGATCTCCCTTCCTTGTCACATCACATTCTGAGTCTCCGTGTCTTTACTTATAAAAAGGGTTCCTCACTCTACCCACCTGGTGGTGGTGCTGGAGGTTTAAATTAGATGCTTCCATTTCACAAATACACAAGGAGTCCCAACTGCCCGTGCCAGGTGCTGGGTCTGTAGCAGGGCCATAAGCAGCCCAGTACCCAGGGAGTGGGTGTACCCACAGCATCACTGTGGAATTTCTAGTCTCTTCAGAGCCAGATTCTGAGTCTGGCTTCCTGCATGGGAGATTCAGAACCCAGATTCTTAAGCTCCAACATTCTTTATATCCTGGTTGACTGCGTGAGCAAGAAGAGATCTTCTAGTTAATTCCAACATTCCAAATCAGACTTGCTCAATTAAGACATGTCAAATAAGCCTTAAGGATCTGATGCCAGGATAGCAGATGCTCCACGGGGCAGATGCTGGAACTCCAGGGTCTGTATCTGGTTGTGATGCCAATCCTTGAGTCCCAGATCCTGTCACTCCATGTACCCCAGCAGGGAAGAGAAAGCAGGAAGCAGGTTGGGCCCAGAGCAGAAGAGCTTCTTAGAGAAAAGAGTTCTGAGAGGCAGGGGTCTATGGGGCATGAGCTTGGCAGCACCTGCCTCAGAGGACTGCATGAGAGGACTGAGCAAATCAAGACCTCAACAAATCCTCCTGGGAGGCTGGAGGAAGCAAGGAACGGGATCACGTGGGTGGGAGTCGCCAGGGACCCAGGTGAAAATGTGGGCTCTGTCCCTGTCTGGCTGTGTGACTGTGGGCAGATATCCCCACCTCTCTGATTCTCCACCTACAGAATGCGGGGGAGAGGCAGTACTGACTCACAGGGGAGCATGAGCGTGAAAAAAAGATGTATGTGGAGCTGTGCTTGGCACATGGCAGGGGCCAGAGGCATCGGATGACAGGATAAGAGGGAGGTGTTGGGAGAAATTGTGTGTGAGTAGCAAGGGGCAGGGTGAGTGGAGGGGGGAGTCCTCCCCCAGGATCGCCTTCATTTACTCATCAAGCCCACCCTCCCACCCCCCTATGCAGCTTCCTGATTGGAGAAGATGGGCTCGTGTATGAGGGCCGGGGCTGGGACACCAAGGGTGACCACACAGGTGTCAACTGGAACCCCATCTCCATTGGCATCTCCTTCATGGGTAACTATATGGGTAAGTGTCCAGCTGTTGGGATGGAGGGCTGACCTGGGGTCCAGCATCCCATGGTATGTAGTCCTTGGGAGGCTCCACCACCAACAAGCTATGTGACCTTGGGCAAGTGAGTCGGCTTCTTCAAGCCTCACCTCCTTTGGATAATGACCAGTTCTTTTCACCCACATGGTTTGGGCCAAGATTAGTCAATCTGCATAAAACGTCTTTGGCCAGTCCATGGCATTTAAGAAGTGCCTGATAAATAGCCACCACCATGGGTAGGACCCAGAGGTGTGGGGGCAGAAGGAGGAGGATAAGCTCTGACCCTGACACTTGCTGAGGGTTTAACCTACGCCAGGCACTGTTCTGTGGGGGCTTTATATAGAATAACTCATTTTCTTGTCCCACAGCCCAGTGGGCAGGTGCTATCATTCTCTCCTTTCACAGATGGGGAAACTGAAGCAGATAGGGTTAAGTCATTGCTAAGGGACTGAGACAGACCCTGTTCTGGGTCCTAGTGGGTCAGGATGCATAATTGGAACCACTACCCCACACTACCTCTGCCCCTCAAGGAAGCTCCAGCCTAACTCCTGCCTCTGCCTCCCCAGAGCGATCCCCCCCACCCCGGGCCCTCAGGGCGGCCCAGAGTCTGCTGGCTTGTGGTGTGGCTCAGGGAAAACTGAACCCCAGATACCAGCTCAGAGGACACCGGGATGTGCAGCAGACACTCTCTCCAGGCGACCGACTCTATGAAATCATCCAGACGTGGCCACACTACGTCGACTGAGACCCTGCCTATCTCCTCCACACCCAGAAACCCCCACCACCACCACCCCTCCAATAAAGGTGCAGCTCAAACTGTGTTCCTGTGTTCCACGTGCCTCCTCTCCCTCTCTACTTCCCACAAGACCCCAGCTCTCCCCATCCACCCTGGGCCCAGCACTCTGTCCTCGCTGGTGCTCATAACCCAGAGGCCCCGACCCTGAACCAAGACCCCAGAGATCCCAGCTTGGAAGGAACATCACAGCTCAGAACCCAGAGGTCTCAGGTCAGAGCGCAGGAATCAGCACCAGGTCAGCCCAGATGTCACTGACAGCAGCTCCTGGGGTCCTGTGGGGCATAGGCCATGCTCCAAGACACCCCTTCTCTACCACTCAGCCAGAGAGAGCCCATGCAACATCTCTGCTTAGAGTTGCTTGCTACTGCCCCTCATGGCCCCTCTTTCATTGCTTTAGATCCTATGGAAGCTTTGCCTGACCCTGAACCCCAAAATGCCTCCCAGTCTCAGACATGCCCAGAAATACACCAGGTCCCAATTACACCCACTACCCAATCCTCATTTCTCCCCAAGGCCAGCCTCACCCTTCAGTCATCTGCTGAAGGATCCCAAGGGCAAACACGTTTATTTACAAAATGCACATACCCTCCCTCCTAGCATGCAATGCATGGGGCAGAGGGAGGGGTCTGGGCTTCACACACCTGAAACCCGGTGAGCACCAGCAGGGGAGGAGCCTGCACGGGGCTGGAAGGACACGCCGCACCGCCCCCCACTCCTAATCCAGCGGTGTTGGGTAGGGGATGGAAGGGCGGGGCTCCCTGGCGGAGGTCAAGACCGTGTGTCCAGTCGGTTCATGTATTCCTGCAAGGCCTTCAGGCGGGCGTCTATTTCAGCCATGTCTGCCGCCTGGTGGTCGGAGCTGTACTCTGTGAGAGCAGGTGTGGGTGTAGGGGCCGGGAGGGCCCAATGCACTGCCCTCAGGCTGTGGGGCAGGGGAGGAGGAGTCCCCAGCTCACCTTTGATAGGGACCCAGCCCCCCGAATTGGCCAGGCGTCTCTGATGGCGGCCACGTTCCAGAGGAGTGGACTTTTGCTGCAGGGGGAGGCATGAAGGCGAGGGGTAGTGGTGGCATTAGGTCCCTCCCTCTATTCCTGTCCCCAAAATATCACTGGAGATTATGAACCTGAGGACCTCAAAGAACAATGGCTGACACCCACTGGGCACTTACTAGATGCACAATCACCTCGTGGGATCTCCACCGGAACCCTCTGGGATGAATACTTTTACCATCCCCATTTAGCTGATTAAGAAACTGAGGTTGAGATACCTCGAGTCACACAGGTGATAGGAAGGCAGGACCAGGTTTTAAGACCCAGCAATCTGAGGTCAGGGCTGGGACACTTAGCCAGCCAGTATCACTGCCTGCCCCCATGCCACCCTGCACTCTCCTCCAATCCAGTGGTCTCAAAACATTCTGCCTCCAGACGCATTTCAGACACTTCTGCAACCTGATGCCCCCAGAATGGAAAACCATGGGCTTCTGGTGGTTTCGTGCTGCCCCTACCTCCTCCAAGGTCTGGGGAAAAGACTCTCACCGTGTTGGACCCACTCCAGGTTGTGGGGCTGGGGGGCTTCCCACGACGTTGCCCGCTGATAGGAAAGAGTATTCAACGTCCAGCGGTTGGAGCCTTGGGCATCTCCCACCCCGCCCTCCCCGGCGATTTCAAGGCTCCAGCCTCCATCACCCAGTTTCCCTGCAAAAGACTGTTTCCGGCCTCCCTAGACACCCATCTTGAACCAGTCCTTTCCCAGGGCCCAAGTTTTACCCTCTAGGAAGGGATTCAGAGAAATCCTCCAACTCGCTGCAGGAGCTGGCGGACGAGCAGCGACTGCGGAAACTGTCCACTAGAGGGGGGGAGGAGAGTGTGAGTCTCCCGCCCTCGCCGGAGGCGCCCAGCCCGCGGACCCGATGCTACAGCCCTGTTACCCGAGGAGCTGCGGTTTCGGGAGCGGTTAGCCGCGTCTCCTCGGCGGGTCACGGCAGCGGGCGGCCGAGTCTGGCGAGACCAGGAGATGGACGGCCCATCCCCGCTTCCTCCGCTGCCCAGTCGGTTCCGCTGCTGCTGCTGCCTGGGGAGCGGAGGAGACGCCCACCTGTGCGCCCAACTAATGCTAGGAACGGCGTCGCTGCGCCCCTATGGTCACAGCCAGGGGCAGTAACCCAGCTGAGGTCACAGTCTAGGTAAGGACACATGCAGACACAGAACGGGGGTGGGGGTGGCGGGTCAGGAGAGTAAGCGGAGGTCAGGTGAAAAGCAGGCAAAGGAAGGTGAGAGGCAGAGCAAGCGACAGGTGATGGAGACAGGACACGGGGATGGATGACAGCACAGGTTAGGGGTCCGGGTAAAGGGACAGGGATATGGTCAGGTAAGGAGGAAATGGGCGCTAACTTCATCTTGATCTCTTTCTGCTTCTTCTCCTTGGCTTTCACAAAGGCTGTGGGGTCGAAACGTGGCAGGCGACTACCTAGGATGGGGTGGGAGAGTATGGAGAGAAGACGCTGGGATCCCAGGATCTGACCTCCACGGCTCCAGTCCATTCCCCACCCCCCTCCACGGACAGGGCAGGGCAGGGCAGAGCTGGGCCGGCACAGACCTGTGGGCGAGGGCGAGGGGCGGGCAGGACGGCCTCGACCCCGGCCCCCCCGGCCGCTCTCCCGGGAAGAAGAGCGGGCGGCACCGCGACCGCGCGATGTGGAGCGCTCCCGCGACGACAAAGCCCGATCCTCCCGGGCCGCTGGCGGCACCACCGGCGAAGTCCGTCTCCTGGGAGTACAGGACCCCACTGTCAGTTTCCCGCCGGCCAGCTCCTATCGCAACTTCTATCTCAAGCCTCTTCTCCGATCACTCGGTCTCTGACATTCACGGCCCTTGCCCACGACCTTCACAGATACCTTGCCCCGGGCTCCGCCCCTCTCGGAACGCCCCCAAAGGCACCTGTCACTTCCTTACATCCTAACTCCCTTTACCAGACCCTTCTTCCTTTTTTTTTTTAATATATTTTTTAAAATTTTTATTTATTTATGATAGTCACACAGAGAGAGAGAGAGGCAGAGACACAGGCAGAGGGAGAAGCAGGCTCCATGCACCGGGAGCCCGATGTGGGATTCGATCCCGAGTCTCTAGGATCGCGCCCTGGGCCAAAGGCAGGCGCTAAACCGCTGCGCCACCCAGGGATCCCCCAGACCCTTCTTCCTGAGGTCTCCCACAGCTCCCTAGAAATCCTTCCCAATATTCCGTCACCCACCCCAATAAATAACAGCGGCCATCAACCAGATCCCCACCAGCTGGGCCACGCCCTTTCGCACAAGATCCTCAGGTCCCACCTCTCCTCCCACCCCCCACCGCCCCGCGGTCCTTATCTCCAGGCCCAGCCTCCCGACTGATGCTTCAAGCCCAGTTCATCTCTCCAGACTCCGCCTGCTCTGCCCAACTTTCCTCCCCCTTCAGTCCATCCGATTCCTTCCACCCGTCCATCCCCGCCCACTCTCCACGGCCCACAGGCCAGGGCCCCCCCGCCCCCCCAGACTCTGCACCTCCTCCCAGCCCCGCCCACCCAGCCCCAAGCCCCTCCCACCAGGTCCCACGCCCCGCAGCAGGCCGGTCACAGCTCCGAGACCCCGCCCGCCCCAGGCCGCGTCTCTCACCCTCTCTTGTACACGGCCAGCTCGTTGTTCACGGTCCTGAGCCGGGCGCGCAGGCTCCGCTCCGAAGCCTTCACCTCCTCAAGCTGCCAGGAACGAACAGGGGCGTTGAGGACCACACCGCAGCCAGAGTCCGTGACCCACCGCTCACCGCCGCCAGCCTCCCCGCCCCCTCACCTCCTTGGCCAGGCGCCGGCAGTCCTGGCTGCGGCGGCCGACCCCGCGGTGTCCCAGGCCCCGCTCTTGCCGCAGCTCCAGCTCCAGGCCCCGGACAAGCCCACGCAGCGCCTCGGCCTCCTGGCGCGCCGCCCTGCCGGCCAGAGCCTCCTCTCGCGTTCGGCCCAGCTGGGCCTCCAGCTCTCGCTTCTCAGATGCCAGGCGTGAAACCCTGGGGGAAGAAGGTAGAGGGAAGAAGACAACAGAGTTGGGGGGGAGGGATCGCAGGATCCTTTCATCCTTACTTCTCCATGGAGGTGGGCACGAACCATTTCACCTGCTGCAGGAACGAGGAATGCAGCCCCACCACTCCAGCTGACCCCCTGGGTCCCATCATCTCTCCTCCACCTGCCCCCACGTGAGGAGGAACACGGCTACATCACTCCCATCCATCCCACGCCAAGGACAAGAGCCTTATGAATTCCAATTCCAAAATAAATCATTAATCTGTCCTTCTCTGTACCCTGAAAGCCTAGCCCTAAGGTCCTGGCCTTAGACACCACCACCACCACCACCACCACCACCACCCCCAGGCCTCCCAGCCAGGTGTCACTACCTCTAATTCACCAGAAGACTCTTTCTAAAATGCAAATCCAACGGGGCACCAGGCTGGTTCAGTCAGTTGGGCTTTAGACTCTTGATTTCGGTTTAGGTCATGATCTCAGGGTCCTGAGACTGAACCCAAGATGGAGCCCCCCATGGGGCTCCATGCTCAGCACAGAGTCTGTATGTCCCTCTCCCTCCCCTGCTTGCACTCTCTCATGTTTTCTCTAACATAAATAAAGTCTTCTAAACATTTAAATAGGGATCCCGGGGTGGCGCAGCGGTTTGGCGCCTCCCTTTGGCCCGGGGCGTGATCCTGGAGACCCTGGATCGACTCCCACGTCGGGCTCTCCGTGCATGGAGCCTGCTTCTCCCTCTGCCTGTGTCTCTCTCTCTCTCTCTCTCTCTCTCTGGTGACTATCATAAATAAATTAAAAAAAAATTTAAACATTTAAATAAAATACAAATCCAATCAGTCACTACTGTGCTCAAAAACTTACTAGAGGAAAAAGATACATACACAAGGCTATTCACTGCAGCACTGTTTGTAATAGCAAAAGAGTGGAAATAACCAGACATAACCAGAAAATAAGTTGAATTTCTATGGTGCATCCACTCACCTAAGTACCACATAACTATAAAAAGGAATGAGAGGGAACCCTGGGTGGCGCATCGGTTTAGCGCCTGCCTTTGGCCCAGGGCGCGATCCTGGAGACCCGGGATCGAATCCCACGTTGGGCTCCCAGTGCATGGAGCCTGCTTCTCCCTCTGCCTGTGTCTCTGCCTCTCTCTCTCTCTCTCTCTGTGTGACTATCATAAATAAATAAAAATTTTTAAAAAATTTAAAAAAAAATTAAAAAATAAAAATAAAAAAAAAGGAATGAGAAAGAGCTCTATACTCTGTCACCAAGTGATGGCCAGGATATAAGTTTAAAAACAGTGCAGAACAATGTTTAGTGTGTCTCTGTGTTAAAAAAAAAAAAAAGGAACTATAAATTATATTATGTTCATATTTTCAAAAATATATAAGGATAAGTCACAACTTTAAAAAATAGTTTACCTATGAAGGAGAAACAGGTGGCAACAGGAATACAAGTTGGACCCCTCCAAAATGTACCTTCTTTTTTAGTTTTAACTTTGGGACTATGAAAGTATTTTACATAAATAAATTTGAACAAATCAACCCCTACAACACTTAAAAGAAACTGGCTCAAAGCGATCTAACTGTATATCAAAGTTGGTGGTCATATTGGAGAATTAGGTTAAGTGGCAAAAAAAAAAAACACACACCACTTTTAGTAAGTAGGTAATAGCTTAGGGACAAAAGGAACCTTAAACTTCATTCAGTACTCTTATTTGGATAAAGTAAGTAATTATGTTACTATTACTAGAAACTAAGATTTTCAAAGTGAGAAAGACATAAATCAAAGAAGTCAGATAGCAGAGACATCATTCTTCTCTTTCCAAAAGTATATCTACTTTCTCTTTAGAAAGGCTCTTTAGAAAGGCTCTTTCACTTTTAAAAAAGCCTAAAAGCAAGTTAACTCAATGGCGATGAGCACCCCTAATGACCAGATTGTGGTCTCTAAATACAATTTCCCACTAGAAGAAACCAGGGTTCCTTAGAAGAATTATTCGTACTAAACCTGAGCCTGGAAAGACACAAGAGAGTCTGAGACATCTTGGCATGTCAAAAAACAAGGAAGCCATCAAAGATTACTGGGGTCATTTCAGAAGGCCAACATGCAGGTGTTCAGACTGACTGAAGGTAATATGAGCATCAAAGAGAATATCTGCAATGAATAATACACTAAGACACATTGGTGGTAAACTGAATCATAGTCACCCAAAATATATCCAGGTTTTCCAAAATATATCTATATATCCAATACATCCCTCAAACCTGTGAATTTTTGACTTATATAGCCCCAGAAAAGACTTTATAGATCTGATTAAATTAAGGACCTTGAGATGAGGAGAGTATCTTGGATTATCAGAGTAGACCCTAAATATAATCAAAATATCCTTATAAATAAAGGTTGAGGAAGATTAGACACAGAAGAGGAGAAAACAATGTGACCACAGAGGCAGAGAATAGAATGATGTGGAATGATGATATCTACCAGAAGTTGAAAGAGACAAGAAACAGATTCTCTGCTTGAGTATCTCAGGGTAAGCACTGCCTAGCCAACACCTTAATCTCAGCCCAGTGAAAGTGATTTCAGATTTCTGGCTTCCAGAACTGTAAGCAAATAAATATCTGTTTTTTTAAACCACCAAATTTGTGGTAATTTATCACAGCACCATAGGAAACCAACATAACATCATTAAGTTTAAATTTATTACTTCATAATGATAGTAAAAACAAAACAAAACTCATTGATCTCCATGGAGGATTTGAGGGAACCAGCTCATTATTCTGACAAAAGTTAAATAAAAGGAAAAAAATCAAGATTAATCATGCCTTTCCCATAGGAAATGTATCTCAGGGAAACCAAATAGTTGATGAGAGAATGCTTTTCTTTATTGAAAACTTTCAGCTAACAAAAGCAAAAAGAAATATAGAATTAGATCATGACCCTTTACCCACCCCGATGAAAAGTCTATCTAGCTACACATCAGTAACTACTACAACTATATATTAACTCAGCTGTTGTCATCGTGCTTGCAAGTTTAAGTCAATTAGGGATCTGAAAAACATATACATGCCTACATTTTTGGCAAAATACTGAAATTACCTTTGGCAATCTAAAACAAGGGCTCAAGGACAACACCTATTACTACTTCTCAACACTGTACTGGCGATCCTAGCCAATGCAGTAAGGCAAGATAAAGATGAAAGATAAAGGTTAAGAAAGAATTAACAAAATAGTAGTCATTTGCAGATGAAATGATTATAAATATTGAAAATCAAAGGAAATCTACAAATTATAAGAAATAAGAAAACTGACTGAAGTTATTGGATATAAAATCAACACATAAATACAACTGTAGGGGCACCTGAGTGGCTCAGTTGGTTAAGTGCCTTCAGCTCAGGTCAAGATCTCAGGGTCCTGGGATCCAGATCCATGTTAGGCTCCCTGCTCAGCAAGAAACCTGCTTCTCCCTCTCTCTCTGCTGCTTTTCCCCACTCCTGCTCTCTCTCCCTCAAATAAATAATAAAATATTTTTTAAAAATTAAATAAATACAATTATATAAACATCAATAAGATTTATATTTAAAGAAACCATTAGCAAAATCGTCCAAAGATGGAAAAAATCTAACAAAAGTATGATGGAATAACATCACTGAGACATTAAATAAGACCTAAATAAATGCAGAGGTATACTGTTTATATACTGGAACATTCACTATTTATACAGATTTCAGCTTCCCCTAAGCTATTCTATAGATTCAATGCAATATCAATAAAAATCCCAACAAGTTTTGGGGCACCTGGCTGGCTCAGTCAGTGGAGCATCCAACTCCTGGTCTCAGGGTTGTGAGTTCAAGCTCCATGTTAGGTGTAGAGATTACTTAAAAACAATAAAATCTCAAGCCTATTTTTTCTTAAGATTTTATTTATTTATTCATGAGAGACATACACAGAGAAAGAGGCAGAGACACAGGCAGAAAGAGAATCAGGCTCCATGCAGGGAGCCCAATGTGGGACTTGATTCCAGGACTCCAGGATCATGCCCTGGGCCGAAGGCAGACACTCAACCACTGAGCCTCCAGGCATCCCACATCCCCATTAAAAAAAAAAAAAAAAAAAGATTTGATTTATTTATTCATGAGAGACTCAGAGAGAGAGGAAGAGACATAGGCAGAGGGAGAAGCAGGCTCCTTGCAGGGAACCCAATGCAGGACTCAATCCTGGGACCCTAGGATCACGCCCTGAGCCAAAAGCAGAGGCTCAACCACTGAGCCACCCAGGCATCCCTCTCAAGGCTATTAAAAAAAATTCCAAGTTTTGTTTTTGTATTGAAAAACCTGATTCTAAAATTTATAAAGAAAAGCAAATTTCTAAAAACAACCAAAAAATTCTTAAAATGGAAAAACAAAACTCAGAAGACTTGCTCTACCCACTATCAGCCAAATTATAAAGCTACAATAATTTTAACAGTGTGGTGCTGGCACAGGGATAGACAAACCAATGTACTACAGAGCACAGAAACTCACCTGATTTGTGATGATATATAAACATTATTTGTGATAAAGGTGACAATGGTTAAGCTGTAGGGAAAGGATACTCTTTTTAATATCTGTCATTGGGTTGACTGACTGATCATGTGAAAAAAAACCATGAAAGGAGCCTACCTCCCCTCAAATCAATTTCAGGTAGACTGCAGATATAAATGTGAAAATCAAAAGAGAAAGAATGATAGAATATGATATAGGACAATATCTTCAAGATACTGGGAAAAAAGGATTCTAGAAGAAAACATAAAAATTACTAACTTTAGAGAAAAATTTAGTCTACATAAAATTAAGAACATGATTATCAAAAGGCACTACTAAGAGAGTGAAAAGGCCAGCTATAGAGGGCAAGGTTTCTGAAATACATAAAATTAACAAAGGGCTCATATCCTGGCTATATAAAGAGTTCCTGGAAATCAATAAGAAACAGAAGACACAGATGCTTGGTGGCTCAGTGGTTCAGCATCTGCCTTCAGCTCAGGGCATGAACCTGGAGTCCCAGGATCAAGTTCCACATTGGGCACCTGGCATGGAGCCTGCTTCTCCTCCCTCTGTCTATGTCTCTGCCTCTCTCTGTGTGTGTCTCTTGTGAACAAATAAATAAAATCTTAAAAAAAACAAACAAACACAGAAGACAGAAGAAAAATAGACATGACAGGTGAATAGGCAGCTCACAAAAGAGGAAACCTAAATGGCTACTAAATATATGAAAAACTGCTGGACCTCATTGGTAATTAAGGAAATGCAAATGAAAAGTACCAAGAGAGGGGATCCCTGGGTGGCTCAGCGGTTTAGCGCCTGCCTTTGGCCCAGGGCACAATCCTGGATCAAGTCCCGTTTCGGGTTCCCAGCATGGGAACCCAGCTTCTTCCTCTGCCTGTGTCTCTGCCTCTCTCTCTCTCTCTCTATCATGAATAAATAAATCAAGAAAGAAAGAAAGAAAGAAAGAAAGAAAGAAGAAAGAAAGAAAGAAAGAAAGAAAGAAAGAAAGAAAGAAGAAAGAGTCCCAATAGATGCTGGGCTGATGTGAACTTAGTAAGAAGGATCCAGGTCTCAACATCTGAACCCATCAGCCCCAACACCACTTGACAGCAGGCAAGCACACAGCACCACCAGGGATTCTGTCTTGCCAGAATCCTAAATCTGATGAGCCTATAGGCTACTTCACAGGAAATACAGGGGAAAGGGGACTACATTAAGCATGGATAGAAAATGAAGTATTTACAGAGGAGATATGATGTCTGGGATTTGCTTCTCAGGAAGAGAGGACTGTGTAGATCAAACAAGATGGGTAAAATGTAGATACCCATTGAATTGGGGGCACAAGTACATGTGCATTATACTATTGTCTATTTTTTTTTAATTTTTATTTATTTATGATAGTCACACACAGAGAGAGAGAGGCAGAGACACAGGCAGAGGGAGAAGCAGGCTCCATGCACTGGGAGCCCGACATGGGATTCGATCCCGGGTCTCCAGGATCGCGCCCTGGGCCAAAGGCAGGCGCCAAACCGCTGTGCCACCCAGGGATCCCTATTGTCTATTTTTATATGTTCTTGGAACTTTGCCTAATAAAAAGCTTCTTAAAATCTGTGGCTCCTCTATATTCTCCAAGGAGCTTCCCATTTGGCTCCGTCGGTTGACATCCCCCTTGCCTTCCTCTCTTCCCACCTTCCTCTCTGGTGCTGCTCCAGCCAAGCATCTCTTTGCAGATGCCAAGTCCCTCCTCCTGGAATGCTCTCTCTCACCCTTCAAGTGTCACATCCCCTACCCCCAGCCAGGCTAGGCCATGTCCCTCTCTCTCTGCTCTCTTGACTCTCTGTACATTTCCTTCCTACAGCTGGCACATATCAGTGTGATTATCTGTTTTCTGTCTGGATCCTCACTCCAGCTGTCTGGTCACTGTGATGGACCTGAGCAGACTGATTGTATCTGACTCCACTCCACTTATCATAAGCTGGGTGACCTTCACATCTCTGCAAAGTGGGACAATAATGATAATAATCCCTATTTATGAGGTTGTAAGAATCTATGAAGAGTGCTTGGACCGTGTCTGGCACTGAGTAAGAGCTCAAGAAGCATTAACTAGGGCGGGGCAGTGTGCCTGGCACACAGTATGAACCAGAAAAATGATGGATGGATGAATGAATGAATTTGGAGTCTGCCCAAACTCCTCACCAGTTAGGAAGAGGAAGTTGGGAAGAGGAAGAGAAGAAGCGCCTGACCAGCTATAGGATCTCAAGCCACTCTCTCTGGTTCTGGTTGGTTCTGAAGGGCAAAGGGTGCCACGCTGTGGCCAGTCTGGGAAACGCATACATCCACACACTAGAGAGACCAGGGGGTAGATCCTGAGGATAAACTGAGGCTAAAGCTTATCCTGCTTCCCAGCAATGCACAGCCAGGCTCTTCCAGAAAGACCTACAAGGCTCTCCTGCTCCATGAGCTCCCACTCCTCCCTGTCAGCCCCAACACTCAGTCCTGGTCTAGCGGCCACCAACAAAACACCAACAAAAGGAAACAAAGGGGGCTTGGTGCTGGCTGCCTGGATTCAAGGTTGAGCCTGGCCATATTACTCACTGTGTGACCTGGGGCAAGTTCTCTAACCTCTCTTGGCCTGTTTTCCTCGTCTGCACAATGGGGATAGCAGCAATGCCCCACCTTGCAAGGATTAAAGGAATGAAGTCATAAAGCACTGAACAGAATCCCTGGCGTACAGTGAAATGCTCAATAAATGTAAGCTGCTGTAACAATTATTATTGTTGTTATTAAAAATATTATGGGGGGGAGTGCCTGGGTAGCTCAGGAGGTTACGTCAGGTGACTCAGGTCAACATCTGTCTGCCCCCTGGGCTGGCTACGATGTAAAAGGCAGGGAGGGGGTCAGTACAAAGGAGGCCCTGGATATAACTCTACCTCCCACCCTGTCTTTGCACATGTGCTCCCTTTGCCTAGAACACCCCTCCAGGCTACCAGGCAGGCTCCAGTCTCCCCTCTGGGCTTCCCAAGCCTCATCTGCTGTGAATCATCACTGTCTTCAGACAAAGCTATCTCCCCCACTGGACTGGGAGTCCCAGGAGAGCAGGGCCAGGACTGTCTCAGTCATCACTGTGTCCCCAGCACTGCCCAGCACAAGGCAGGCACAGAATAAATACCTGGTGCATGAGGGACCACCAGCCTCCCAGGAGCACTGAGCAGGGGGCCATGGCATGCCTGCCTGGATGCCTCCCCCACACAGCCACAGCCGCATTCCCTTCCCAAGACTCACTGCTCCCTCAGGTGCCAGATCTCGCTCTCTCGGGTGTCCCGCACATCCTGACCATCCAGCCCTCGAAGGCGGCCCAGCTCTTCCTTCAGTGAACGGATGATGCTCTGCAGGACCACAGGGTCTGGCTTGCCCTGGTACGGGAGGGGCAGCGGGTAGTGAATCCTGAGGAGGATCAGAACCATGGCAGCTCAGAGGCCAAGAAGCCACCCGAGGGTAACTACCAGACCCTGAGAGCCTTCAAGTATGAAAAAACCCAGTTCCAAAAACCTCACATTACCAGAGTCTTAAGTTCTGAATGCACCTTCGAGCCCCTTCCCTGCTCCCCTACCCCTCACAGCAGCCTGCCACCCCTCAGACTCCATTATGTAGCAATCTTGGAACTGCTGGGATTGACAGGCCTGGTGCAGTCTGGGCGAACTTCCTTGTCATATCCTGCTGGTGGAGTGAACACTGGGATCATGTTGCTTGCCACCAAGCACAGTCCTAACTCAGACTCTGTAGGGGTAGGTTCTAAATGGCCTGACCCGCCTCACCTCTTGGCTGAGGAGAGGTAGGGTACCTTGATTAACTCCCCCACCAGATGCTATGCATAGGGAACAGACAACATCCCACTAGAAAATCCAGGAGCTATTATCAAATGGGGCAGACACCATCCCTTGGCTACCTAAAAGCCATTCCCAACTCCCTTCTGACTTGCCATCACCCACTATACAGCCTAAAGAGCCAGCTTATTCATTATCCTAGTATCCTCTGCATGTGACCACTTGTGGCCAAATATTAGAGCAAGGCCACAAGACCATTTCTGGCCAAATATTATCGGAAATCTGTTGGCCATCTTCTAGAACACTTTTGTTTTCCTGATGAAAATGGTAGATGTTGGGATGCCCGGGTGGCTCAGCAGTTGAGTATCTCCCTTTGGCTCAGGGTGTGATCCTGGAGTTCCGGAATTGAGTCCCACATCAGGCTCCCTGCATGGAGCCTGCTTCTCCCTCTGCCTGTGTCTGTGCCTCTGTGTGTGTGTGTGTGTCTCTCATGAATAAATAGATAAAATATTTTAAAAGAATAAAAATAAAAAATAAATTTTAAAAATTTAAAAATTTTAAAAAAGAAAGAAAAGAAAACGGTAGTTGCAATTAGCTAGTAAGGCCCTGTTCTCTTCCTCTTGCTTTGATACAGAAGCAGTGCCTGGGGGGCAGCAGTCATTTTGTGACCAGGAAGGGATAAGGATGGAGGTCAAAAAGCCAACACATTACCAATGACAAAAGGAAACAAAACAAAACTGAAGGAGCCTGAGTCCCTAAAGAAACTGCTGGGTAGTAGCCACCTACCTAGACATCTTATTGTGTGATAAACTATTGTTTGTTTAAAGCACTAGCAATAGTTATTCTGCTACTTATAGCCCAACACATAGTAAATGATAGAATCTCAACACTGAAGATTCCAAAGGAAATACCCTCACTTGCCCTCAGGGGTTCCTGAGTTCTAATCACATCCCCTCCCACCTGCCCACCAGCCAAAGCCTGGAGCCAGTCCCTTATCCCCACCTGTCAAACTCCACGGAGTAGATGAGAATCAGGTAGCGCTTGGAGTTAAGCTGGGCTGATCTTGAGGCCAAGGGGCCTGGGCGGCCCCCCATCTTGCGATTTCGCAGGGACTCCAGATCTGTGTAGGTCAGCAGGTCAAGGGTGACTGACTCACTGCTCTGTTGGAGGAGGATGGAAGGAAATGCCACCAGACCCAACACGGCCATACCCAGAGCACAAAACCCAGATGCCCAGGCCATGCCCCATCCATTCTTTGGGCTAGCTGGGCTCCTGAGGCTGATGATCAAGATGGCCCTGCCCCAGGGGCTGGCACAAGGACACCAGAGGAAGAAACTGGAAAGAACTTAAATGCTCCACCATGAGGGACAGCTTAGTGTTGTATCTCTCTCTAAGTGTTGTTCAAAGACCCCTGGGGGTCCCCGAGACCCATTCAGGGAGTCCACGAGGTCCAAACAATTTTCATAATAATACTAAAATGCCATGTGCCCTTTGTGGCTGTGCTGGTATTTACATCGATGGTGAAAAATAATGGTGGGTAAAACTGATGGTGTCCATTAGTGCAAATCAAGCCAGTGATGTCAAATGTACTAGCAGTCACTGTATTCTCTGTTGCCATGCAGTCTCAGTGGGGGGCCAGGAAGGAAGAAGAAACAAATCTAACACAGGAAATCCAACCTAGAGCATCCTTAATGAAGCAGTAGAAATTATTAATTTTATTCAATCTCCATTCTTGAGTACATGGCTTTTTACTACTCTGTGACAAGATGGGAAGCACACATTTTGTGGCATACCAAAGTACGACAGTTGTCTCAGGAAGAAACTTGTGTAATCGAGTTTGGGGCTAAATTAGCCGCTCTTTCATGGAATGCTATTTTTACTTGAAAGAACGACTGACAGACAAAACTCTGGTTATTCAGACTTGGGTGTCTGGCAGGCATTTTCTCAAAAATGAACAAAGTCAGACTGTCACTTCAAGAAAAACAGCTAACGGTATTTGTTGCCAATGACAAAATTCAAACTTCACAGCAAAAATTAGAATTTTGGAAAACTTGGATCTGCCACTGTGTGGTTCAGAAGCTGCTGGATGTTGAAAGACTTCCTGGTGAGATCAGGGAGGATATTAACAAATGTGACTTCCTGATATTGTATAATGAAATGTATCAACATTCAGAAGATCTGTGTAACTCACTGAACCGTATTTCCCACATGACCAATGCATGATATCATAGAGTGGGTAAAAGATCCAAGGAAAGCTCAAGATACATCAAAGGATTTTAATGTAACATAAGACAAAAAGTTCATTGATAGCTTTTGGACTCCACACTACAACAAACCTTTAAGAAATTACCACCTGTCCACTTTTAGTATGTTAGCAAAGAAGGATTAAAGGACTCCCTTTTCCAACTACATATCTATGTGAAGGAGATTTTTCTTTTTTTGTTTTGTTTTGTTTTAAATTTTTATTATTTATTTGACAGAGAGAGACAGAGCACAAGCAGAGGGAGCAGCAGGCAGAGAGAGAAGCAGACTCCCTGCTGAACAGGGAGCCCAATGCAGGGCTCAATCCCAGGACCCTAGGGATTATGTCCTGAGCCAAAGGCAGACACTTAACGGAATGAGCTACCCACATGCCCTGAGGGAGATTTTTCTACATACACTTCAACCAAAACATAGCACAACAGACTGAATGCAGAACCACATCTAAGAATCTAGCGGTTTCTTATTAAGCAAGACATTAAAGAGAGTTGCAAAAATGTAAAACAATGCTATATTTCCTACTAATTTATTTTGTTTTAGAAAATGTATTTTTAAGGCAGCCCAGTTGGCTCAGTGGTTTAGCGCCGCCTTCAGCCCAGGGTGTGATCCTGGGGACCCGGGATCAAGTCCCACATCGGGCTCCCTGCAGAGCCTGCCTCTCCCTCTGCCTGTGTCTCTGCCCCTCTCTCTGTGTGTCTCTCATGAATAAATAAATAAAATCTTAAAAAAAAAAAAGAAAATGTATTTTTCATAAAAATGTAATTTAACATATAACTGATTTATTATTATTAATTTGTAAATATGTTTACATCATTCTCAGTTTTTTTTTCATTCTCAGTTTTAATTTATAAAACACCTAGTTAATATATAACAGGGCAAACAAATATTGTTAAATAAAACCTGCATAAACAAAAGCTCTTTGACGTTCTCAATAATTTTTAAGAGCATAAAGAGGTTGTGACACCAAAAAACTTGAGAACCACTGGGTTAAACAAATCATGCCACAAGGCTATAATGGAATACTATGCAGCCACTAATAAGGATGACAAACTCACAAGTTGATGACAATAATAAAAACAGACAATATCTGTAAAGCACTTATGAGTCAGGTGCTATTCTAAGCTTTTTACACAGAACCTTAATCTTCACCACACTGAAATAGGGACTATTATTATCCCCACATTACAGTTAAGAAAACTAAGGCATGATGCACCTGGATGGCTCAGTCAGTTAAGCATCCGACTCTTGATTTTGGCCCCAGTTATGATCTCAGGGTTTCGAGACTAAGCTCTGAGTTAGACTATGCTGAGTGTAGAACCTGCTTAAGATTCTTTCTCTCCCTCTGTGCCCCTCCACCCATTTATGCACTCTCTCTCTCTCTAAAAGAGAAAAAAAAGAAAAGAAAGAAAAAGAAAAGGAAAGAAAGAGGGGAAAAAAGAAAACTAAAGCATGGAAGGGAAGTAACTGGCCCAGGGTTCCCGGCTAGTAAGTGGCAGTGATGAATCTGACTTCAGAGTTCATGCTATACTACTTACACATACCAAAACATTAACAGTCTGAAGTATGGGATAGAAAGGGGATTATAAGAGACTGTCACTTTCTAAATCATGCACTGAAACACTGTCATTATGAGTGCAAATTTTATCTACAATTAAAGAAATAATGTAGTTCAAAGTTTTAAAATGATGTCTAAATAGCATTCCTGCCATTCTAACTTCCAGCCTTTTTTTCCTATTAATACTTTTAACTACTTGACATTATATATTTTTCTAATTTTCTGTTTCTCCCACTAGAATTCAGCTTCATAAGGATCAGAACTTTGTCTCTTTTGCTCACTGCTGTATCCTAATGTCTACTACCAGTATAGATGCTCAGTAAAAATTACACAAATGAATACCTATATTCACTGATGTGACTAAATGTTAGTGAAATATTGTTGAATCCTTTAAAAGTAGGTTAAAGAATACTTGGGGAAGGGATGCCTGGGTGGCTCAGGGGTTGAGTGTCTGTCTGCCTTTGGCTCAGAGTGTGATCCCAAAGCCCTGGGATCGAGTCCCACATTGGGCTTCCTGCATGGAGCCTGCTTCTCCCTCTCTTTCTTTGTATCTCTCATGAATAAATAAATGAAAAAATCTTTAAAAAATACTTGGGGAAATACGTCAGCTATATAAAATTATACATCTGCAAATACACATACACATACACTTTTACAAGTAAACAGAAGTAGAGAAAAGGCTAGAGTGATTTTTACCAAAATATTAATAAAATATTACCAGGCATGAGTATTAGAAGTAGAGTGATTTTTACTTTCTTCTTTACATTTCTCTACGACATGAATTTTTTATACAGGAATAACTCCTTAGGATCAGAATAAACCACTTACATTTGGGAAAGAAAAAGATAGCCCTGTCCCTTTAAGGAAAGAGAAGGTGGAAGGTCTTGCATACATCAGGTAGGCATCTAACCCCCCCAGGGATCCAGAAAACCTCCCCTGGCCCCCAGCCCTGGCCCCTACCTGGGTAAGAGCTGACTCCAGCATGTTACAGAAGATGTTGAACTGTTTGAAGTTCCCTGTCTTGTGAGTTAGATCTTCGATGACTGGGTAGAAAGAAAAATCCTTCCTAAAGTCTCACCGTTTGCCAGCCCAAGAGCTGCCATCCAAGCTTTTCAACTTCCCCCAATTCCAGTGCCTCTGGCCTGAGGGATGAGCCCTCCACACCGCCCTCCCCACCTTAGAGTCTCTGGTTAGGTAGAAGAGGCAGATGGGCAGGTTCCTGGTTGGACTCATCTTCAGGAAGAAGGTGATCCTGGGGAAGGACAGGTGAACCCACCCAAGGCTGGCACACTCACAGCTGGCATCGAATTCGCCCCGCCACTGATCAGCTGTCATCCGGTCTTCCACCTCCAGCTCTAGCACCTGCCCAGACACCACCACCCGCACGGCATGCTCCACACCCCGGAAGACGTAGTCCACCTGCAGGCCAGCTGGCTGGTCCATGGCCAGTGTTGCTGGAGAGAGGGATGAGACAGAGACCCAGAGGGGCTGAGAGCCCAGGCTCGAAAGCTGGAAGGCCAGAGTTTATATGCTTCCTCCACCATTTACCAGCTTTGGCACTTTAGAAAAGAGACTCCCTCTCTGCGCCTCAATTTCCTCATCTGCAGAATGGGTATAATAATGGCATCCACCTCATAGAGTTGTCATGAGGATTAAATTGGACAATACACATAAAAGCATTTAGAACTGTGTCCATGCCCAACACACGCTGGCTAGTAGAATATATGATTTCTGACAAGAGAATCATGATTAATACTGATTATTATTAATCCTATGCTCATTATATATTAATTATTCAAACATTTGTGGAGGAAAATCAAGCTACAAAGGGGGACAGAGTACTGAGGTCAGGCAGGGCAAATTTTAAATAGGGGATCAGGGCAGGTCTCTCTGAGGAGGTAACCTATGGGCAGAGAACTGAAGGAAGTCAGGGAGCAAGTCATATGGCTATCTAGGGAAAGTGGTCCAAGTTTAGAGAACAGCGGCACTATATATTATCAATGATACACTTAAATCATGTCCAGTGAACTAATAACCAATTTTATTAATTAGTCTAAGTACCTTCTCTTAGCCAATAGGGCTACCACACGCTGTTAGCTCTATGAAGTGGAAGAAAGGGTCAGATCTCTGCCTTCAGCCTGGAATTTAGGGGGTGGCTCAGAATGAGAGCCCCAGGCTGCTTGAGTTCATATCGGGTTCCAGCTATGTGCATATATATGGGCATATATTTAACCTCTCTTGGAGCAAGATTCCTTATCTTTAAAGCACATGCCATCCTGGGTGCTGGGGATATGATAAGCCAAATCATGCCCCTACCCTCAAGAGGGCAGCAATAGTCAGAGGTATAAAAATGTCAAAAAAAAAAAAAAAAAAAAGCAAAGTAGTAGTAAAAGGAGACATTGTGGGTAGGTGTTGCTCTTTTAGCTAAGGTAGCTAGGGAAGGCCTCTTTGAGCAGCAGCCTGGAGGGGGGTAAGAAGGGTGAATATCTGGCGGAAGAGTGTCGAGGGAAAGGGAACAGCCAGGCAAGAGCTCTAAGGTGGGACATTCCTGGTTTGTTCTAAGAACAGTAAGGGGAACATGAGGGAGGGACAGAGATGAGATATACCGGGTCAGAGGATGCTCATGCAGGCTTTCACAAGCCCACAGGAGGATAACAGTGCTCATCTCCTTGGTGTAAAGATTAAATGAGTTAATCACATTAAAATCCTTGGACAAATTGAGCAATGCCTGACACACAGCAAGCACTCATATACATACTGGCATTATTATTATTACTTTGTTGTTGTGTCTTGAAAGACAACAGAAACAAGGCAAGCCCATTTTCTCCCCAGTGTACAGATGGAGAAACTGAGACTCAGCAGAGTCCTATGCTGCCCCAAAGACAGAGTTACCCAGGGCTGCCCTAACCCATATCATAGGGACCCTTCCAAAGCCTGGTCTCCTCTCCGCTACATGTTTTATTCCTCACACTTTCCCCAAGAAATCCTCGTAAAGGCTGATATCAGAAAATATAATATTGTAAAGCCAGAAAATGATGAGCCCTGAAACTCTAGGTCCCCTCCCCAGATAAATGAATAAGCCCATAACCCTCTGCAAGTAATTTCAGGGGCTCCCAGAATACCACCCTGAGGCCCATCCATACATCCCCTTTCTCCAAGGCTGAAGGACAACTCCCAAAGCCCCAGACATCCTGGCAGGTTCCTCTGTCTCTCAACCCAAGCTCTTAAGTTTATTTGGGGGAGGGGTCTCTCATGTTTGGAAGCCTGTTTGAAATTGAGACACCTTTTTCCCTTGAAAATCCACACTCTCACAATTAGGCACTCTCACATTCTCTGGAGGTTCAGGGGTGAGGTTAATAATCCCTGATCTATGTGCAAACAGCTATGCGGCTCAACATATCCCGCATCCCCTGGTCCTCAGTGCGGGGGCCTGGCAGCGCGGGCCCCGCCCCACCAGGCGTCCTAGACCCCGCCCTCCGACTCGCGAGCCAATCAACAGTCGCGCCGTTCTGGTTACCACGGCGTTGGAGGTACCCGCAGACCGCCCGAGGAGCTTCACTGCCCAGTTCACCACCCCACTCGTGGTACCTAACTCCGGGGAGGAGACAGAGGAATAAAGGGGCCC
The DNA here is from genome assembly GCF_003254725.2 of Canis lupus dingo. NCBI lineage: Eukaryota > Metazoa > Chordata > Mammalia > Carnivora > Canidae > Canis > Canis lupus. The sequence goes on from NC_064243.1 coordinate 109,690,186, forward strand.
GTCCCACCCCATCTCCAGCACCAACCCAGCCCTGCTCTTCTCCTTCCCCACTCCCCCACATTAGCTCCCCACTGGCATCCTGAGAATAGCAGCCCTTCACCATATCACAGGGCCTTTCTGTATCCAACCGCCCTGACGTCACTAGCCTCCACCTCAGTCCCCAGATACTAAGCCCCTGAATATTCTCCCCGAATTCCATTGTCCCCTTACACACCTGCCTCCCACACCTCCACACACTTCGCCCGCTCCCTTCCCCTCATCCCCTCTTCTCGCCTTCTGTCGTGAGTGTTCAACGACTGCTGACTGAATAAATCCCACAGCCCATCACTCATTCCCCAGAGGGCCTAGAGATTCTGGACTCTCCTCGCCTCCCCACTGCAGAACCTCCCTCCCTCCATATTCCAGCCTCACCCCTTCTACCACATTCCCGACACCAGCCCTCTCTACTCCCTTTCCCAAGTCCCTTACTGCCATTCATCTCTCCCAGATCGGGGGGCAGGGGACCACATTCCCCTTCTCCGTACACTAGCCCCCATGTTCCCCTGGGCTTTCCTCCATATTTTACCTGAATTTTGCTCCCTCCTATTATTCCTCCCGGATTCTGCCTGCATATTTGCCCAAATGGGGATCTACCTCATTTTCAGCCTGTCTCACATTATCCCCATATTTCACCTGGAGTCTGTTCCCTCCCAGATTCCATGTAAACCCCTTCCCTACATTTTCCACCTCTCTTCCCTGCAGAGGCTTTCCAGAACATCCCCTTTACTCCCCCCCAATTCTGAGATTCCCCAGGTCCCAAGCCCTTCCCTCCTTCACCCCTCACCCCCCGTCCTTCTACCTGCATCCTCCATCCTTGCTCTGTGACCAGTGGCCCATCCTGGTTGCTGGTCTCGTTCCAGTCCCCAGATTCTCCTAGCTCCTCTTCGTCTCAGCTTCCTGACCCTGCATTCAAGGCCCCGCCCTCGCCAACCCGTGACGTCAGCACTTCAACCTTGCGTGCGCTCCGCGTGCACACCCCAGCACCCCACTCTGGCCCACACACCTGACCCCATTTCTCTGCCTTGTGACATCATGGCTTCAGCACACACGCACGTACACGCACGCACATTGCACATACGCCCAAGCACACACAGCTTTCAGACTCCAGCCCTTTTCCGTCTCATCTTTCAATACGGTGAGTCCCCTCTCCGTTTCCATCTGGGTCCCTGGCTCTTCCTCCTCCCAAGAGCGCTCCTTGGATATTTTGGATTTCAAAGCCCTCGCCCTGGGGTGGGAGCCGAGAATCCTCCATGCTGGGCTTCCCCCAAAACAAATCCACATCACCAACTCTCATACGAGATATGGGTAAATCACCACCGCTGTCAACCCCCAACCCTGATGGCTATTTCACATTGTTTGCAGCACGCTGCCCAGGTGCCACCACCACATATTCCAGCCTGGCCAAGACCTAGCTGCATTCTCCTATGCAGTGTACCCCCAACCCGACATACACACACTGGCGTGGCCTGAGTGACTCCTTGCCCCCATTCTAAGCTCACCTTCCTGCCATGTGAGTGAACTCCCCTCCCTTCACCTTGCACCTCCCCCCCAGAATATAGACCAAAGCCTTCCACACTGTTCCCCTGAAACACGTAACCACAAAAGCCCTTTAGGACTCTCCACAATCCACCCCTCCATAGTGCACACTGCAGCCCACCACCACCCTCTGGGGTATCCAAATCTCAGCCCCTATTCTCCCTCAAACACTTTTTTACTTAGATAAATAAGGACTATGTACACATATCAACCAGTGACTTGTCCTTAATTCTGTTCCCTGGTAGATGCCGTAACCATCCCCGATTTTAGAGGATGAAACAGGTTTGCCTAAAATCCTACAGTGAGGAGCTGTCACATTGGTCCCCCTACCCATTACCCAGCTACCCTTCCCCAATCATCTTCTGTTTTCTCCCATAACTTTCTGCTCCTTTCCCTCCATGCATCAATCCTTAGGTGTGGCCTCATACTTTAAACATGACACACACTGCAGGACAGGGACTCCTGGGTTTAGTTCCCGCTCCACCACTTACCAACAATGTGACCCGGGGCAAGGCACTTACCCTCTCTGGGCCTTTTCCCTTCAGTAAAGTGAGGATAATAAAAGCTCCCATCTCACATAGGATGATTGTGAGGATTAAATTAATACATGTAAGGAGCTTCAAACAGTGCCTGGCACTCGGTCAGCTGTTTACCATCTGTGCAACTAGCTGACAGCTAGTCGACAGACCAGAAGCCCAAGAGGGCAGAGCCATTTTGATCATTCTTGTATCTTCAGCATTCTGGCACAGATCGGGGACCACTTGTGAGTTTATGCTAGATGCCAGGAAACGGGGTTCTAGGCACAGGAGATATAGCTAAGGCCCTCTTCCTTTAGCTCACTCCTTTGTCAACAGGTCCCAGCTCCAATGTCCATTCCTGCAGGAAGCCCTCCCTGACTCCCGGGCTAGGTGAGGAGCTGTCTCAATCACCAGTGTCCTCAGCACTGCCTGGCAGAGGGCCAGCCACAGAAGGGGAATTTAATGATGAGAGCTCCAGTACAAGCTCTGAGCTGGTCTGTTTCTTCAAGTGAGGAGTGCAGACCTTCAGCATGAATACTGGTGCTTGATAAAAATGGAGGATCTTTGGCATGATCCCAGATCTACAGAAGCAGAACCCCTGTGGGTGGGCCCAGGAATCTGCATTTCCTACAAGCTCCCGGAGCACTGAGATCTGAGAGCTTCTGCCCTTGGATACCACAACCTGCCCAGTTTATTACTCCATCTTGACCCCACCACTCCAAGACTATCTCAGTTCAACAACACTGCCCTATACCGCCAGGAGTGCTCCTCCCACACCCCAGAAATGGTGGTGATGGTGGTTTAATACAAGTACCACTTTTTAAGCCTCTATGGGCACTTCTAGGCTCTGAATTCTATATTCTTATAGAACCAACACTCTAGTGGGGGGTGGGAGTCTAAGAAGCCAGTAGGTATAAACAAACACTAATATAGTGCTAAGTGTTACCGAAGAAAAACAAAACCAGGTGATGAGGGGGCTAGGGAGAAACAGGAGCTATTTTAGCTTGGGTGGTCTGTGAGGGTCTGTCTGTGGATTTGACATTTGAACAGAGATGTAAGGGAGGTGAGGGAGAAGCCATGTAGACATCTGGAGGGAATGTGATCCAGAGGGCAGCAAGGACTTTCCCCAGGCGGGAATGGATTTGCTATGTCTGAGGAATGAGAAGGCCAGAGTGGCTGAAGCAGTGCAAACAAGAAAGAATGGTGCGAGTTGAGGGCAAAGTGGAGGGAAAGCTGGATCGGGTAGGTCACTGTGGGTTTGGCAAGGACTTGTACTATGTGAGGTGGGAGCCACGGGAGTGCCTGGACCAGGGAGCAACATGATTCGACTTCTCCTTTAATAGGAACCCCCAACTGTGGGATTCAGGGCAGAGGCAAGGAGCCCAGGGAGGAGGCCACTGCAAGAGACTAGAGGTAAAAGCAAGTGGTAGCATGAATCAAAGGAGTAGCAAGGGAGTTGGTGAAATTGGGCTGGATTCTGGAATTGTTTTAAAGATAGACCCATGAGAGGGGCACCTGGGTGGCTCAGTGGTTGAGCATCTGCCTTCGGCTCAGGTCATAATCCCTATGCCCATGTCTCTGCCTCCCATGAATAAATAAATAAAATCTTTTTTAAAAGAAACAAAGATAGATCCATGAGATTTGCTGATTGGCAGATGGCACATGGGCAAGGGAAAGGAAGAGTCAAGGACAACTCGAAGGCTTTAGTCCCGAGTACCTGGAAGAATGCAACTGTCATCAGCAGCTTTGGGAGGCTGAAAGGGGGAAACTACAAGTTTGATTTGGGACAAGTTTTTAAAGCATGGATATCAGTTGGATTTCCAAGTAGAGAAGAGTCAGCCACTGGACACATGAGTCTGGAGTTCTGGGGAGAGATCCAGGCTGCAGACAGGCATTGTCATATAAAGAGCATGCAAGCCAAGAGACTGCACGAGGACAGCGGGTGAGCAGCACAGAGAGAGAAAAGATGAGTTCGTTCTAAGGATGATAAAGCTGAGGCACAGAGAGCCAAAGAATTTGCCCAAAGCTACCATGACGTTCAGTGGCAGGACCAGCGCTTCAACTCAGGGAACCCAACTCCAGAGCCCAAAGTCTTAACCACCCGGACGGCTGTTGGGAAGTTTAAGAATAATTCCTACAAAACCTGGCACATAGTACGCCATGCATAAACGCTATGAGTGTCATATGCCTTCATACCTCGCTCAGGCACCCCTTCATTCGCGAAGTCCTCGCTCATCCTCCCCGTCGGTGCTGTCCCTAACCTGCCCTCCACCCAAACCAGTTTGCAACTCCTCTCACGGACCTCCGCTCCTCCACGCCGCGCTATACTACCCTTCGCCTTAAAACCTCCCATTAAATCACAGGGCTCTACTTACTGGGGAATTTCTGTATTTTACCGCCTGCTGTCTCCTGCTTTACATGCTTTCCCCATTAAAGACCCTCCTGGGAAATACAAAACACCTCCCCCTCGCCGACTCAGATACTGCCCTCCTACTCACAAGCCCTCCTCAGAGCGCCTATCCGTGTTAAAGGTCACCCTCTCCTGATTCCTTACACTGCCGGGTCAGCTGTCCGCCGCAGCCCACCCTCCCCCAGGGCACCCCCTCCCCCCCCAGGACAGCCACCCCAGCCCGCGCACCCGCCACTCCGGCCGCCTCTCACCGTCTCCACAGGCACCCTTCCTCGCGAGCGGTTCAACTGCCGTAGCTCCAGCCCCGCCCCAGGATCCGGCCTTCTCGCTTCTGACTGGCCCTGGCTGGCTCGCAGCCTACTTCTGATTAGCCAAGACGGACGCCCGTCACTCCGTGTCCCGCCTCAGAGGAGGACCCGCCCCCCAAGACTTGCAATTGGCCCACTCGGACCAGAGATTCCTACATGGGCCCGGTCGTCGGTCCTTTCTCCAGTTATTACTGGCTAATGACCGCTGCCAGTCATACAAAGGGGGTTGTCCCTCGGAGGGGGAGGAAATCCTGGAAGTAGCCCCTTGACCCCGCCCATCACCCCCTGCAGAGGCCTAGGACCCGCCCACGCGGAGGAGCGGGCTGGAGGAGAGTCCGGAGCGCATGCGCACAGGAAGGTCTCGGCCACCGCGGGTCCGGAAGCTGCAGGGAAGTTCTCAGCGTAAAGATGGGCTGAGATTTATCGTTGCTGGGTGCGTTCCTGAAGGTGCTGAAGCGCCTTTGCAGGCCCTGACTTATTTTAACTTAACAACAACCCTGCGGTGTAGGGGCTGCTATGATCGCCACTTGACTATTAAGAAAACAATCTCAGAGAGGTACAGCCACTGCCCGGGGATCGCACAGCCTGGAAACGTATTCCTATTTTGAGCCAATGAATCATCAACAGGGTTGATAGAGCTTATAGAATTTGGTGGAGGAGTAAGGAAGGGGGGAGCGTTCCTTAAGAAAAGAAATACAGAAAAAAAAAGAAAAGAAAGAAAAAAAAGAAAAGAAAAAAAGAAAAAAAAGAAAAGAAAAGAAAAGAAAGAAAAAAAAAGAAAAGAAAAAAAAAGAAAAGAAAAGAAAAGAAAGAAAAGAAAAGAAAAGAAAAGAAAAGAAAAGAAAAGAAAAGAAAAGAAAAGAAGAGAAATACAGGGGGATCCCTGGGTGGCTCAGCGGTTTAGCGCCTGCCTTTGGCACAGAGCGTGATCCTGGGGAATCGAGTCCCACATTGGGCTCCCTGCATGGAGCCTGCTTCTCCCTCTGCCTGTATCTCTGCCTCTCTCTCTCTCTGTCTCTCATGAATAAATGAAATCGTAAAAAAAAAAAAAAAAATACGAAAGCACTAACACAAAATTGGGTATGAACGTGAACATTTGGAATATGAAATAATAACAAATTACATATTTTTTTTCAAATTACATATTTTTAAAAGAGCTGACAAATACCACGAACATTTGCAAAATCCCAAAAGATAACGTAATGTTTTCATTAATTTACTGCCTGACACACCTCTGTGGTAGTCGCCTACTTTTTTGGCTGCATATGTTTATTTCATCATATACTAATCTGCAGGGAGAAAAGTGAATTGTCTTTCCTCCAGTATGCTTAATGGAACTTTTTTTTTTTTTTTTTGTCGTTATCATTTAGAAAAGTTTCAGCTTCACAAATCGGTGTTGGTGATGTCATCAAAATCCTTATGGATATCTGTGAAAACTTTCACAAAGTTTAAGTCACATTAGGTATGTTTTGGAAAATATTTTCATGGAGTAACTTCTGGCTCAGTCCTTTTAAGTGTTTTTTATGTTTGCTTTGTTTTTGTTGTTGTTTATTTCATGAGAGACGGAGAGAGAGAGGCAGAGACATAGGCAGAGGGAGAAGTAGGCTCCCTATAGGGAACCCAATGCAGGACTAGATCCCAGGACCCCAGGATCATAACCTGAGCCAAAGGCAGACACTTAACCACTGAGCCACCCAGGTGCTCCTGGCTCAGTCCTTTTACTTACTGACTCACCTCCATTGCACAGGCCACTAAAGCATATAGTCATGCCACAATAGACTGTGGGCCTTTTAGCTAGTGAGTTAGCACCTCCGACAATAGGAACATTCTTGGAAGATGTTCTGAAACCAGGACTGCTAGTTAGGTAATTTAAGTATATCTGAAAGAGGCTCTAAACCACATCACCATATCCCACGAAACCCAACCTAAATGTATCCTCAACTCACCTTTCTCTCCAGCTAGATCCCTCAAATGCCCGAAGCTACTGCAGCACCACCCACAGTAAAGAGAAGTGTAACAGGGGAAAGTAGAATTGGAAAAAGACAGTAGTCTTAACCAATTGCATTTAAATATCTTCCTTTGGCCAATGTTATGAAAATGGCAGAGCTTAGGAACACATTGAAGGATCTTTGAAAATCAGAGCCCTGAAGCTGGCATGAGCTTGATTATAAACCCATCCTGAACATCATGCTCTTGAGTGTCCACTGTATGCCAGAGGCTAATGCCAAGAATCCTGCCCTGAAGCTTAAGGGCCAGTCCTGCCATTGTCACCAACTGGTTGTGGGGTCCCCTGGCCTCTCTAGATACGAGTTTTCTCACTTCTAAATTGAGTGTTGCTAAAAAGACTAACATTTAGGCCCAGATATAAAGTTCACAAAACAGGCCAGTTAGGAACTCGGGCTTTGCAGTCCAAGAGGTCAGGATTAGAATCTAAGACATATGAGGAAGTTAGGGGAAGGAATCCCAAAGCATCCTCTCACCAGCGTGGAAACTCCCATAAGTCATGCCCCTTCCTTGAACTTTGCTTTCTCCATCCATAAATGGAGTTCAATTCATTCCTTCATTCATCAAGCACTTACTGAGCACTTGCTATGCTCTAGGCACTTTTCTGGGTGCTGGGGGTAGGTACATCAGTGAATAAAGAGAAAAAACCCATACCTAGTAGAAGGGAGACAAAGATTTAAATATAAATAAACAAATGTATGTTGTCAGATTTGTGGTAAATGCCATGGAGAAAACAAAGCAGAGTAAAGAGAACAGAGTGGTCAGAGGTGCCTCAGAGGAGGTGACTTAGGAAAGAGACCTGAAGAAAATGAAGAAACCAGCTTTCCGGATACAGAGGTAGAACATTCCAGGAAAAGCAAACAATGAGTGCAAAAGCCCAGAGGTGGGAGCCTGCCTGATGCATTTATTTATTTATTCTTAAAGATTTTTTCTTGTTTATTTGAGAGAGCACAAGCAGGGAGAGGAAGAAGCAAGCTCCCTGCTGAGCAGGGAGCCCAACTGGGGCTTGGTCCTAGGACCCTGAGATCATGACTGGAGCTGAAGCCTGACACTTAACAAACTGAGTCACCCAGGCACCCCTGCCTGATGCATTTATTTTTTTAAAGATTTTATTTATTTATCCATGAGAGACACACAGAAAGAGGTAGAGGGAGAAGCAAGCTTCCCGCAGGGAGCCCAATGCAGAACTCAATCCCAGGACCCCAGGATCATGCCCTGAGCCAAAGGCAGATGCTCAACCACTGAGCCACCCAGGTGTCCTCCCTGATGCATTTAAAGAACAGTAAGGAAGAGCATATGGCTCTTGATCTCGGGGTCATGAGTTCGAGGCCCATGTTGGGGTTAGCATTTACTTAAAAAACAAAAATCAAAGAGGAGGCCAATACTGAGTGAGTGGGAGTATGGAAGAAGACACCTGAAGGGAAACAAGAAGCCAAGTCATGTAAGGTATTGTAAGCCATTGTGAGGTCTCTGGGTTTTGCTCTAAAGTGAGATGGGACCCACTGAAGTGGAGGGCAACCCAGATACAATTTTACTCATGTCGTAAGTGGTGATGCTGGCAGTTGTGTTAAGAATAGGCTGTTAAGGGATGCCGGGTGGCATAGGCGGTTGCGCATCCGACTCTTGGTTTTGGCTCAGGTCGTGATCTCATGGGCGGTGAAACTGAGCCCCACGTCACTCCACCTCAACCCATGTCTGGCTCTGCTCTTAGGAGTCTGCTTCAGTTTCTCTCCCCCTCTGCCCCTCCTCTCTCTCTCTCTCTCTCTCAAGTAAATCAATAAATATTCTTTTAAAAAAGAGAGAAGGCTATTAAAATAATTCAAATGAAATAAAATGATGCAACCTGTGGAAAATACATTGGCAGTTCCTGAAAAAGTTCAACATACAGTTGCCATATCACCCAGCAGTTCCACTCCTAGGTATTTACCTAAAAGTATTGAACACTGGGCAGCCCGGGTGGCTCAGCGGTTTAGCGCGGCCTTCAGCCCAGGGCCTGATCCTGGAGACCCAGGATAGAGTCCCATGTCAGGCTCCCTGCATGGAGCCTGCTTCTCCCTCTGCCTATGTCTGTCTCTCTCTCTCCGTCTCTCATGAATAAATAAATAAAATATTTTTAAAAATTTAAAAAATTAAAAAAAATAGAAGTATTAAACACTGATGCTCAAACAAATATTTGTTCATGAATATTCACAGCAGTACCATTCGTAATGGTGGCCAACAGCCAAAAGGTGGGAACAACTCAAATGTCTATGTATAGATGAACAAGGTATGGTATATCCATGCAACGGAATATTATTCAGCCATAAAAAGGAATGGACTGCTGGTCCATGCTACAACGTGGACCAACCTGGAAAATATGCTGAATGAAAAAAGCCAAACGCAAAGGTCACACATTGCATGAGTCTATTCACATGAAATTCCAGAGTAGGCAAATCTGTAGAGAAATAAAAGCAGATTAGTGGTGCCAGGGACTCGGGGTGGGGGTAGGGGTGGGAATGGGGGAGTCACTGGTTAATGGGTGTGAGGTCTCCTTTGGGGATGATGAAAGTATTTTGGAACTAAATGGAGATAATGCTTTCACAACACTGCGAATGCTAGATGCCTCTGGCTCATACCCTTTAAAATGGTTAATAGTTTAAGCAAAAGATTCAGAAAGTAATTCAAATGAGAGATGATGGTGGCTTTTATGAGGGTGGTAGCAGTGGAGGTGGTGAGACGTGGTTAGGATCTGCACATGTTCTGAAGGTCGGGTTGACAGTATTCGCTGATGGATTGGGTGTCGGGAGGGAGATAAAGAAACGAGTCAAAATGATTGCAAGGCTTTTTGATCTGAGGAGCTGCTAAGATGAAGTTTCCATTTATTGAGATTATATGAATAGCAGGTGGGGGCAGGGAGAAGTAGGGATCAGGAGTTTGGTTTTGGACATGATGGGATACCTAACAGACTTCCAAACCTTGGTAGGCTTGTTGAGAGGCTGAGTGAATATATGAGTCTGAATGAACAAGGAAAAGAGAAGACCAAGTGCCGAGCCCCGGTGTTTTTGTTTTTGTTTTTTTGTTTTGTTTTGTTTTTATGATAGTTACAGAGAGAGAGAGAGGGAGGCAGAGACACAGGCAGAGGGAGAAGCAGGCTCCATGCACCGGGAGCCCGATGTGGGATTCGATCCCGGGTCTCCGGGATCACGCCCTGGGCCAAAGGCAGGCGCCAAACCGCTGCGCCACCCAGGGATCCCTGTTTTGTTTTGTTTTTTATGAGAGAGAGAGAGAGAGAGACTCAGAGACACAGGCAGAGGGAGAAGCAGGCTCCATGCAGGGAGCCCAATGTGGGACTCGATCCTGGAACTCCACGATTACACCCTGGGTCAAAGGCAGACACTCAACCCCTAAGCCACCCAGGCTTCCCAACCCCAGTGTTTAAAGACAGGTCGCCTGGGTGGCTCAGTAGGTTAAGCCTCTACCTCTTGATTTTGGCTCAGGTCATGACCTCAGAGTCGTGAGATCGAGCCCCACATGGGGCTCTACAGTGGGTGTGGAGCCTGCTTAGCATTCTCCCTCTCTCCTCTCTCCCTCTTCCTCTCCCCCCACCTCTAAGAAATGACAGAGAAGAAGCAGCCACTGAGATTAGAGGGAAATCATGAGTGTGGTGAGTCTTGGGAGCCAAAGGAAGAAAATAAACCTAGGAAGAAGGTGTGACTATCGGTGAGAGGGCTCAAGTGGCATGAAGGCAGGTCACTGGACTGTTGGATTGAGCCACGTGGAGATCACCAGTAACCTTAAGAGTTGATTTGGCCAAGTGGTGAAGCCAAACCCTGGTTGGGGTGATTCAAGAAAGACTGAAGAAAGGAACAGGAGACATTAGTACAGATATCTTTTTTAAAGGGTTTTCCCATAAAACTGTAAAGAGCAGCAGAACATGGAGCTGTAGCTAGATGATGTTAATACACCATATTTACATTAAAGCATGTTTTATGCCCATTAGAATGATCCAGAAGAGAGGACAGTGGATGGAGCAGGAGAGAGAGGGGGAGAATTGCTTGATTTAGGTCCCTAATAGATGAGAGAGGATGAGATCTAGTGCACGCTAGGAGTGTTTCTATAGTTAACAGGAGGAAAGGCAGAGAATAGGGTCCCAGGTGCAGGTAGGAAGTAGATGCTCTGGGAACCTTCCGATGGATTCTCTTCTCTCTGAGAGATTGGTGCAGGGCCAAGGGTGAGAACAAGGAGTGGGGCAGGGCTAGAGGTTCAAGGAGGAGGAGAAGGTGTATAGTGTTCCAGGAGTGTGGGAGAGTAAATGGACATGAGGAAGTCTTCCAGGAGGTCCTCAGGAAGTGATCACTGTAGCGTGTGCTTTGTCCAGCCATCTCTGTCTGGACAAGGCACAAGGTAGGTGGAGAGATCAATGAGAATTGCCCACCAGTCTCATTCACATAAAAGCTGGAAACAGGACCCGGTGCCCAGTGAGTGCTAGAAAGGAGGACAACTCCTTTGGCTAGAAGCACTTTGATTTGGAAAATAGAGGACCTAAGAAAAGGATAGGGACCAGGGTCTTGTCCAATCCTACCCATTTACAGATGGGAAAACAGAGGCCCAGGCCCAGAGTCCCTTCCAGGTCTCCCACACCTTAATATGATTTTTTAAAAATATGAAGTGCTATAGTCATTATACTTATAAAATGTCCCAATAGATAAACCCATTATCAGATTTGCTGAGGCCATCAGCAAACACACCCCAAGTCCCCCTAGTTTGTCCTGTCTGGTTATTACAGCTGATGAATATAGAGCAGTCGTTAAGCCATAGGTGGTTTCTTGTATGTCCCAGTAAGAGGCAATGAGGTGGTTAATGAACCTGTCTGCCTGGGTTTGAATCCCAGCTCTGCTTCCTATAGTCTACTTCTCCATGCCTTAGTTTTCTGACCTGTAAAATGGGGATGAAAACAGCAGATATGCCTCATAGTGTTTTTATGAGGAATGAATAGGTTAATACATGTAAAGCACCTATCGCAGCACCTGCCATAGGAGGAAACACAAAATATCCATGGCCATTATCTTATCACTGCATCCTCTTTGTTAAGAGGAGTACCTCTAGGAGAAAGGTACTATTATGATCCCTTTTTTACTGTGACAGGAACTAAAGTATTAAAGTGTTAGTATTCAAAGCCTTACACACACACACACACACACACACACACACAGCTGCATGTGTTTGTAGTAATTCTGGGTGGGAATGAAGATATAAAGAAGCCCAGAGAAGCTAAACTGATCTCCATAAACACATAAAGCAGTATTTTCACATCTACTAGATTGGCCAAAATTAGGTGGTCTAAGAACACCAAGTTCTGGAGAAGTACATGAAAGAACAGGTCATCTGGCATCGATGGCAGGAGTATAAATAGGTGCATCCTTGCTGGAGAGCAATCTGGAATACTTTGAGAAATTAAATATGAAGATGCCGGACAACCCAATTTCTCCACTCACCAACAGGCCTGTACATGGGGTACGTATAAGGATGCAAATTGAGTGCAGTTTAGAAGCAAAGAATTGGAGGGAATTTGATGTCCATTATTAGGGCTTGAGAAGCATAATGTGGACTATATGGTGGGATACCCCACAGACATATAGAAGACAGAGAAGCAAACGTCAGTGCAGTGCTTAGTAAATGTCTAGTGCTAAATGCTTTAAGATGCCAGCTGGCAATGATCCTATGAGAAAAGTGCCATTTTTATTTTATTTATTAACTTTTTTAGATGGAAGGAGAGGAAGAGAGAGAATATTAAGCAGGCTCCACACCCACTGCATGAGTCCAATGTGGGGCTGGATCTCACAACCCTGAGATCACGATCTGAGCTAAAATCAAGAATTGGATGCCTAACTGACTGAACTGCCCAGGTGCCCCAAAAATGCCATTATTTGACAACCTCCCATTCTACACAGAAAAATAAAGACCAGAGAGGTTAAGAGACTTGCCTGAAGGCATTCAGCTGGTGAGTAGCCTCTTAAAATAGTCTTGAGACTCACTCATCAGGGGCACCTGGGTGACTCAGTGGGTTAAGCATCTTCTTTCAGCTTGGGTCATGATCCCAGGGTCCTGGGGTTGAGCCCCACGTCAGGCTCCCTGCTCAAGTGGGGAGTCTGCTTCTCCCTCTGCCTCTGCTGTTCCTCTTACTTGTGCTCTCTCTTTCTCTCTCTCTCTCTCTCAAATAAATAAATAAAATCTTAAAAAAAAAAAAAAGACTCGCTCCTCATAAGCTAGAAATAAGCACAGCCACACAGAGAGCTCTCAAAAAGCACAATGAAAGGAAGATAATGAGGTTTGTGGCCCAATGACATTGTTGCAAATTTAAAGCACACACAAAGAAACTAACTGTAAGGATACACATAAATCTTAATAAAAGAACAGAAGAAGGATGGAGGCCAAAAATTAAGCACGCTAGAGTGGATGCCTATGGGGGGAGCAGATGAAAGGGGGAATTTTCTAAAATTAAATTCAACCAAAGATGATTGCATTGAATCAACTCAAGTGGATCATACCATGCACTGTGGTTCCAAGGTAGGGAAGCATCGAGACCACTGGGGAAGGAGGAGATGAGGGGCGGGGGGGCATGTACCCTGGAGAAATTTGGTCAAAGAGAGGCCAATGAGAAAGAAAGGCAGTACGGTGAAGTTGTTAAGAGGGTAATCCTGCAACCAGGCTGCCAGGGTTCAAATCTCAACTTAACCCCAAAAGACTTGACTTCCCTGTGCCTTGTTTCCTGTACTTTCTCTTTTTTTTTATGCCCAACTTGGGGTTTGAACTCACGACCCCCAGATTAAGAGTCACATGTTCTAGCTACTGAGGCAGCCAGGCATCCACCCTCCCTAATATTTGTAAAGCCACACCCTCGAGAGAGATACATAAAAAGCCCCTTCTTCCCCCACAAACCTAAAGCAAGAAATCTATATTGCTCCTCGATATTCTTACGGAAATCCCATTTTTCTTTCTCTTGGATGCAGCACAGCGTATGATCTGACTTGCCTTTTAAAAGGCTGGCTCTGGCTGCTGTGGAAAAGGGGCAAGAGTGGAAGCAGGGAGCCCAAGGGGAGGCTCCTGGGAGAGAAGAGAGTCCAGTGGGGAGCCACCGGGGGTGGCGTGGACAGATGTGGCAGGGGAGAGGGGGTCAGACTATAGAATCTAAGGGTGCAGCGGAAAAGGTTTGCTGATGGATTGGATGTAGGTGTGAGAGAAAGAGGGGGTGTCAAGGGCGAATGCAAGGTTTTTGGCCTAAGCCACAGGGAGAGTTTGGAATTTATCCCGGAGGCAGTCGGAAGTCATAGGAAGATGTTGAGGCTGGGAGGGGGGAGGGGACTGGGTCAGATGCCATAATCACCAAGGAGGCAGCCAGGACCGGGAACACAGGCCTGGGAGACAGGCCACGAGGATGGATTCTAGCCCTGGCTCAGCCCCCAACTCACTGTGGGCTCCTGGGCAGGATAAAACTGTTCTCTGGACCTCCATTTCTCCATCCTACAAAGAGCCTGGTAGGAATAAAAGACCCCAAAAGGCCCCCTCAGGGCAAGTATTTTTGGTCCAAGCTACTCTGACTCAAATAGTCTCAGAATCAGATAAATACACAATCATTATTCAAGGACGAACCTCTTCTTTTTAATCCTCCTCCTCGAAGCCTCATTGTACAGGACACAGAATTTCTCTGGCCCAGGAAGGAGGGGCATAGTATCAGTGACAATGACAGGCAATGTTTGTGGAGCACACATTCTGTGCCAAGGGCCGTCCATGCTCTATCACACTGAGACCAGACAGAAGCCCTGAGAGGTGGGTACTTTATTATCAGCCCCACTTGTAAATAGGGAAACTGAGGCTCTGAAGAGGTGGGATGATTTGCCCAAAGCCACATAGGAGCACCAGGACTCCAGTGATGTTTCCCCACCTGCACTGCTACCTATCACCCTGGTCTAACCAGCCATCAGCTCTCCTCACCTGGATGGTCACAATCACCTTCTCCCTGGGCTTCTTACTTCTACCCCCAACCCCCCACACCATGTTTTTCATACATGACAGAGGATCTGCGATAAAGCCTATGTCAACTCAGGTCGTTCCTCTGCTCAAAACTCTCCCACAGTTGTCATTTCACTCTGAGTCAAAGCTAAGCCTTTTACAGTGGCCCTCGAGGCCCCACGCGGTCTGCTCCCTGCCTAACTGGCCTCATTCCTCATGCTCTCCCCTCCCCCACTCTGCTCTAGCTTCCATGGGCTTCTTTTTCTTCCTCCAACATGCCAGGTGCATTCCTGCCTCAGGGCCTTTGCACCTGCTCTTCTCTCTGCCTGGACTGTTCTTCCCCCAGAGACCCATATGGCCCACTCCCTCACCTCCTCCTCCTTCAGGTCTCTGCTCAAATGCCACCTCCTCTATGAGGCCTCCCCTGTCCATTATATTTAAACCCAAAGCCTTATTCTCACCCCTTTGGACTCTGATATCTCATCCGCCTTCCCTGAAGTATTTTTCTCCACAGTGCTTATCATCTAATATACTATATATATGTTTTACTTCTTTGGCATGTTTATTGTCTATTTCCCTAGAATGTGAGCTCATGAGGTCAGGAATTTGCTTCTATTTTGTCCACTGCTATATCTCTAGTGCCTAGAACAATGCCCAACATACAGCACTTGCTTGATAAATATTTTTGTCGAATGGATGGGTAAGGATCTGTCTTCAAGGCTGTTGTTTGTAACCACCATACATTGTGTTCAAAACACTGTGTTGACTCTTCATGTGTTGGCTTCTGATCACATCTCTCTATCTCTCCTGCCCCTGCTAGGGTCTGGGCAAAGAGCCCCTCCTCCCTGGAGTCTGATCTGGCTCCGTCCCAGCCCCTAGACTGGCCCCTTCCCCTCCATCACCTGTTTGATACCTATGTCACTCCCCTGTGTAAAACTCTACAACGACTCCATGTACCTTGTAAGAGCCATGTTTTTCTTTCTTTTCTTTTCTTTTTTTTTTTCTTTTTAAGATTTTTATTTATTTATTCACGAGAGACCCAGAGAGAGGCAGAGAGAGAGAAGCAGGCTCCCTGTGGGGAGCCCGATGCAGGACCGCTCCCAAGACCCCAGGATCATGACCTGAGCCAACGACAGACGCTAGACCACTGAACCACCCAGGCGCCCCCACACTGGGGTTTTTTCATACTGTTGGTCACAACTGGTTAGGAGACTGTGAAACCAACCAACATTTTTCAGTAGAAAAGAACAGATCGGAGTCTGTGCATGTAATGTAGACATAGTATAGACAAAGATATAGGTGAAGTATGATTTCATGAAACTTTTGTTTTAGTGTTGTATGCATTAGATCATGATATAATATCTCTTACGGTGGGTCAAAACAGTTCACAAAATCCTGCACGTCCATAGTCCTGTCTCCTAAATCTCATCCACAGACTGGATGGATAGTATTAATATCAGCTCAGATTTCTCCCCTCGCTGGCTGGGACCCAGGCCAAGTGGTTTCACCTGCTTTGGTTCTTGGACTCCTTGCCACACTCCCTTAAGCACTGTTATGATTCCCAGTTGACAGATGATGAGATGAGGCTCAGATTGGAGAAAGCCCATGACTGAGGTCACAGGGCTGGGAAGAAGAGCCAACCTGCCTCCCCAGACTACCCACTTGCTGGCTTGCCCTGCCCCTCTCAATCTGCTCCCCATCTACACAGAGCGCTCAAGTTTGCCAGCCCATCCTCAGCCCCCCAGGTGCAAGGGGCCTCACAGATCCTCTGACACCTCAGCCGGTTGTACCATTTGAATTCCCATTTTGCAGGCTGGAAAACAGAAGCTAGCAAGCATTTCCAGAGATCCACCATTCTATCACCCTTCTCCAAATGCCTTTAAGTAGTAGGAGAGAGAGAAATGGCTAAGGCCACATCTTTGATGGCCTGGGTTCAAATCTCATGCTTCAAAACTGTGTGATCTCAGACAGCATCTCTGGGCCTCAGTTTCCTCTTCTGCAAAATGGGAATAATAATAGTACTTACCCATAAGGCCATGCTTAAGACTGAAATAAGTTGGAATACATGCAGAGTTCTTAGATCAGCAACCACACCCATTTGTTGAGAATCATCCCAACAGCCCTATGTAATTAAATTACTATGTGTGCCCCAACATTGTTGCAGAGGCCCTTGCCTGAGTTCATCCAGCTAGAAAATGGGAGAGTGAGAATTTGGATGCAGATCGGGCTGGCCTTTTAGCCACTGAGTCACAGTAGCCCTTGGGGTATTAGTATTGACAGCAACAGCAGGAACATTTTCCAAATTAAGAAACATGAGACTCAGAGAGGGTAAGGACAGGCCCAAGTCACACAGCATGTGCATGTCAGAGCCAAGATTCAAACCCTCAAAGTCTTGTGTGTGTCCAGGAGCAGGCTGACCTTTGCCCCATGAGCCCCTCCATAAAGCTCTGATGGAGCAGGAAGAAAAAGCAAGTTGAGGGGTGTTCTTGCTTCAGCTTGGTCTGGAGGGTCTTGTATCCTTGGCTCAGCCTCTACCCACCCTAAGGTGGCTGCTTTCTTGAAGGCCCTGGGGTGGAGGTAGTGGGGTGGCACGGATGATGGCAGAGGGTGCAGCAACCCCCTCCTCTGGCCTCTGATTGGGGCCCTGCAATCCCCCAGGATTTGGTGCTTGGAAAGCTGACGTTAGGTTGCTATGGCAATGGGTTTGGGGCGGTTGCCATAGCAGCAGAACTAGCCTGGGTTTAAAAATATCTAGGAGGAGGTTTGTGTTTGTGTGTGAGTGTGAGTGCGTGACCAACCGTGCTGCCGTGTGTGTCCAAATGGGAGGGTTTGTGGGGGGGGGTGAGCTGGGGCTGCAGGCATGACTTGGGGGTGAGGGCTGACCAATACTTGGGATTCCGTGTATGTCCTGCATGTCTCTGAGTGGCCTGTGAGGTCCTGTGCATTTTGTGCATTAGACTATGAGAACCATGTATCTAAATGTGTGTGATTATCCCATTTGTGTGGAAGGCAGGATTGGGTCTGTTTGTCAGTATATATATCACATGTCACTAACATGTATGCCTTATGTAACATAGGCTGTTTATGTCTTACGGCTTTGATCATGTAACTTCTCAGGATGTGTGTGACCAAGTGTGGAGTTATTTTGGCTTTGGATATGTGCACCTGGGACATACTCGGATATCAGATGTGTGTCTATCTATTTTTGCATGAGAGCCTGTGACATATATGGTCCACATGACTGAATGTGCATTATGCATTATGGGTAAGTGTGTGTGTGTGTGTGTGTGTGTGTGTGTGTGTGTGTACCTATCCCCATGAGAATTCTTCATATATCAGAATGTGCCCATGTGAAACTGTTGAGTATACACCTGTGTGTCTGCAGGAGGGCTGGCATGACTACGTGTGTGCTGGGGATGTGGAGCTTCATGCCAGACTCCATGGATGTTGGGATATGTACCTGTGTGGTGTGAGTATATGTGAATCAAAGAGTCTAAGGTGTGGATCTGACCCCAGTGCCTCCCTGCATCTCTCTTGCCTCTTCCTTGTCTCCATAGCAACTAGCTCCTCAGCTCCCTCCAGGAAGATGGAGGGGGAGGATCCAGACTGCAGTGGACCACAACCCCCTCGAATCCCCCTTGGCTCCGGGGACAATGGGGGGGGAGGGGACAGATGGGAGGCCACTTCATCCTCCCCAGGCCATCTGCTACCCTCCCCATCCCGGGGACCTGAGAGCATGGCAAGGGAGGGGTAGGAGTGGGATGGAGGAGAGGGAGGGGCCCCCCAGCTGCCACAGTTACCCCCACCCAGGCCCCTCTGAGCCTAATCTTGCGTCTGACTGACCTAGGGAAAACCCTTGAAGACAAGGAATTCAGGGAGCAGAAAATTCATGTATCCGAGAGCACTGAATATTAGCAATGATCCACTCCAAGGAAGGGGCCCCTACTTCAGGTTCTGGAATTAAGCTTGTCCTGTGTTCAAATCCCAGTCTCCCTTCTGTCTGTCTCCCTGTGTGCCCTTGGACGAACCACACTCCAGGTTCCTGGGTGTCCGCTTTGTTGTCTGAAAATCAGGTTTTCTTAATGACAGGAGTAGTAATTCTTAGTCTTCAAGGGCTGAGACTGTTTTGTTCCCTGTTGTATCCCAGCGTTTGGGGTAGTGCCTGACACTTAGTAGGTGATTTGTAAGTGCTCTTGATTGACCCGAGCACCAACTGGATTTGGATTGTTAAACTCTGCTCTACACGCTTAATAGAGGTATTCATTGAACTCAATCCCCAGAGCCCTTGCAGTAATCCTGTGTTGATTCTTCAAGGGAAGGATGAAAGATTTGTGGGGGGAACGTCTCAGCTGTCAGAGGTGGGAGACATGTGAAGTGAGATTTCTTATCTCGACCAAGTGACAACAAGTCTCTGAGGTTTAGTTTCTTTCTCCATAAAATGGGAAAGGAGAGTAAGAGTACCTGACGCAGTCGGTTGCTTTGGGAGTTAAACGTAATAAGGTTAGTGAGGCGCTCATTTAGACCTGGACCTGGCACACAGTAAGTGCTCAATAAACGTACGTTACAGGTGAGGAGGGGAGAAAGGTGTGAATGAGCTCTGGGTCCTTCTCGGAGCCTGGGAGAGCCTGGTCCATCTCCCAGCTGCGGGAAAGGGCGTGGTCAACTCAGAGGGCGTGGTCCAGGCTTCAAGGACAGACCAATGGGGGCGCCGAAGGGCGCGGCCCTGACCGGCATGGGCGTGGCTTTGATCGGGTGGGAGGGGCCAGGCCGCTGTGGGAGCCTCCGGGAAGAAGATGCTCGGGCCAGCAGCCACCGCCAGCCCTGCCGCCGCTGCCGCCCGCACTCGCCGCCCCCCGGGTCCCCACTAGCGGCTGCCTCCGCCTCCCACCTCCGGTCCCGCTCCTCCGGCCCCCCGCCCCGAGCAGGGTCTGGGGGGCTCGGCCCTCCACCGGGGGAGCAAAGAAGGGGGTCCCGACCCCCCCAGTGGCGCGGCCAGTCCCTGGCCTCGGTGATCTTGAGAGAGACCCCACCCCTCAGTTCTCTCCGGGCCCTATCGGGGACCCCCTTTGCCCTCCCGTCCTGCTCACATCCGTTCTCCAGGCTCTGTCAGCCCCCCAGAACCAGCTCCCTCCCTCCTTCCCTCGCCGGGGTTCCCCCTCCCCCATCCCGCCGCCGCCGCCCCCTCCCCCTCCCACATCCCCTTCCCTCCCCCTCCCCCACCCCCGTCCCCCGCCCCCCCCCGACCATGAGGATGATGGCCGCCGGCGCGGTGCACGGCCTCTTCACGGCCTCCGCGGCCCCGCAGCCGCCGCCGCCCCCGCCGCCGCCGCCGCCGCAACCCCAGCCTCCCCAGCAGCCGTCGCCGCCGCCACAGCAGCCGCCGCCGCCGCCGCCGCAGCCGCCGCAGCAGCAGCAGCCGCCGCCCCAGGCCCCCCCCATGGAGCCCGAGGCCCCGGATTCCCGCAAGAGGCCCCTCGAAACGCCCCCCGAGGTGGTCTGCACCAAGCGCAGCAACACGGGAGGTGAGAAAGGGTTGCGGCTCGGTGTAGGGGAGCGGGCAGGGGGCCTCGCCTTTCTCCATCCTCCTCCCCCCGCCGTGGCAGGTGCAAGGGCTCTGGGGCGGGGAAGGGCGCCCCTCCCTAGACCGGGGAGCTGAGAGGGGCGTTGGGGAGGGGGCCGGACCCCCTCCCCCTCTCGCCGCTGCCCGGGGCTGGGAGCTTTGTCTGCGATGAGAGGGGGTGGGGGGGAGGGGGTGGTTAAGTGTCCTTGGGGGGCGCAAAAGGATGGGGGGCGTGGGTCCCTCTGGGCGGGCGTCTCTGTGTCCTTGAGGGGTGTGTGATGTGACCCTTTCGGGGCAGGGGTGTTCCCGAGCTGGCGTGTCCTGGCGGGGGGGAGGGGAAGGAGTAGAGGAGGCCTGTGGACCCGGAGCTTCCCAGCCTCCCTCCCTGGGGATGTCCTGAGCAAGGGTTGTCCCAGAGGGTGGCACGAGTGGGCCATGGGCGAGAATTGTGCGTGGGGACAAGCTGGGTGGGTGTGTTGGGTGAGATGGAGGAATGGGTGGGTGTGTAAAGCCAGGTGGAAGAATGTGTGGCTGGGACAGGTGTGTGTGTGTGTTTGTGTGTATTTGCGCGCGTGGGCCCTGTAAGGCCTGGATGTGTGACATTAGGGATCACGGATATGACAGGAAAGAAGGTGTGTGTGTGTGTGTGTGTGTGTGCGTGTGCGTGTGTGTGTGTGTGTGTGTGTAAGAGACAGGGTGAGATGAGAGGCTGGGCTCTGTGTTTGAGACCCTCAAAGGGGTATGTGTGGCAAGGGAAAGTGTGTGCATGTCACCCTAGAGGGGGCTGTGGTGGTGTGACACATGAGTGAGAGGGTGTGTGTGACATGCAAGGGGGTGTGTGGGGGAAGCTGAATGGGCCGGCTCTGGGTGTGAGCCATGAGAGGCTGTGTGGATCAAGGAAGGCAGTTCAGTGTGTGTGACACAGGCGTGTTTGGGGTGGGGTGGAACCAGAAGAAGCTGGTGAGGGTATGTGACAAGGAAAGGGTGTGGGTGTGACTCCAAAGAGGCTGTGGCTGGGTGTGACACATGGAGGTGTGCAACAGTGACATCAGAGGGGGTGTGTACGACAAGGGAAGGTGAGTGTATGACGGGGAGAGGTTAGGGCTCCGTGGGTGAACTGCACGAGGGTGTGTAACAAGGAGAAGGAAGGATGGTGCCCGTGTGACAGGGAAGAGAGAATGTGTGTATATGACACCCAAGGGGTATGAAAAGGGAAGGGGTGTGTGTGCATGTGTGTATATATATCTATAACAAGGGGAGGGTGTGTGAGTGAAATGGTTGAGTATGTAACACTAGAGATGTGGGAGTGATTCTGTGTGTGTGAGAGAGACAAGGGACTGATTCTGTGTGTGTGTGCATGTGTGTGAGGTCTGAGTGTTTGACAACACAGAAGGTGTGCGCGTAGGAGACAGGAGGGCCCCTCACTGTGTGTGTGACCCGAGGAGGTATGTGTACCCAACAATAAAAGACGAGCTGGGAACTCTAGTGGGTGTCTCTTGGGCCAGGGACTCAGGAAGGAGGTAGGGATTCTCGGAGACTCAAAACCCAGCCTATTAACTCCCTGGATGGAGGGAGACCCCATAGCAGACAAGCCCCTCCCTGCGGTCACCTTGGCCAAAATCTGCTTCCTCTGGCCTTTTCCTCCGGATGGGAGAAGGATGGCCTGGGCCAGAGTGCACGCTCCGGTCTCCACCAGGCCCTGTAGTGGGTGGGGTGGGGACCTCTCACCTCCTCCCCTCGATGGAACACAAGCCAAGTCTCTTTCCTCCACGCCAGCAGCCCCCCACACTCCTGTCCAGGTGGGACCGGAATCGGGGACCCCCTGGCTGCCTGAGAGGGGGTGTCCAGCAGAAATTGAAGGAAAAGGAAGTTGGGGGAGGGGTGGGAGGGAGTTTCCTGTCCTTCTTCCTGCCCCCCCCAACCCCCAACCCCCAGCACACACATGAATATGTCCCAGCCACTTCCTTCCTTCTTCCTGCCCCACTGCCATTCCCAGTCCTGGAGAGAGTCGGGGACCCAGGCGGCCTTTGAGCCTGACCTGACAGCCCAGCCCTGCCCCTGCTTGGGGGGAGGGAGGTGTCTCATCCTTCTTTTTAAGGGGCTGAGGTGCCCCAAATCTGACTGCTCTGAGCAGCACAACCTAACAATAGCGATGCTGCCAAGGACGGTCAGGCCCGAGTCCTCGGCACCTACTCCAAGTGAGGCTCTGAGATATGGGTTATTTCCTAATACGGTCCTCTGGGGGAGATGATTTGAGCTGCTTTTTCACAAGAGGAAACCAGGCTCAGGGAAATAAAGCCACTTGCCCAAAGTCACACAGCTCATAAGTTGGTGGAACGGGGATCTGTTCAACCCTGGTTCCAGAGCTCGTGTGCTTATCCACTGTGCTTCCTGCCTCCCTCGGCAGCGGGGAAAGTAAGATGAGCCCCCAGGGACCCTCTCCTGAAAGCTCTTCCACCTCTCCTCTGGGTGACCTGTGGAGAAACTGAGGCCTGCAGAGGCAAAGGGATGGTCCTCCATTTACAGAAACGCTCAAGAGGCAGCGTTGGGCAAGGATCCAGGACTCTCATCTCAAAATTGAGGGCTCTTTGCAATAACACTGTAGTGACTGGGGGATGCTGGGTCAACCTCACCCCCTTCCTGAGCCTCAAGAGTCACCATCTGTCAGGTGGGGAAATCTCAATAACCACAACGATAGTAGTAATAACCACTACCGATATCATTGCTCACTGCTTTATAAGCAGTATTTCATGTAATTCTCCCAACACTCTATGATGTAATAATCAACAATAATAAATTATAATGCTGGCTAATATCTCTGGCCTGTGGCGCGCCAGGAAGTATTATGGAAAATGCTTGGCACAGACCAATCATTGAATCTGTACAATTCTTTTATGTTACCCTTCTTAACAGATGACAGACTGACGCACAGAGAGGTTAAGTAACTTGCCCCAGGTGGGTCAGCAAATAAGAGGCAGAGCTGGAATTTGAACCCCGGGAGGCTGGCTCGTGATGTGGGTAGACGCTGTGGTGAACCCCATTTTGGGGTGAGAAAGCTGAGGCTCTGGGGGTGGAGGGAGTCTTCTAGGGTGTCACAGCAGGTCGTGGCAGACAGGGCAGATTGAGCTCTTGCCTGCAGCACCAGCCTGCCACTCCTGGCCATTCTTGAGGGGCTGATAGAGGAGATAGGGGTCATTCCAACTGATGTCCAGGCACTGTGGCCAACAGACACCATTGGGAGGGAGACAAGGCACCAAAGCACAGGAGGATTTGGGTAAAAGAGGTTGAATGGAAACTCAGGTTAGGAACTTATCAGAGAGACAACTAGTCTGGCTGTAGGACAGTAACAAAGGATGTCCCCCCACCTCCCTTGAATACAAGTGAAACTCTTAAGGTGCCACTAGTATGGCATACTCTTGACTGTATTCCCACCTCTGTCACCCCCATGTGTACAGAAACCACAACTTCCCTCCCCACGCACACACCAGTCATACCCTAACTAGCTACCAGCTGCCAATCCTCGCTCCCACCATCCTCGCTGCTTAACATAAAGACAGTGTCGCAGGGGTTAAGAGTCTGAGAGTGAGATCTTCTAGGGTTTATCTCCTCCCTGCCGTGCTCATGGTGTGGGACCCTGGGGCACCTTATTTCACTGCTCCAAGCCTCAGTCTCCTCATCTGCAAAATGGGAGCCGTGAGATCTGCTACTTACAACGCCAGACTGCTGTGTAGGGTTAAATGAGACTTTATATGTGAGGCTGTCACACTGTCACACATGTGCGTATCAGTACACAAGAGTTGTCATTACATTGTTATCCATCCCATGGAGAATGCCACCAGGGGCCTGTCACACCATCCAGCAGCTCTTCCCCCCAAGGAAATCCTACCCAGCCACCTTTCTCTCACTCAGAGACAGTGTCACAGCTCAAAGACGGTGTCACACCTTCGACATGCCGTCCCCTGGAAGCACGTTGTACTGCATTTCTCACACCAGACCGCTTTGCACACCTGCTGTCCCCACCCTCTTGAGAGGTACTGCTCCCACCACACTCCACCAGGTCTTGTCTTCCATCGACAACATCCCCATACACTCCCGCGACAATGTCAACATCACACCCCAGCTGCCTCACACCTCTGTGGAACGCACCGACACTTCTGGTCCCAACCTGCAAATCAGAGCGGGTCCCACGAACATGACACCCCAACTTTGGTTCCCCTAGACCTCCTGACACCGAAGTCACCTCTACAACACATACCACACCCCTTCTGCTCTACCTTTGTCATGAATGACCTCCCCCCACCTTTATTTTTTTAATGTTTTTTTATTTATTCATTCATGAGAGACACACAGAGAGGCAAAGACATAGGCAGAGGGAGAAGCAGGCTCCCTGCGGGGAACTTGATGGGGGACTCCATCCCAGGACCCCGGGATCATGAGCTGAGTCAAAGGCAGATGCACAACCACTGAGCTACCCAGATGCCACCCCCACTTAAAGCCGCCTTTTAGTGTCAACTCTGATCAAAAGTGCCACTCTTACCACGGCACCCCAAATCTCTTGGGTAAGTCCACATTATTTCAGGGGACAGGGGTATTGGATGCTTTTTGGAAACTCCAGAAGCATTGCTGAAGAAGGTAGGCACAAAAGGGAGGATAAGACTAGAAGAAGGAGTGTTTGACATTGTAGCAGGATGAAAACCATCTGGAAAGCAGAAGTGGGCATCTCTAGTTCTCTGTCATGGTCGTGGGTAAAGGGAGCTTCCTAAACCCAGAGGGAAAAGCTAGGCGGGGGGTGGAGGTAGGTGGGTGCAGAGTTCTGGCATTTAGATTCTACTTCAGTAGAAGGAAGAACTTTTTCACAGGCAGAGCCTTGGTTGCTCAAACTGGCTGGGAGTGTGTGAGGTCTGGGGGAGCTCTGGGTTCAGCTCAGGGTATGTGTCTCCCCTTGCTGCCACGCAGGCTGGGAAAAGAGAGGCCTGGCTTTTTCCTGGGGGAGGTGGGACTCACACAGGGATGGGTGAGTGAGGGTTAAAAGCAGGCAGAGGGGAGTGCTTCCCAAATGGGAAAGACGTGAAGAGGATTCTAAAGAGGGTCAGAGCAGTTTGTTGGCCACAGTTGGGGGGGACTTGTGCCCTGAGTTCTGAGCTTGTGCAGGTGGGAGGTCCCACCTAGTCATTCTCTGTGGAAGGCTGGCCTCAGGTAGAGGCTCCTGATTTACACTAGTCTGATACAGGGATCTTCGAGCACCCATAGGTGGCTTAAGCAGTCCCTGGACAAACTTTTTTTTTTAAACCATGGTATGTTTATATCATATGTCCTGGAAGGGAAAACATAACGAGCCTTCAAACTCTGATTATTAGCAGTGGTTTTTAAGTGTCCTCTCTAAATAGATTCGTTTAAATTCTATTTTATTTTATTTTTTGGATGCATTTAAATTTTAAAAGCGAGTGGACTTGAAGGAATGGACTGTCTCGCTCCCTGCTGTCATCAGCACCTAAAACAAAGCCTGGCAGAGAGTGGGTGCTCAGGAAGGGTTTGCTGGAGGATGGGAGGGAAGGGGGAGAGAAGGAAGGAAACTGTACCGAGGGCATACATCAAGGGTAAAGGCAAGAGGTGGCATGAGAAGGAAGGGAGTCGGAGAGATGCTGGGCATCCAGAGAAGGGGGAGCAGGGTCTCGCTTCCATCAGTGAGAGCTCATTCCTCTTCCAAGAAGCAGAGAAAGGCCTGGGACATCCCTAGGGGGCATGTGATGAAGGAAGTGGGGGTCTCCCTTTCTTCTCTCATCGCCCAACAAAAACCTCAGACCTTAGAGGCTCGTCTCCCCACTTGTAGAGCACATACCCTGGGCCAGACGCTGTGACAAGAACTTTGCTTGTGTTCCTGACATCAGTGATAATCACGCTGATGGTGGAGGTAATGACATCTAGTGTTCCTCAAGTGCCTCCATGTGCCTGAGACCATCCTGAGTACTTTACGGTTTATCATTTAATTAATTACGGAGCACGTCTCCGTTTTACAGATGAGAATACTGAGACCCAACGAGGTGAGGTGGTTTGCCCAAGACCAGGCGGCCCATCCTGGCAAAATTCACACTCAGTCTATGGGTGTTTCTGCTGTTTCATATGGGGATTCCTGGGGAAGGCTAAGACGGAGAGCACAGGAAATGGGGTAGAGGGGCATACCCAGTTTTATTCAGAGTAGGTGAATACCTTCTACATTCAAGGAGGAAGTTGGGGAAGAGACCTTGGCTGGAGAGAAGATAGGGAATGAAGTCAAAGAAGGAAAAAGAGGATGGAGTCCTTGTGAGAACACCCTCCTCCTCTTTCTGAGCCTTTCAGGGATAGAGGACTGGTCCTCCATCTCTGTGACAGGTTTAGGGGTGGGAGCAGGCAAGAGGCTGCCTCTGTGAGCCCAGGGAAGAAAGTGAATTCAGGGGGCTCAGAATGATTGATGGGAAGGCACTCTGGGGGGCTAATTACCTAATAGGTTTAATGGTCTGATGAGGCAAGTTTAAGAGGATTGCCTTGAGCTCAGGGCATCGCCTTCATTCTGGACCCCCCTCCCCATGCCAGCGAAGCCCCGTCCAGCCCCTCGCCCCCATACCCCCACCTTAACACACCAGGGAGTCCAGAACCTTCAATCAGTAAGGGATCAGGAAGAGATGGGCAGGGCTCCTGCCCCCCCCCCCCGCCCTGCCCCCACTTTCACCAGAACAGTTTCTCTTTTATCTGCTCTATGTGGTGGAGTTTCATGTGAGACATTGAAAATAGGTTTCCTTTGCTTAAAAGAAAAAAAAAAATTTAAAACCACTGGGGGATGGTTTAAGACCTTAAGCTTTGGTAGCAGAATGGCCTGGCTCCTCCCTTCTTTTCCCCAGTGTTTTTATTGCATGCCTACTATGTGCTGGGACATGGCATGAGTCCCTGGGACACAAAAATGAGCTCCAGGGGACGTTTGTGATACGTTGCTCTGAAGGCATGAAATGAACGGGAGGGGATCCATCTCCTCCTCAGAGTTCAAGGAAAGCTTCCAAGAAGAAGCAACATTCGAGTGGGGACCTGAAGGACAAGAGGAATTCACTGGGGGAGGACAGTTCTAAGTAAAAAGAATGTGCAAAGGCCCTGAGGTGGATGGGAGGAGGGAACACTTAACAAAGAGGAAGTATGCCTGATGCTTATAGAAGAAGATGAGGACCTGAAGCTGGAAAGAACTGCAGGGCCAAATCATAGAGGCTCTTATACGGAGAAGATTCCACAATTTCTACCCTCTGAGCAGTTAGGGACAACAGTTGGGTTAGAAGGTTAGGCATGTGCCTTGAGTACATTGACAAAGCATTTTACACATGACCAAGAAAATTAGTCCCTAACAGAGAATGGCCACAGTCCCAAAAGTGACCACTGGCACCACCTCACCACCCCCGGGTCTTGGGGACTGTCCTTGACTACATTGGTCTTCAGCCACCAACATCGGAAGGTGCTAAGCAAGTGAGGGCCAAGAATGAAGCAGAACTGGATTGGGATCTCATGCCAGGGACTTTCTTGGTGCCCTTGAGCAACTGACCTTGGGCTGGTGCCTTCACGGGCTCTGTGCCTCAGTTTCCTCCCACGTAAAAATGGGCCTTGTTATACCCACCTCATTGGTGGGTAGGGAATGGTTGAGGTCAAGCTTGCAAAGCACTCAGCACAGTACAGGGTCCATACTGAGTGTTGAGAACATCTCTGGATATTCTCCTCCTGATCCCTCCTCCCCCACCCACCCCTCGATGGCTCCACCAGTTAGACTGCCACCACCTCCTACCTTGTGGGCATCAGTGGGATCTTCTGGAAACCTAAGTCAGATCCCATCTCTCCACTGCTCAGGGCCCTCCCATGGTTCCCATTTCACTCACAGTAAAACCCAAGACCTCACCATGGCCCACAAACCTCAACACTCAACCACTGCCACCACCTCTCTCAGCCCTCATCCCCTTCCACTCTCCACCTGTCATCTTCAGCCCTAGCTACACTGGCTACCTCACTTTTTCTCGGACAACTCTGGCCCAGTCCCACCCCAGGGCCTTTGCACTTGCTCTTCCACAGAGCCTCATGGTTCCATTCCCCCCTCCACAGCCTGGACAACAATCAGTCATGAGGGTCCAGAGCCAGGAATCTAAAGCCAGGTTACAAAGTACTTCTTTCATAGCATCAGTGTGAAAAGTAAAAGAACTGATATTTGTATAGTACTTGAAACAGAGTCTAGTGTATACTAGGTTCTGTAGAAGTGTTTGTTAAACAAAGAATACCACATTCTTGGGGAGGGCTTTCCTGGCCACCGGATCTGACACTGCCGCCTCTACAAGCCCCCGTCCCTTCTCCTGTCCCTTTTTGTTTTTGTGGAGCTTAACCACCATCCAACATAAAACATACTGTCTGTCTCCCCCCTCTAGAAGAATGTAGCTGTGTGAGCTCTTGGCTGAATCACTGAAACTATCTTGGCCTTATTTGCCTCATTTGCCTGCAAAATCAGGGAGTTTGTCTGTTTTCCTCATGGCTGTTTCACTAAAACAGTGCCAAGCGTGTGGCAGCAGGTGCTCAGCAACTATTCGTGGAATGAATTAATGAATGAATGAATGAACGAGTGAATGAATGAAGATCATTAGTTGTATTATCTTCCCTACTGCTATTCTCATGGTCATTGCTCCTATATGTTCCTGTGACGCCACTGGTTTCCTAGGCCCACACCAGGCTGAAGGTGGAGACCCGCCCCCTGACTGCCCTCCCCCCTCCCCCTGTGCCCCTGCAGAGGAAGGCGAATACTTCCTGAAGGTGCTGATCCCCAGCTACGCGGCAGGCTCCATCATTGGCAAGGGCGGGCAGACCATCGTGCAGCTGCAGAAGGAGACAGGAGCCACCATCAAGCTCTCTAAGTCCAAAGACTTCTATCCGGGTGAGCCCTGGCCCAGGACTCTGCCCTTGGCCTCCTGTCCCTCCCACCTGGGCCGTGGATAAGGGGGAAGGGCTGCCCTTTGGGCAGTCGTGGTGATGGGGGGGCCTCCCCTCCTCCTAAGGGGACAGAGCTGCCCTCAGCCCCAGAGGCCGGGCTTGAGCAGATGGGGGTGGGGGCAGGGCCAGACAATGGGCCTGCTGCATATTCATGAGCTCATTTGCATGATGTGCTGGCAGATGTGCCCCTTCCCACACACCTGCCCCTTTGGGTCAGTTGGAGTTGCTGGAGGGGGGTGGGCAGGGAGGCAGGTGTCAGGGCTTCCCTTGGGGTTGGGGGGACAGCCAGACTTGGACTGGCTGCACACTCCCCCCCCACACACACGCACTTCTTCCCCCCTAGCTCTTTCCCTTTGGATTTCTGTTACCCCATCTTGCCCAGTTTGAGGCTCCCTGGTTTTCTCTATGTTGTTCTTCCTATGTCTCTCTCATTCTGTTTCTGACTTTCCCAGCTCTTGCTCCCTGAGTCTCCATTCCCATCCGCCTCTCTCTGGCTCCTCCTGTTCTTTTTGCTTCTGTCTCTCTGATTCTGTTTGGATATACCCCCCACCTCTCGCTCCCATAGATCTGTCTTGTCCATCTCTACTTTTCCACCTCTCTCCCTCCCTCTCCTCCCCGCCCCCTGCTTCTTGTCTTCCCACGCCTCGCCCCATATTTTCCTTACTCCTCACCTCTCATAATCCCATGCTTTTCTTTCTCTGGTCAGTCAACCAATATTGAGTAACACCCCCTCAACCATCTGCTGGATCACCCCTTATTTCTTCCTGCCTTGACTCACCCATCCCTCCCTTCATGCTTCCTTCCCAGTCTCAGGCCCCACGAGCCTTTTCTTTCCTTTCTCCAAACCCAGCCCCTCTTCTGCCTCCCCTCCAGCTCTCACTTTCTCTCCCCACAACCATAACATCTCCAAGGCCCCTCCATTCCCTCTATTGCCCCTTGCATATCTGTCACCCCTCCACTACTCCCTCCCAAGACCAATGCCTGAGCTTCAACATCTAGAGATGTCCTCCAGGGAGGGCCCCCAGAATTGCATCTTTGGTCCAGAGCTGATTCTAGTTCATCCTTAATCCCCTAGGATTTTTTAGGTCAAATACCAGAGCTAGAGTCCAGGGTCAGAACACATTCATATTCTCTCTCTCTCTCTCTCTCTCCCTCCTCCCTTCACCCGCCCTGCCTCCCATCTCACTAAGCAGCTTTGGCAAGAGGTTTAGAGAACTGTCCAGGGAACCAGGCACCCCACCCTACCCCCCTTTTCTCTTCCACCCTGGCCCAGTTTCACCCACATGCCCCCTTCAGCCACAGATATGGATAAGACCTCTGCTTGGGGGCATTTATCTGAAGATACTTGGTTCCTTATCCCTGGATCACATTCTGTGACATGAGACACATCATCTCCTCCCAACTCAGTGACACACCCCAAAGGCCAGGCAGCTGAGAACCCCAGAGAATGGGACAGTCATTGGCTTTCTTGGGCCAAATACTATTCAAACAAGCAACGTGATCCAGCATCTCTCCCCAACACCAGGACATGCATCCACCTCCACCCCCAACTGCTGACATGGAATTTCCAGATCATATGGCTTGTGCCGGCTCCTGACTCAAAGATGCAGGACACAGCCCCCTGTGTCCTAGTCCTGCCCCCTAGGACTTCCTAGGACCCACAGGAACATAAGAAATGAAGAAATGTTTCAAGAAATGCTTGAAACAAAGAGTGTATTTCCATCTGCTCCTGGCTAACACCCTTTCATTCATTTATTCAAGCTACATTCTCTGAGCACCTCTTCTATGGACAGAGATGAGGACATAGCAGTGACTGAACTATCCCCCCCTTTTCCTTCCCAGATCTCACAGCCCAGTAGGGAAGACAGACTGAACACCAGCAATAACCTAGTGTGGTCAGGGCTAGGACGGGAAGCCCAGAGGATGGTGGCAGCCCAGATGGGGCACCTGACCCAGCCTAGAAAGGTCAGGGAGGGCTTCCTGGAGGAGGGGCCCAGAACAATAAGTAAGAGTGAACTAGATAAAAGCAGGGAAGCGTACTCTAGGAAGATGAAGTAGCGTGTTCAAAGGCTGGTGGGGTAGTTTGTTCATTGTGACTGAAACATACAGAACAGATGAGAAATGACAATGGCGAAACACACAGACAGATGGACACACACGCACCCACACACACTGCATTTGTGTCTACTACATGAAACAAAAACCTACCTGACCCTTAACCCCAAAGGAGGGGCAAAGCACAAAGGGTTTCCCCTCCTTGGTACAGGAAACTCCAAGCCCCAGACTCTATCCTTCCAGATCATACATGGAGAAACTGAGACCCAGAAAGAAGCAGGTATCTGCCCAAAGTCACACAGACTTCCGTACATCCACCCAGACACCTTAGTGATTCTAAAACGCCTTCTGATTTTGAGCATTTGCCTGAAGCTGTCCCCAGAAGAAAAACACAGGTACACATACTTTTTTTTTCAATGTATTGATTTATAATGATATTGCCATAAAGTACAAAATCTTAAGTGATTACTTAATAAATCCATGTATATTCTTTTTTACTATCAAAAATACAGTAGCAAAAAATGGAGTTGTCTTATGCCTTCCTCCCAACATACACACAAACACACACACACTCCAGCCACCCCAAATTTAGCCCAGGGTGAGCTCTGTGTTTAAAAGTCCAAACTCTGAAGCCAGACACCTGCGTTCGAAACCCTGAACTTTCACTATTGGCTGAGTGAACTTGGGCAAATCCCAAACCTTCTCTGTGCCTCAGTGTCTTTAGCAGTAAATCAAGAATAGTAATATTGCCTACCTCATACATTAAGTGCACAAATATATACAAAGTGCTTAGAATATTGCCTAACACTTGGTATTTTGTAAGCACCAGCTATCATTATTGGACATTCTTTTGAGGGTTAACTGAGCCCCTGAAAGCCCTTGGGGAGCCCACTTAGGAACTACAAAGGGTGGGAAGTCACAGACTCCCTGAGCTGGAAGGGAGCCTCGCAGAAATGGGAGTGCAGAGCCACTTCAGCCAGGCTCTCCCTAGGGCCTCCCTGCCCCCCCCACCCCGAGTTCCCACCCTGACCCACACCCTTTCCTATTTACACCCAGACGGAGGCAGCCTGCACGCTGACTCACCCTTGGCTCAGACCAGTCCATTGTTCTGGGGTTGGGGGGAATAAGTGAGGAACAGCAGCCCAGAGGAGATGGGGAATGTCAACTTACACCAGTGACCCAAGACAGTGACACCCAGGCACATGGTGAGACTGGCATGCCAGGCTGAGAGATGGCAAGTGAGAGGTTAGACTTGTAGCAACATCATGCTGTACTAGAACACCCACAGGAGACTGGACCTTCACCCCCAAATGTCCCAGACACTCAGGCACATGGAGCCTGGCACACACTCAAGAGCCAGGGAGCTAAGTGGTCCTGTAGGCAGAGTCCCACCCAGAGAGAGACAGACACTCACTCCACACACCAAACATGCCCAGCTCACCCAGGAATGCACACTGTCACACCTGCTGGTCACAATAGAGCCGTCTTTGTACAGCTAAAATGCACACACCCAGACACACACACACAGGCACACACATACATACACACACCAGTCATCCGGTCTTACATGCTGACACTTGAGTCTGCCTGTTGATCTCTCTGTCTTTCTCACATTGACACATACCAGTCATACAGTCTTGTCCATCTGTCTCCTATACACAGGTTCATGCACATATACACATGTACCACACACCAGTCATTCCAAAGAGTCTTTTGAACACCTAAAGGTGTCTGGTTGTCTGGTTGTCTCTTTCCTGCCAACACTCACACTGACATCCAGTCTCAAAGTGATATACATTCATCATACAGCCTCAGTGCTGCTTCATGAGATTCTTTGTTTCTTTCTCTTAAACTCTCCTGTACAAGCAGCTCAGTCTGGCAAATAGTATCCATAACCTTGGACATCACAGTGACACCCAAAGTCTTTCCCATACGCAAGAGTGCGCTGGATTCACTATGTCACACTGTTGATATCTCAAGCTCTCCCACTCTTTCTCTTATACACATACACAAATAAGAATAATTTAGCTAGTCCTGCCCAGGTATACACATGCATGTACGCACATGCATGCGCGCGCGCACACACACACACACACACCACTCACCCAAACAGTCTCACAGATACATTCGTACTGGTCAGAGTGTTGCCCAGAGTCCCTGTCCCACACACATATATCCCAACACCATCCAGAGTTGGCTTCTCTTCTGCCTCCCTACCTCAAGTATACACACACACACACAAACACACACACACAGTAAGGATGCCTAGGTTAGAACCGCAGCCAAAATCTAGACAATCTCCACCAAAGGCATCCACCCCACCCTCCTTTCCCCATCCCTGAGTCCCTACCCTTCCTACCCACAGTAGAGTTGCCTCTGCTCTCTCCTGTCCACACCCTTGCCCTCCCCTCCCCTTCCCCCCTCCATCTGGTGGGTCCAGGCGGGCACTCTGGCCTCTCTTCTGTCTCCCCCATCCCCCAGCCCTTCCCCATCCTCTCCAAAAGCCCAGAGGCCTTCGCTGCAGGCTTTCAGGGGTTGCCACGGCAACGAGGCTTCGTCCCTCGTCCCCCTGGGGGTGGGCTGAGGACCCGGCCAGCCAGACCGATAAGGGGGTTCCAGTTACTGTGGCAACGGTTGCAGGCCTGAGCTCTCGGCTTCTAGGGTTGGGGGGGAGTGAGTGAATGGTTGCCAGAGCAACCGGGAGCCGGCATGGACTGGGAAGAGGCAGCTGAGCCCTGTCTCCCCTGCCCAGAGCTGCTGTGGGCATCGCAAAGCACTTAAGCATCATTCTTCCATCCCCTGGGGTTGTTTTGAGGGAGGGACATGAAGTACAGATTATAAAACAGGCATTCCACTCACTTTCCCAGCTACCCATCATGGCCTGGAAGCCCATGCCAGTTTCCCTGGGCTTACCATGTGACCTGGGCCAGTCAGGTCCACTTTCTGGTCTGGAACTAGGTTTTCTCTTTTCATTAAATGGGGTCTGTCTCCCAGGAATCTTCCCATTCCTGTTTGATGAGGGTGCCTTCTCTCTCCCTTGCTCAACAGGAACCACAGAACGAGTATGCCTGGTACAGGGCACAGCAGAGGCCTTGAATGCTGTGCACAGCTTTATTGCTGAGAAGGTCCGAGAAATCCCACAAGCAATGACCAAGCCTGAGGTGGTCAACATCCTTCAACCCCAAACCACGATGAACCCTGACAGAGCCAAGCAGGTCAGCAGGGGCAAAGACTGGGTTTCTGTAAAACCGGTGAGGTTCAGGAGAAGACACTTCTCCCATATCACTAGATTACTGTGGGAGTTGAATAAGATAACGCTGATAGGACGTTTGTCAATCAAATACATGGTAGTAGTCAGCCGAATTATTAGGGAGTCACCCTAGGGACCCAAACCTCTTGGAGTGGGCTTGATTCAGAGAGAGAGTGAAAGTCTGGGAGATTTTGTCCCGGACCTGACCTCCCCCACCCCCAGTTCCTCCTTCCTGGGGTTCTCTAGACCCTCTCCTTCCTTCCACCTCATCCCATTGTCTCCCAGAACAACCTGCCTCCCACTTCCTGTTCTCACCGGAAGTGACTTCAGTGACAGCCCATCCAATTCCAGAAGAGTTGAGAAATGGCCTCAGACTCCCTCTCTCCATTAATTATTATAGGGAGTAGCCGCTATTTTGGAGAAATGATGTTTTGCTAGCGAGAGAGGGGGCTGGTCCCTCTCCTACACAGCCCTCTCTAGGAGGGATGGAAGGAGGAGGGGAAGGCAGCGCCTCTTGGTTGCCTCAGTTACAGGGAAGCGGTGGCGTAGGGGCGTGGCAGGGAGCGGACCAATCAGAACCCCGGCCTCTCTGGTTGCCATGACCACGGTGCTCACCGGGCAGGTGGGCTTGCTGCAAAGCCCCTGGCAGCGTGGCCCGGAATGGGTAGGAGGTGGAGGGCAGAGGAACTGCGCACACTCCCTGTTTTCTCTCCCCTACCCCACTCCCATGTACTTGCACACACGATAAGAGGGACCAGAGCCCCTGGCAGGAGGACAGGCCACCAGTGAGGCTTCCTTAACGTCTGTCTGGGAGCAAAGACTAGAGAGAGAGAGAGACCCTTGGTAAAAGGAATCTGGAATTCTTGGGGATTCTTACTACCCTGAGATGGGAGAAACCACGGGCCAGAGTTCCTCCAGGTTCCTGGGGAAAGGTGGGCGGAAAGCCCTGGAAGAATGCTGCCAAGCGGATCCATCATTCCCAAAAAGACTTCGGGCTTGGAGCTTGGAGCGCGGCTGCTGTCCTTGGTGCTGAAGCGGCTGTGCCAGGTCTCTCCCGAATCCCTTCCCACCAGCAGGCCACAGTTTACACACTTCACAGGGTGGCCAGGATATTGCCTCTTCCCTCCGCCTTGGTCGCGGCTACAAAGGGCTCAGAGTTCATGAAGAGTTTGCACATGTTGCAGGGAAAATGGGGTCAGCACCATCTGCGCCTCATACTTCCACCCCACCCCCTAATCCACAGGAACTCTGAGATAGTGGAATTGAAACATTTTAGAACCAGGATTTTATCTCTCCTTATTTATTACCTAGGGGGCTCTAAAGAATGAAAGAGATAATGGCTGAAGGCTCAGGCTCTGGAGTCAGATGTTGAGTTGAATTTTATTCTGATAACTTCTTACCTGTGCGACCTTGGACAAGTGACTTGATTTCTCCATGCCTCATTATTCTCATCTACAGAATGAGATTCATTATGGTACCTAGCGAAGGGCAGTGATCAACGTTCACTGATGTTTGAAAAGCACTTAGCATGTATGCCTAGTACATAGAAAGTTCTCAAAAAAAATGTTAGCGGCTGATATTATTCTGGGATTTTTAAGTCAGGGGACAGGTGTCTTCTTCTACATTGGACTTGCTGTGTTACTCTGGGTTCCTTTCTCTCCTGTAAGCCTCAGTTTCCTTTCTTTACAGTGTGGAAGCTGGGCCAAATCAGGGATTATAAGTTGAAATGCCTCCGAGATTCAGCAAGGGAACATAAAGAATTGAGGACTCTGGCCTCATCAGAGAGATATAATGCCATCCCTAAAGGGGGCAGCTGCTACTCAACTCGACTCAATTCTTGCCCTTTGGGAATGTGGACAAAGTGTTGCCACATCTTACAAATTTTTCAGAAGAAGCCAGAAATATTTGAAATCAGCTGATTTTTTTTAAAGGTTGGCTCAGTCTTAAAAACACTATGTGGCTGTGGGCTGCCTATGGGCTGACTGTGGGCTGCCTGTGGCCTGAGGACCACCAGTTTGCCACTTCTGGGCTAAACCAGTGGTTCTCAGCCCTGAATGGTATCTGAATCATCTAGGTAGCTTAGAATGCAGATTCCTGAATCCCAGCCCAGAGCCACTGAATCAGAATTTCTGGGGTGAAATCTTGGGAATCTGAACACAGATTCTGGACTGCGATCAGATCCTGGCTTTATTACTTAATATCTGTATGACCTTGAGCAAGTTACTCAACCTCTCTTGCCTTTGTTTTCCAAGCCATAAAATGTGATAATAATAGCGCCTGGCTATTCTTGTAGGGTTCTTGTAGAGATTAAGTAAGTGACTATTTGAAAGCATTTACAAAAGTGTCTGGCAAATGGAAGCACTGTTAGCTGTATAATTATTATTATACTAGCACTATTTGAATGTCTCTTCAGACTTCCTTATCATGGGGACAGATGTTCTCTGAGGCCTTTCTGGCCCTAAAACTCATACAGTTCTATGGCTCTGTGATTTCAAGATTCTCAATGTACATTATTCTAACACTGTACTGTTCTGATATCCTGGCACTCCAGGATTCAATGAAACTCCACCTGCGATCTCTCTAAGATACTGTGGTTCTACCACCTGGGCCTGTCACGAAGACAGTTAACCATTTTCTGAGGGCTTCCCCTGTGCCAGGCACATTGAGTATTCCCAATAGCTGTATGGAGTAGCTGTGGT
Source organism: Canis lupus dingo (assembly GCF_003254725.2). Lineage (NCBI taxonomy): Eukaryota > Metazoa > Chordata > Mammalia > Carnivora > Canidae > Canis > Canis lupus. The sequence goes on from NC_064243.1 coordinate 109,727,533, forward strand.
TACATCGTGTTGGAGGAGAGGAAACGAGGCACAGAAAGGTGAAGGCATTTGCTCTTACCATTCCTTGGTGAATGGTTACTTCATCCTTTTTCCCTCTGAAATGCTGTATCATACTAAATACCTCTGGACTCTTAGGTCTGGTTTTGTGCATTCTGTTCTATCCTCTTGACTTGTCAGACTTTTCTCTGGTGATTTTTTTTGAAAATATAAATCGAGATATAATTAATGTACTTTACAGTTCACCATTTTAAAGTATGCCATTTAGGGTGTTTAGTATATTCACAAAGTTGTGCGTTGATCACCTACTGTAATTCCAAAACGTTTTCACCACTCCAAAAAGAAGCCGCATACCCTTTGGCAGTCACTGTCAATTCTCCCAGCTTCCCCTCCCTGTCCCTTCCAACCACTAACCTACTTTTGGTGTTTATGGATTTGCCTATTCTGGATGTTTTATATAAATCAAATGACATGATACATGGCCTTTTGTGTCTGGCTTCTTTCCCTTAGCATATTGTTTTCAAGATTAATTATTGTAACAGATGTCAAAACGTCATTCCTTTTTATGGCCAAATAATATTCCACTGTATGGATATATCACATTTTGTCTCTCAGCTGATAGTCATTTGGATTGTTTCTACTTTTTAGCTATTATGAAGAATGCTGCTATAAACATGTGTGTGTATGGTTTTGAGTTCTTTGGAGTATATACCTATGGATGGAATTGGGTCAGATAATACGTCTAACTTCTTGAAGAACTATCAGACTATTTTGCAAAGCGACCATACCACAGATGTGAGATTTAAATCCAGGTGTTCCCACAAGGGTAACAATGACAACAACCATTTCTTAAGTATCTACTATCTACTATGAGCACATATTACCTGCACACTCACATGGCACCCTATGCTTAGCACATAGTAGGTACTCAGCAAATGTTGCTTGTTTGAATAAATGGATGATGATATGCCCATAAGGGCTAAGCAGAAATATAACTAAGGGTCAGTAGCCCTTGAATCAAGCTCATCATTTCGTGAATGATCTCAGGCTTCATAATAATTCTGTGGAGGACAAATAAATGTCCCCATTTTATAGATGATAAAAGACAGACGCTCAAAAAGGTTAGGTCCCTTGTCCAGCATTAGTGGTGGAGCCAGGATTTCAAACCTGAACAAGTGCTTCCAGAGTCCAAGGCGGTTTTTCGGGGATATATGTGCACAAACTGCACATGTGTGCACAAAATATGTGCAAACCATTGGTCTGGCTACTACACAGTAGTTCATAGACCTTTTGAAAAGGTAGCCAATATTTAAAAACTAGGGTGCTTCCCATTTTACAAGTCAGAAAGTCCAATTAATCTACAAAACTCAGATTAGGCTGTTTGTGTACCCAAATGCACAGCACCCTACCTCCCTGCCTACACATACATATACACACCACCACCAACAAAACCAGGTGAGAAACACCTGGTCATCTCCATCCAGTCTCATTCCTGCTTGGTCCTGTAGGCATATCCCACTCTTCCTTCTTTCATCCATCCATTCATTCACATACTCTTTGCTGAATGCATACCAGGCATTCCCCTAGGCACCAAGAACCTAGCTGTAAACAATACAGACAAAAATCTCTGTCCTGTGGATCTTACATTCTTTCCTGGGGAGACCGAAAACAAGCAAGTGAATAAGTAAATGTCAGAGAGTGAAAAGTGCTATGAAGAAAAATAAAGCAGGAAAAGACAGAAAAAGAGTCCTGGGACATTTTTTTCTCCTAACTTTTTATTTTGAAAATGTTTAAGAATAATACAATGAACTCCTTATACACCACACTTAGATTCACCAATCATTAACATTTGCTGTATCTTTACACACATGCGCTGGTTGGCTTTATTCGTTTGTTTGTTGGGTTGTCTGTTTCTTTGTTTTTGCTGATCCATTTGAAAATAAGTATAAATCTCATGACTTTTCACCCTAAGTTCTGCAGCATGCATCTCCCAAGACTAAGGACGTGTCCTATGTTGTTATGCTACTGTTATCACACCTACAAAAATTAACACCAGTTCCATGCTATTAGTTAATAAAAAGTTCATATTCACATTGTCCCAAAGTATCTCTTATATCTAGAAAGTATTTCTTTATCCAAGATTCAGTCAATATTCATGCATTGCATTGGGTTGTTATACCTCATTAGTCTCTTTTAATCTAGAATAGTCTACTATGTATATTTTTTAAGATTTTATTTTCTCTTTTTAAGATTTTATTTCTTTATTCATGAGAGAGACACTGAGAGAGAGGCAGAGACATAGGCAGAGGGAGAGGCAGGCTCCCCACCAGGAGCCTGATATGGGATTCGATCCCAGGACTCCGGGATCACTAGCTGAGCCAAAGGCAGGTGCTCGACCACTGAGCCACCCAGGCACCCCAAGATTTTATTTTCTTAAAGTAATCTCTACACCCAATATGGGGCTTGTACTTACAACCCTGAGATCAAATCACACACCCTGCTGATTGAGCCAGCCAGGCACCCCATCTACTATATATATAAATTTTTAAAAAGATTTTATTTATTTATTCCTTAGAGACACACACACACACACACAGAAGCAGAGACACAGGCAGAGGGAGAAGCAGGCTCCATGCAGGGAGCCTGATGCGAGACTGGATCCTGGGACTCCAGGATCACGCCCTGGGCCGAAGGCAGGCACTAAACGGCTGAGCCACCCAGGGATCCCAACTATATATTTTGAAGGTAGAGGCAACAGAATTTCTGATTGGATGTTTAGTGGAAGGGAAAGAGAGGACTCCTAAGTCTTGAGCCTGAGAAGTGAAAAGATGCATATTCCACATACTGAAATGAGGAAGACCGTGGTAGAAACACATTTGAGCAGATGAGTTCCACTTTGGATTTTAAGTTTGAAGTGTCCATTCTACATCATTTTAGAGATGTGAGGTTAGAGCTTGGATGCAAGTGTGGAGGTGTCTGCGCTGGGGATATAAAATAAGCAAATACACAAGCTTTGATCATTGAGGTGGTAAGGCCTCTGAGGAGGTGCATTTGTGCAAAGACCTGAATGATGAGAGAGGTGAGCCTCCTTTTCTGGGACGGAGGATTCTAAACAAGGGAATAGCAGGTGCAAAGGCCCTGAGTCTGGATCAAGCTTGCAACTTGGAGGAACAGCAGGGAGTCTACTATGCCTGCCACAGAGTCAGCAAGAAGGAGGGGGAGAGGAAAGAACTGAAGTCAGATCAAGAAAAAACAGAGCAAGCAGATCAGTGGTTCTCAGCCTTGTCAAACTTGATGTCCTCTTTCCCCTACAAATCTTTTCCCTGTCTGCTCAACTCTGAAATTATACACACACATGCATACTTATTTCAGTTCATAGAAAATGCATTTAATGTAGATATCTAACCTATCTAAATCTATAAGATTTTTAACAGTTTTATTGAGATATTAATTCACATACATACAATTCACCCATTGAAAGCATGCAGTTCAAAGTTTCTATAATATTCAGAATTGTGCATCCATCCCCACAATCAATTTTAGAACGTTTCATTTCCTCAGAAAGAAATCTTGATCCCCTTAGCTATCACTCCTCAATCCCCACAGCTCAGCACCACCCCCAGCCCTAAGCCACCACTAATCTAATTTCTGTCTCTATAGATTTCCCTGTTCTGAACATCCATATAAATGGAATCATACAATATGTGGTCTTTTGTGTCTGGCTTCATTCACACAGCGTGTTTTCTAGGTTCATCTATGTTGTAGCCTGGATCAGTACTTTGTTCATTTAAATTGATTGCCAAGGAATATTCCGCTTGTACGCATGTACATTTTCTTTATCCCATAAGACTTTTTTACATAAAGGAGAAATGAAAGAAAGGTGATTTGTTATAAGACAAGATGAATTTTAATATGTAAATGTTCAGCCAATTGTACAGTAGAAGTAGTGAAATAGTCAGCTGCTATTTCATTACACCTAGCATAGCCTGAGTAGGAGAGACAGTGACAAACACAGTGATCCAGGGTGTCATATCAGAGACGTAAATAAGACACGTGGCATTACTACTGTTGTCATGGTTTTTTAAATAATGAACATTAAAATGGATAAAATCTTAAAAATAATAATAATTTATACTATTAAAAAATATTTATTTATTCATGAGAGACACAAAGAGAGAGAGAGGCAGAGACACAGGCAGAGGAGAACCAGGCTCCCTGCGGGGAACCCAATGCGGGACTCAATCACAGGACCTGGGGATCATGCCCTGAGCGAAGGCAGACACTCAACCACTGAGCCACCCAGGTGCCCCTTCCTGGGCTCTGAGATTTATAAATAGACTTTTCACCAACATAAATGTTCAGGGAGTCATTTAAAAGTCAAACGGTACCTGGATGGTTTGTTGCTTCATGGTTGTGAAGAACTGACTCCCACCTTGTGGGGTGCAAACATCTAAGGCCCTGCCCAACATCTAAGGCCCTGCCCACCGCATGCCCATATCTGCCACTAGTCATCATCTTGACAACCCAAACTGCTCCCTCAGATTTCCCAAACACCCCTGGGGCCTGGCTCAGAGGCAAAAAGGAGAGGCAGTGGTGAGAGCCTCAGGGGGTGGAACCCACAGGTCTGAGAGGACATAGAAGGAGGAATTTATGTGTATAAGTGCTCTTAGATATGTGAAAGAAGACTTTTGGTTTTGAAATCTAACCACCCCCCATCCCCCGCACCCAGAATTAAGATTGATGGGATTTGCAGCAGCAAAGGATGGGCCTTTCTGTCCCGCGCAAGAAGGGGACCACTGTATTTAAGTGCCCAATTGTCTCCCTGCTGCCCTAGATATAAGGTTTCTTTATCTTCATTTTACAGATAGGACAACTGTATTTAGATTGCTAGGGCAGCCATAACAAAGTAACGCAGACGGGGTGGCTTAAGTAACAGAAATTCATTTTCTCACAGTTCCTGAGGCTAGAAGTCTGAGATCTGGGACAGTGTTGGTTTCTTCCGAGACTTCTCTCCTGGGCTTGGAGATGGTCGTCCTCTCTGTTCTCACACCGTCTTTCCTCTGTGTGTGCCTATGTCCTAATCTTTTCTTCTTATGAGAACACCAGTCATATTGGATCGGGGCCCACCCCAATAACCTCACTTAACTTTAATTGCCTCTCTAAAGACCCTCTCTCCAAATACAGACATATCCAGAGGTACTGAGGGGTTAGGACTTCAGCCTCTGGGAACACCTAGTTGGCTCAGCGGTTGAGCATCTGCCTTTGGCTCAGAGCATGATCCCAGAGTCCTGGGATTAAGAGTTCACATGGGGCTCCCCACAGTGGGGGAGGGGCCTGCTTCTCCCTCTGCCTGTGTCTCTGCCTCTCTCTCTCTCTCTCATGAATAAATAAATAAAATCTTAAAAAAAAAAAAAAAAAGGACTTCGACATCGGAATGGGGAGGGCAACAATTTGGCCCATAACAAAAAGAGGTTAAAGTGAGGTGACCTTGCCATAGGGTAGGTAACAGGATGGAACAGGAATCCAGGAGTCTGGATTTCAGCCCCTCCACAACCTGGGTAGTCTTGGGGCAAGTCCCTTCATCTCATGGGCCTCAGGTGGCTTATCTGTAAAGTTAGACTTAATGACTGCTTCTCTGGGGCTGGGAGTCAGAGTGTTTAAAGATCTAGAAGGTGGGGGGATCCCTGGGTGGCTCAGCGGTTTAGCGCCTGCCTTTGACCCATGGCGTGATCCTGGGGTCGCGGGATCGAGTCCTGCGTTGGGCTCCTGGCATGGAGCCTGCTTCTCCCTCTGCCTGTGTCTCTGCCTCTCTGTTTCTCTCTCCAGGTCTATCATGAATAAATAAATAAAATCTTTAAAAAAATAAAAACACAAAGGTCTAGAAAGCGTAAGCACCAGTGCAAGCTGGGAGCACCCACTGTCCTGGAGGGCAGGGGAGGTCCCAGGAGTCCCAGAGGCATGGGACAGGGTGGCTGAGAGTCTACTGAGAGGACTTGGAGTACTAGCTCTTTTTTTTTCTTTTTAACCAACCAAAGTGGATGTATTTCACCATTTTTTAACAAGCAGTAGGACCATACCAGTGCATATCAGGGGGCACAGCAGGCCTGATTTGGGACGCATTTGGGAGGGGGGCGGGTTAGGAAAACAAGCTCTAGCCTACTGTTGCTGTTCTCCACCCTCCATCCTAAAGACCCTCCCTCTCGCTCGCTCCACACGCAGGCCAAGCTGATCGTCCCCAACAGCACCGCGGGCCTGATCATCGGCAAGGGGGGCGCCACAGTGAAAGCCGTGATGGAACAGTCGGGTGCCTGGGTGCAGCTGTCGCAGAAGCCAGAGGGTATCAACCTTCAGGAGCGAGTGGTGACCGTCAGCGGCGAACCGGAGCAGGTGCACAAGGCCGTGAGCGCCATCGTGCAGAAGGTACAGGAAGACCCCCAGAGCAGCAGCTGCCTCAACATCAGCTACGCCAACGTGGCTGGCCCCGTGGCCAACTCCAACCCCACCGGCTCACCGTACGCCAGCCCCGCCGACGTGCTGCCCGCCGCCGCCGCCGCCTCGGCCGCCGCCGCCTCCGGCCTGCTGGGCCCCGCGGGGCTGGCGGGCGTGGGCGCCTTCCCCGCCGCCCTGCCGGCCTTCTCGGGCACCGACCTGCTGGCCATCAGCACGGCGCTTAACACGCTGGCCAGTTACGGCTACAACACCAACTCCCTCGGCCTGGGCCTCAACTCGGCCGCGGCCTCCGGGGTCCTGGCCGCCGTGGCCGCTGGTGCCAACCCCGCCGCCGCCGCCGCCGCCAACCTCCTGGCGTCCTACGCGGGGGAGGCCGGGGCCGGGCCCGCCGGAGGGGCCGCCCCGCCGCCGCCGCCGCCCCCCGGGGCCCTGGGCTCCTTCGCCTTGGCCGCCGCCGCCAACGGCTACCTCGGGGCCGGGGCGGGCGGCGGGGCGGGCGGCGGGGGTGGCCCGCTGGTGGCCGCCGCAGCCGCAGCCGGGGCGGCCGGGGGCTTCCTGACGGCGGAGAAGCTGGCCGCCGAGAGCGCCAAGGAGCTGGTGGAGATTGCGGTGCCTGAGAACCTGGTGGGGGCCATCCTGGGCAAAGGGGGCAAGACGTTGGTGGAGTACCAGGAGCTGACAGGCGCCCGCATCCAGATCTCCAAGAAGGGAGAGTTCCTGCCGGGCACGCGGAACCGGCGGGTCACCATCACGGGCAGCCCTGCGGCCACGCAAGCCGCTCAATACCTCATCAGCCAGCGGGTCACCTACGAGCAGGGAGTGAGGGCCTCAAACCCCCAGAAAGTGGGATGAGGCCTGTGGTGTGTGCTCCCACCCTCCTCCTGCCCCTCCTCCTCCTCTTCCTTCTCCTCCCCTCCCCCGCCCCCCCAACCCCAACTCCTGACCTCAGCTCGGGTGTCGTCCTGCTCCTCGTGGGATGGGGCTGGGTAGGCCTGACTGCACCCCCCCTTCTGGTAGTCATAGGCAGGATTGAGTGATGGCTGGGGATGGGGCCCAGAAGCTCCCTCCCCAGCTCTGAACTGACTCCTTCTTCCTTCCTCCCTATGCTTGACTGGGGCCTGACCCTCCTCTCCCAGGGCCCGGGTCTGTGTGATATCTGTATATATTGCATTTTGTTGATTTTAATAGAAAACAAAGCGTTATTTTCTCTTTCTTTCCCTCCTTTTTTTTTCTTTTTTCTTTTTTTTTTCCTTTCCTTATTTTTTTTCTTTTTTTCTTTTCCCCGTTTTTTTTGTTTTTTTTTTTTTTTTTGGTAAGGATTCCCCCCCCCCACTTTGTAAGTTTTAATTTCCATATGGGAGGAGGGGAGGGAGCCTCTGGGCCACCTAGAATGAGGGGCCTCCCCTAAACAACACCCCACCTCTTCTGCTTTCAGTTCCAGATCTGGGAGAAGGGATGGGAGTAGAGGTAGCAGAGGAGTCTGAGCTGAAATGGGGTATTTGGAGCAGGGACCCCAGAGTTTCCAGATTTGCTCAGCGACTCTACCCCTTTTGGAGTTGCCTCTCCCAGGTGGGGCTGATCACTGTTTTGTTGTCAGGTCATATGGGGTGAGGGTGTGCAGTGCTGCTGGGAATGAGGCCAGTTCTGGGATTGGTCCAGTCCTGTGGGCAAGACTCTTGTGAGAAGCCAGAACAACTTCCTGTGGCATCTTCTATGGTTTTACCTAGAGTAATGGGAGTGAAGGTCCCTGTTGGGATGTCACAGTGTCAAGTACTTTTCTGGGGTGCCACTGGCACTCCTTACGATGTCACAGGAAATAGTTCCCCAGAGGTCACTTCCTGTGATGATAGGACAGACAGGTACTTCCTATGATGTCTCAATGGGCCTTCCTCGAAGGTTACTTCAACGACATCATGGGAGCATGTACTTCCTGTGGTATCTCCAGGTTATTTCCTGTGACATCATTGGGATGGAGCATGCACTTCCTGAATTGGGCCATGGCCAGTCACTGACTCTCTTCTTCACCCGTACCCCTCTCTGGTGGGTCTTGGCCTGGAGGGTCTGCCTAGGAAGAGAATAAGGGGTGGGACTTGGAATCATATCTGGAGGACTCTAAGGAAAAAGACCCAATATTGTCAGGGTCATCTCTATCCAAATACACCAAGTCTGTGAACTCACCTGGCAGGGAGGGGTGGGAGATGGAGCTAGTGAAAACTGTTAAGACCCCCATTCCCACCCCCGCCTTTCGTGTGCATGCTTGTGTCTGCGTGGCTTTGTTCCATTGAGTCTGGTGAGCCAAATGTGTGGTGGCTCTGTCAGGCCACCATGACCCAGTGTAGAGTTCAGTGAGCCACACAGTAGGGTCCCTTGAGCTGGAATGCTTCGTGTGGTCTGATAGATTAGATTGGCTTGTGGTTTCTAGCAAGTTGGAGTACTTTGATAGTATCCGAGGGATCAGAATGTTTTGGTGCTCTTGCCATGGGCCCTGAGGAGCTAGAATGTTCTAGCAATGGAGTCTGCCAAGCCAGGCAGCCCTGAGAGTTGGTTTGGGAGTGGCTCCCTGAGCACTGTGGCTATGGTCAGCTCTAAGACCTTGTTGGCAGGCTGAGATTTCAGGGCCTGACAACCCTATGGACTTAGAATAGCTGAGACCCACCTCTACCCTCATCCATCTCCCCCTCCCCCTTGGAGACCACCTACACTTCCTCCAACCCAAAGCAGGGCCCCCAGTGCCCTGGTTCCATCATCAGCATCTCTGGGGGAGGGGCACCCCCATGCCCACCCTCTCCCCCGTTTGTCCCCCTCCTAGGTCTTCCAGACCCTTCTCTACTCCATGGCTTTGGGGGAATCAGGCCTCCTCGTCTCTCTCCCACAAAGGGAGAGAAGAAAAGCCAGAGACAATTCCTACCCCTAAAGCCTGGGAGACCCCTGCCCCTCGCTAGAGAGCCACCCCCAAATCAAAATGTGAAAATCCCTAGAAAGCAATAGCCTTCAAGGTACCTTGCACTGAATTTCCCACCCCGGCCCTTCCACCTGATGGGAGGCTGTAGCTTGGGCACTAGGGTGACTTTTTCCATGCCCTCTTCATCTCCAGGGTGGAGGGCAGGCCCCATTTCCCCATCCCCCACCTCCCATCGCTGCTGCCCCCACCCCTAATCTCCAGATTGAACCCAGATGGAGATTCGAGTGCCAAAACAATTCTTGATGTAACTTTGTACATATCTTCTGCAAGGGGTAGGGAGAAGTGGCCCTATGGGCCACTGCTCCCCTCTGCCTCTCAAAAGACCCTATGGTATTTCACAGTATCTCCACCCACAGTGGGTATTGCAGTGTCTAGCTGGGATATCCCCCCTACAGCCCCCCCCCCCCCAGGCCCCTATGAGGAGGGGAAGGAGCCAGGGAGAGGTAAAACATGGTCTGGGAGTGGGGAGGTGGGATTTGAAAGCGCTCATTTGCATATCATTTGCATCCTCTGCTGCCCTGGTTTGTCAGATGCTTTCTAGAGCCCCTTTTGCAGGAAGCTGGGTTCCAAGCAGTGGGACCCAGTACTTTTCTCACACAGACACGTCTCTGGAGGCTGGGCCTCCCGAAAAGTGTTCCCTTGGGGTATCTGTGTGACAACCCCCTCCCTATTCACATTTCTCGGGGACCCCCTACCCCACCAGCCAGGGCTATCTGAAAGGTAGTTTGCTAGCTCAGTGAGCTAGTTCACTCACCAGGTTGGTGAGTGGAGAGCCACACACCTTTCCCTGTTTTTACCCTAGGAAGCTCATGCTACCATCTTCTCCATCCCTTGAAAGTCTTTTCTGCATTCTGACCTCAATCTTTTGTGCTGCAATGTGTCCAGAGGGGACACAGATGTGGGGTCAGGGATGGGGATCATTGAAAACCCACTGCCTCTCCCCCCCCTTCCCTATTAGCCAATCAGATCTCAGAGACTCTGAGCGGCCTCCTTGCACCCTGCTCTTCAGCACCCAGTAGGTGCTTAATAAGTGTTTGCTGCATTGAATTGTCTCCACATTCCTTCCCATTTGCCCTCGGGCTCCTAACATCTTCCCCCGAGTGTACCCTCCCCCTCTTTCTTGGGCTCCCTCTGGCTTTCTACTTTCTCTCCTTGTGGCTCCCATTGTTACCTGTCCTGTCTCTATCTTTGTCTGTCTTTTCCCTTCTTCTCACCCCTCTCAACTCTTTCCTCCGCCCACCTCCCCCTTGATTAAAAAAAAAAAAAGTGCCAAACTTCCTTGGAACTGAGCCGCTCTGGGGGGAGGGAACCTCAGATAGAGGGGAGGAAATGGGACCATCTCTCTTGGAGGAGGCCCTAAGAGGCATTGAAAAAGTCTGTGGACATTTAGCTAAATTGGGTCCCCCTTCCTCACCCCTCCCACCCTGAGTTTTTCTTAGAATCTTTGTAAGAAAAAAAAAAAAAGACAGAAAAAAAAAACCCTCCCCTTCAGCTAATCCCTAACCTTTTGGATCTCCCAAATTCCACCAGCCGGGGAGAACCCCACTTGCCTCCTTCCGGAAAATCTGTAGAAAATGGAGAGTGGGGAGACTAGCTCAGCCCCTCTTCTGCTGGCCCGAGGGACGGTGCCAGCTGGATTCCAGAGAAGGACCTCAAAGCACTTATGAGAAGAAGGGGTTCAATGTGCCAAATTCACCTCCTTCATCCCCCGTCTCAGGGGGCTCTGAGCCAACCTGCCCCAGCCACCTTCTTCCGCCCTGTCCCAACCATCTCTCCATGGGCAAGGAGGCTTCACTGCAATAATTATTAGGGGATCAGAAGGTGAAGATCGTGCCATCTTTATCTGCCCTAACGTCTGCCCTGGGCTTGTAGGTGGGAATTACTATGCGTACCCCAAGTGGAGTGGTAAGAGTGGGCTTGCAGACGGTTGGGGACCTATACTTGGAAGAATAGGGTACCACTTCTGAGTGGTATTTCTTTTCCCCTTTCTTAATCGCCAAGTCCCTCAAAGTCCCCTCTTTCTTTTTCTCTTGCCTCTTCCTCCATCCCTGCACCCCCCACCCTCCTTATTTTGTTTCTGATTTGGTGGCCTACTGTTTGGAAAGTGAGGGGATTCCCTTGCATTGATTACTGCTATTTCAGGACCTGGATTCGAGGTCGCGATGTGCTGAGCGGTGGGAAAGGTATTTAACTAAGGGTGGCGACGAGGGTGGCAGTTTGGGCGTCCAGGCTGCTGATTGGGTGCCCGCCTCGCCTCTCGAGACAGCCAGGCAGGCCTTCGCGCTGTTTGCGGCGCACCTGCCCCGCCGACTTTGAACCCCCGAGGCCGGCTGTCGCGAAAGCCTGGCCCGGATGTCACGACGGGGAGAACGGGGGTCGCGAGGCCCACGTTGGGGCCCTGAGGGCCGGGGACACACGTTTACGGCTCTCGTGGAGTCGCGGACACCCAGCCCTGGCATCCGATCCCTCGCCACTGCAGTCAGCTGTCTGGACGCCGCGGTGGAGGGGCTCGTCTCCGCGGCGCCGCTGCTGGTGTGTGCAAGGTCCGTCTCCGTACCCTCTGCCAGTCGCGTTGGGGAAGGCTGGGCCGCAGGGAGGGGGATGGGGGACGTCTCGGGGGGTGGGGGGTGGGGGGGCTGCTGGTTTTTAACCCCTTCTCAGCCAGTCCAGGACACTCTTGTCTCCCAGAGATAATTGGGGGGGACCGCCTAATCCCCTCCCCACACCTTTCCTCCTCCCTACCCGCTCCCCCCCACCCCCAAAACCACCAACCTCTCATCTTCTAAGTGACTCCATCACCACCGGCCACCGGGACCTGCGGCCTCATTGCTCCAGCCCGCCCCACTCGACCGTCAGACTCGCTCATCGAACTCTTTGATTAACCCTTTCTGTGTTCATCCCACGGAAAACTGTGTGTCCGGCGAGGGGGAGGGGGGAGGCGAGGGGCAGTAGCTACCTTTCCTCCATCTCCTCCCACCGCCCATGCCTCCCCACCCGCACCCCATCCCATGCCCTACCCCATCCCTCACCCCTAGGGTCCTCCCCGCCCTGGGGCAACTGACCCTTATAAATATCTCTGCTGTTTGGCTTTGTCCCTTTCAAAGGCGGGGCCAGGGGCGTGGCCTGCTGCAAGTGGCCGCTCAGTCTGGCCCCACTCCTTTCTGTGCCCCCCCCCACTCCCCACCCCTTCATTGTAAATAGTCACTTTTGTACTGGGTTTGAGCCAGGGGACGTGGGGAGTCATTTTTTTTTCTTTGTGTTGGCATCTCAGGCCCCTGGAGGCATGGCCCACATCCCGGTTACATTTGGGAGAATCCCAGAGTGTGTCCTCTCACCTGCCCCACCAGTGCTAAGGATTTCAAGAAATCAGTATTACTCCTAGAGGGAAGGTGGTACACAGATCCCCTGGCAGGGAGGTGGGAGAGGTGTGGAAAGGTGTAGTTTGACAGAAATGTCCCCGTTGTCCCCATCTATGAAATGGGTTCGCCCTCCCGGTTCCCTGAGGAGCCTCAGTAAGGTGAAGTTAGAATCTCTCTTCCCCATTCTCTGTTTGGGACAGACAGGGTAGGAGAGTGGGGGTGAGGGTATGACTGTCTTTGCACAACTGACCCCTAAATCCTTATCGGGACCTTAAGCTCGCCTCTTCCCAGGCTTGTTCTCTCCCTTGGAAAATGGGGGGCTTGGAGGACCCGTAAGGTCCCTTGGGTGTCCCTAATCCTTAGATTAGCTGCCCAAGCCCAGAGCTGGCCCGCTGCCTGCTGTCCCACCCTTGCATTACTTTTCTTGGGCCCAGACCATCCGCCTTGTGGCCATGCCTCCAGTGCCTCCATTCAACCCCTTCTAACTGATTCCTTCCATCCTCTGCGACCAGAGACGCCGCCCACCTCCCCCCCACCCTCCCCCACCACCTCCAGAAGCTCCTGGCTGGGGCCCGCTGCCCTCTCCTCTCTCCTCCCCCACATTGCCATGCCTGGGCCACGCCCACCCCCACCCACCCACCCCCAGTGTCCGTCGTGTGACCTAGTGCACCATGTATTAGCTTCCATGGCCCCCACCCCGGCCCCCACCACACCCCTCCCCTCCTCCCTCGGCGACTTCACCTTTTTTTGCCGCGATAAACGCCATCTCAGCATCTGTGTCTAATGTTGTCTTTTTTGCTTGACATCACACACTCCTTCTTAACCCATCCCCTTCCCTCTCCCTCCTCCCCGCACCTCCACCCTCATCCTAAATTCTTTCCCCCTTTCCCTCGGGGCTCTGGGTATCTAGGGGAGGGGGTGGGGGGGCCCTGAGGATGGGTCCAGGAGGGGGAAGGAGGGGAGTGGTGGAGTATTCTCTCTGGACTGGGTGAGCACCCAGGGCAAGTGTGTCCGAGGGGAGCAAGCGTCCAGGTTTAGCTTCAGGGATCTCAGTGTCCAATCAGGAGGGCCAATGCCACTATTGCCACTACATATACTCGGCACCACAGTCCCACAAACACCCTCGACCCCCATGTTCACACACAGCATTGCAAATGCACAACCCCAGGGAGAGTCAGAATAGCCTAGGGTTATGGTTTTGAAGTCAGGTAAGATCCAGATTCAGATCTCAGTGCTGCTATGGAATCCTGGGATTTTGCCCCTCAGAGCCTCCATCTCCCTATGGATAAAATGGAGGTGTTTTAATGCTATTTCTATTGTTGATGCTAGGATTCAATACACCATCCACTTAAAAGAAATCATTGGGCACGTACAATGTGTAAGGCACCTTTCTGGGTGCTGGACATAAAGCTGTTAACAAAACAGACCCCAAAAATCTCTGCCTTCATGGAGCATATGTTCTACTGGAAGCTGGATATTCTTCTTTAGTAGAGCACCTGGCACATGGGACTCAAAACAATTCAGAGGTTGCAAACCATTGGTCAGCAGGCCTATCTGGTGTACACGTAATCTCGTTTGACCTGAACAGCGTTTTGTGTGAATTCGGTGCCAGCATTTAAACCTCAGGAGACTTCTGAAAATGTGGGGTGCAAGACCCTCTTAAGAAATCAGATGTGGTGTCTTTGGGTGGTTGTAACTGGCTGGAGTGGGCCAGGCACTGCCCATCATCCAAGGCAGGCAGCCTCAGCTCCTCCTTGCCCTGTACTACTCTTTCATGTTACATGCCCAGCCCCCGGACACATTTAAGTTTGCAACCCCTGTGGTCAATGTTTAATACTAATATCTTTATATTTTGGAGGTGTCAGAGGCGGCTGGGCAGGTTACCATGTGCCAAGCAGGAGGGAGAATGGTGTTTTGAGATGGAGAGACAGGTGTAGGGTGAGGCCAGACATGCTGGTTCTGGTGTGACCAGGGCACCTCGTTTCCTCTCTCTGGGTCTCAATCTCCACATATGAAAAATGCCCTACAAAGCTCTCCTTACCTTCTGGAATATTCCAGAAGGATTCCACAAGCGAATCACCCCATCAATGCCTGACACAAAAGACATGCTCAGCACGTGATAGTCACTGTAGAGACCCCTCTGACTGAAAAAATAACAATAAAATGACTCTAGGGAAGGACAGAAACCAAGAGAAGGGGATGGGAAGAAGGAAACAGACCAGGGGCAAAGTGAGAAAGAGACAGTGATGGGAATGAAGAGAGTAGCGGACGTGGAGAAGGATTCTCAATTGCTTGGGGTATGTTTTCTCATTCATTCACTCATTCATTCATTCATTCATTCATGTGTTCAACAGAATGAGCACCTACTATGTTCTGAGGCCCAGGGACATGGCAACAGCCACAAGTCACCACTCTCATATTGCCAGCCCAAAAGCCATATCCCCAACTCTTAGCACATAGTAGATGCTCAAAAGTCTACCATTCTTGGCACTACCAGCACCTCTGGTCCTGGCCTGCGGGTCTTCCAAGTATTGCCTGGTGTTCAGAAATATTACCAAGCCAGGCCATTTTCTGGCAAAGTAGAGAAATTTTCCACCAGGAAGCTGGGAACTTAGAAGGGACTTGGGGGAGAGGGTGGAGTGTGGTTTCTATTCTGCTGTGTGACTTTGGGAAACTCTCTGACCTCTCTGACCCAGGAAGTGGAAAGGAAAGGAGATGAGGTCGGGATGCAGGTGAGTAATGGGGGATTCCTAACTTCCTGGAAGCCTCCAAACCTTCTCCTCTGGTGGGGGTGGGAGGATTTTTTTTTTTTGGCGGGGGGCCTCGATGAGAAGAGAGATGAAGAAAGAAGAAGGAGTTGCCTGGAGGAGGGAGATGGCCGTGGAGGGCTGGGATGGGAGGACGGAGGGAAGAGGGGACCTAGGTGGTGGGTATGGTGGGGGTCTCAGGACTGGCTCTGAGAGGCCATGGCCCAGCAGAGCAAAGTCATTTGGAGCGAACAGAGAAGGTACAGGTGGGCTAGGACAGAGGGAAAGACAAGCGCAAAGAGAAGACACAAAAGAGGCAGAAACAAGACCAAGACGGCGACAGGGTTGCCAAGTATAGCAAATAAAACTATAGTATGTCCAGTGAGATTTGAATTTCAGATTTTTTTCCCTCAAAAGAATAATTTTCTTAAGGATAAATACGTCCCATGCTATCTCGGAGTCGCTGCTTGTCTAAAATCCAAATGTAACTGGGCATCCTGTATCTTACCTGGCAACCCTAGAAGGAAGAGACCAAAGAGAGCTGAGGGGCAACAGTGAAGCCAGGACAACTAGTCAGAGGAGCCAGGTCATCTGAGTCCACTAACAGGAATCCTAAATCTGGCCTGCCTAGCTCACTGCCCCTGTCTCGCCCGGGTCCCCCTCTCTTGCAGACCCTCTCTCTCTGCCCACTCCACTCCTCTTACTCCCTCAGTCTTCCTCTACCCTCAGGAACTGGGGCACAAACATCAAAAATGGTTGAGCCACTACTGTCACTCCTCCCCATGTCAAGTAGGCTGGGTTGGGCTGGTCTTTCAGGGCCAAGACCTGAGGGTTGAGTGGCAGGCAGGTGGGGGTGCTTTCAGGAACACTACTGTTTTCCTCAATCAGGGCTATTGAAGCTTGGAACTGGGAATAAGGATGGGGGCGGGGGGGAGATAGTCTACCGGAAAAACACTCCATCAGCAGGCCAGGCCTTGGTGAGTCTGGCAAGTCAGGGACCTGCCCAGTGTCCCCTCCAATCTCCTGCTTCCAACTCTACCTTCTGAAGAAATTTAGTCTCTAAAGGGTCCTCTCTGCCAACATTCCCACTCCAGCATTCTGGGGAGAGCTCTGCGATGCGGTTTCTGCCCCTGCTCTGCCTCAGATTACCTTCAGTATTTCTCTGGGTGTCTCTCTCACTGTGTCTTCCTCCTTCCATGGCTCTTTTTCTCCCCTTCCCCTTAAAAAAAAAAAAAAAATTCAGCCCACTGTATCCCTGCAGGGCCCTGTCTCTCTCCTTGTCCTTGGGGGGGGGGGGGGGGCAGCAGGGGGTGTCTCTGACTCACTCTCTGTCTCTGCCCGCCTCTGCATCTCTTTCTCCCTGTCTGTGTACCCAGCACTGTTCAGTGGCAACGAACAGAATCCACTCTGGCCAGTGTAAACAGGGACTTACTGAGGGAAACAGAACCTGTCTAAAGAAACACTGTCTAAAGTGCCTTCAAGGCACTCCCAAATCCACCCTCCAGAAATATCCGCCGGGAGCTACCGCTCCTCCTGCGCGATCTTCAGGAAAGGCTGGTTCCACGTCGCACCAGCTCTGAGGAAGACGGAGGCAGGGCGGCGGCCTCGCAGCTGCCTCCCTCCCCGCTAACTTTAGTTAGAAATTCAAGCTTCCCGCGAAGGCATCTGATTGGTGGAGCCTAAACTTCCTTCCGGGACTCTGCCACAAGGCATTCTGGGAAGTGTAGTTTTGGGCTTGCCAGTCTCTGCAGTCGCTGGAAAGCTGTAGGAGAGTGGAACAGACGCGAAGCAGAATAGATGTTGGGGGTATCTTTTTTTCCCCATTATTGCACACACCTTTTCTCTGTCCATCTCTGTTTCTGTGTGTGTTTCTCACCTTCGGTCTGTCTCTCTTTTTTGCCTCTTTTTCACTGGCCAGTTGTATTTCAGTCCCTCTGTCTCTATGGCCTTCTCTGCCCTCTTTCTTCGCAACTGTCTGTGCGGAGCCCCACAGTGTTCTTCCCTCATCCTCACCCCATCCCCCCAGTTCCAGCGTTGAGAGGAGTCTCACTCTTGGCCCTCACCCTATTCTCAGCTGAACTGGAGCCTCAGAGCTGTAAGGGAATATATGGGTGCCCCCAGTTCCACAGACAAACAAGGAAGAGAGCCCAGGCTTTCGCGTTTCTCAGCTGCTCTCGTGGCAGATGGACCTGAACCACAAGTTTAGTGAGTTCCTGGCCAGGGCTGAAGTGGCCACAGGGTCTTGGGGACAGAGTCAGCTCCTCTGTGGACCAGGTGTAACTGAACAATCAGCGGCTCCCCTGGAAGCTGTGGCCACTGCCACTCCACCCCCTCTTCACTATTCTTCCTCTTACCCAATCGTCTTAGAACTACAGGGAAATGGAGCTGCCTCCTTCTCAGGAAGCCCGTGGTCATTCAAAAAATATTCATTAAGCATCTACTATGTGCCAGGCACTGTTCTAGACATTGAGTAACAAAAGACATTGAGTAACAAGAGCTCCCTATCCCGAGGAGCTTATACCCTATGGCAGGATGAAGAAAAATGAGGTAGAGAAGGGAAAAAGGATTCCAGAAGAGAGGCACTGCAATTTTCAATAAGTTGAATGGAAAGATTTTACTGGAAATGTGACATGTGAGTAAAGACCTGAAGGAGAGGTGGGAGTGGGTGTGTGGATATCTGGGGAAAGAGCATTCCAGGTGGAGAAAACAGCAAGTGCAAAGGGCCTGGAATATGTGTGGAATAGCAAGGAGGCCAGAGTGGCTGGAATAGAGTGAGCAAGGAAAGGATGGGAGGAAATGAGGTCAGAAAGGAGACAAAGGGGGCCATGCTATTTAGGATCTTGGGCACCAGTGTAGGACTTTGACTTTTACTCCTAGTGAGATGGAAGCCATTGGAGGGTTCTGAGCACAGAGATGTAAGCTGACTTAGGTTTTAACAAGATCCCTTTGGATTGGGGGCTAGGAGAGTAGAATGAACAGGGAGCCCAGGGAGAGGGTGACTGTAGCAGTCCGGGAAGAAGACAATCGTGGCCGGACCTGGGGACCCTGGAGGTGGAGAGGAATGGTTAGATACTGATAGAAGATGAAGGTAGCACTTGCCTGCATTGACTGGCAGGCTGGATGTGGGGAGTGAAAGAGAAAGAAGAACCAGGGGCGACTCCAAATTATATGTAACTCTTAGAACTGGAGATTGGTTCCAATTAGGATTAGAAATTAAGAAGCAGGCTAAGGCTAAGATTAAGGATCAGCAGCAATCAGTATTGGTAGAGTTTATTTCGGGGTTGAAGACAGGATTAAGATTCAGGTAAAGGTGACGACTAGCCCTGATGTTTGGGTTATGGCCATGGTTGGAGTAAGAGTTAGGTACACAGAACCTGGGTAAAGATTGGGTATAGAGTTAAGACAGCCAGAATCAAAATCAAGGCTATGATTATAGCTAAAATCGAGGCTGGGTTTGGATCTAGGACTGGATTGAGGCTGATGCTGGGATCAAGGTCAGGGTGAATTTCTGCTCGGGACCAGGGTTAAGATTTAGACTTGTGATATAAGTGGGTCATAATCATCAGACTTAAGGTTAAGGGTTGCATCAAGGCCAAGGTCATTAAAAAGAGAATTAGGCCACGACATGATGACATTAAGGACAAAGTCAAAGTTAGGTTTATAAGAGAAACAGAGCTAGGGATTTACCTGAAGTCAGAGTCAGGTTAGGTCAAAGGTAGAGCTGAGACTAAGGCTGGGGTAAGATTACCTTTAAATGTTGACTCAGCTTTTGGTAGGATGTGGGTAGGGTCCTGATAGGAGAGGATATTGTCCTGCCATTGGAAATAGATGGGAGTTGAAAATTCAGGAATTTTAGCCTTGGGGTCTTGGCAGCTTTCTGTACGAGAAGGAAGGGTGGGCATGGTATTAGGTAAGGTAACTTTAGCTGCTGTAACAAAGAAACCTTGACATCTCGGTGGCTTACGACAATAGTAGGTTAGCTCCTGCTCACACAGCAGTACAAAGCAGACCTAAAGCAGATGTCCATTTATGGGCTCCACCATCACCAATGGGTGCTGCCCAGGGAAGGGGATAGGGGAGGTAGAGAAGCCTTCCTAACTTCTGCTCATCTTCCATTCACGAACACTTAGTCATTTGGCCCTTACTAGTGATACAAAAGGGGACTCTGGGAGGAGAAGTGTAGATTAACAGCCCTGGAATTGATGGGGAGAAATATCCATGGACAGTCTTCAGCCCCAGAGTTGGAGGGCTGAGAAGGGGGTATGGCCAAAAGTCCAGATAGACGGCAGAGATCGAGAAGGCAGAGAAACGGGACGCCTGGGTGGCTCAGTGGTTTAGCGCCTGCCTTCAGCCCTGGGGTGATCCTGGAGTTCCGGGATGGAGTTTCGCATCGGGCTCCCTGCATGGAGCCTGCTTCTCCCTCTGCCTGTGTTTCTGCCTCTCTCTGTGTGTCTCTCATGTATGAATAAAATAAATCTTAAAAAAAAATAGAGAGAGAGAAGGCAGAGAAACTCAGAGACAGAGAGAAATGGACAGAGACCATAGAGGGGAGGGGAGCAGTCAGAGAGAGGGACAAGAGACTTAGGTAGAGGACAGAGACACAAAAAGGAGAGAGGGGGATCTAGAGAGCTAGAGAGATGGGGGATAGAGACCCAGAGAGAAGGGGACAGAGATCAAGAGGGGGTGAGTAGAGATCCAGAGAAAGAAGAGAACCGAAAATAGAGGAAGCCAGGCAGAGTGGCTGGGGGCAGAACCCAGAAGCCCCCTCCTCACGTTCCCTGGAGTCACCCTTCCTCCTTCCCCCTCTCTTCACTCAGTGAGGCAAGACCCCCATTCTGGGTCTTTCCAAGGTGACAGCTATATGTAGCTCATGTGTTTCTTTTAGCAAACGAAGTAGCATTTTCCCCTTCTTTTTCTTTTCTTTTCTTTTTTTCTTTCTTTCTTTCTTTTTTTTTTTTTATTTTTGTATCTTAGAGGCAAGAGGGAGCCTACCCAATTCTGACCTCCCCTCTTTAAAAAAACAAAAACAAAACAGTCATAACGTTTTCCTCTCTTGCTATAGATTCCAGAGATTGGGTGGAACTTTGAGGATGAAGGTAGAAAACAAGTGGCCTTTGGTGAGGGGTATCCCCACATCACCCCAGGTGCCTTTGGCTCTCTTCTCCCCACAGGAAGACTGATCCCTGGAGATGTTTTTTGAAATACAGACCATTTATGGATAAAGGGGGGTGGGCAGAGGTCTCTAAGTGGGCTTCTGCCTAACCCCCCTCCAAGGCCCAAAGGTTCATGTGTCCCTAGGGCAAGATGTACTTTGCCAACCTCCCATGGCAAGACCCTTTTGCGGGCAAATAAAGTCTCCAGGACCCACACCCGCCACAATCTAGTGACTGCTCAAGGCCTCAGGCATTGAGGGGCGGGGCGGGGCCAGGTGTCAGACTGGGGTGGCCTGGGACAGTCCCAGGCCAGGTCGGAGGGAGAAGCCGTGGCTAGAGCGGGGAGGGAGGGAGGGAGGCGTGGTGAGCTGTGCGAGGCTTCGGGCTCGCCCAGGCCTGGAATTGACAGGTGGGCGTGGCTTAGCAGCATCATGCCTGGGATTGGAGGGCTGAGGCGTGACGACATCGTGCTGGGCGTGGCTAAGGGACGCGCACCCCGGGAGACTGAAAGGAAGTTATCACTTCCTAGTCCTGGATCGCGGGGCGGCGGAGAGGGAGTGTTTCCGGAACCCGGGTTCGCAGAAGTTTGTAACCAGCGCTTTAGCAGAGGATCCGGAAAGTACCGCTGTAGCTGCTCCAAGCGCTGAGGCATACGCAGGATGGCAAACGTAGCACCCAGCGGACGCACAGTGAAGCTGATGGGATGTCACCCGGCACACACTGCGGAACGACACACTAGATCCAATAGGCTGCCCTTGAGGAGCCCCCTCCCCGACCCCGCCGCAGGCTGGGTGGCACCTGATGCGCACCGTCTCCTCCAGTCCTCCCTCACAAGGCCTTATGAGGTAGAAACTGATTATCTCCATTTTACAGACAAGGAAAAGGAGTCACAGAGACGCTAAGTAACTTGCCTGAAGTCGTCCAGCTAGTGAGCCGTGAGCGGGAGTTGAAGTCCTGCAACCTCCTTCCCGAGCCTCTGCTCTGATTTACTAAGATTCAAATGCTCCCACGGACCCCAGGAGCAGACACAAGGTAACAAGCAACAAATGCACACAACGCACACTCCGACTGAATGAATGATCCCCTCACCCTGTCCACCTTGCCAGCGGTGGGACTCCGCCACTCGGCCTCCCCACCTTACAAGCCTGGGGTCCTCTCCTGACCCCAACAATGACAGCCCTTGCTTTGTCCGGCTTTCCTGGCACAGATGGGGTCAAATAACCAGTTTCTAGCCACTGAGCATGAGACCCTTGGAAAGACCCAGCATGGACTTCAGAGTGTCCTTGACCCCTGAGATTGGGTTAACTTGGAGGGAGTCCTCACCTAATAGTTAAGAAGAGATACTTCAGTCTTGTCACCCTTCCCTTGTCATTGACTACCTACCGGATCATGGAAAAGGCTGTCTCTGGTTCTCTTTTTTCCCATTTATATAATGGGGATCATGAAGGACCTTTATGGGTTGTTGGCAAACACTGAGCTGTTTATAAATCACTTAAAACAAAGCCTGATACAGATTAAGGGCTCTGTTGGTGCTAGTTATTAGGAGATGTGAGTCTCAGTTTATCTGTCTGAGGGGCGTGGCATGGACCAAACCAGTCTGAACCTGAGCACCCAGTGAACCCTCTGAAACTGCACACAAAACTGCATGTGTTTACCTACCCCTTTTGATTAGATCCCCCAGTGGGCCCCCCAAATGGTAAGAGAAGTCCACAGAAAGGCACCAAGAGGTATCTTTCTCTATAGCAAGGGATCCCTAATCCTATCACTTTCTGCTTATAACCCCTGCCCTGACCCCAGGCTTCCCGTGTAAAATCCACACTACCTGCTGTGGTCTGCAGAGTCCCACTCCACTGGCCAACTCATCAGTCTGATCTTGAGGGGACCTGGATTCAGCCTGGCTGGCTCTCCTTGCCCACCCCTCCCTCCCCATTCCTGGTGGTCTTCTCTCTCTGCTCATCAACACACCAAATTCTGTCTTGCCTCAGGGACCTTCTACATTTGCTTTTCATCTTCTTTCCGACTCAACAGCTGACCTAAAATAGCCACTCAACTTCACCTCACCCCAGAGTCTCTAATGAATATCCTAATTTAGAGTCTTTATAGCAGGAACACCATTCATTCATTGATTTCAACACGTCTTTATAAAGTGTAGGTGCCAGATGCTGTTCTAGGCAACACACACAGCAGTAAACAAGACAAAAGTCGTTGCCTTCAGGAGGCTCACACTCTGAACCTCTTAACTATTTGCTTATTTGCTGGTCTGTTGTGTTCCTCCTGCACTCCACCCCCAAGTAAAATGTTTACTCCTTGAGAGCAAGGAGCATTTCTGTCTCCTGCTCTCCAAAGCTTTTTAAAATGTTAAAATGTATCCTAAAAAGGATCTTCACATAGTCTCAAAGTGTCATTTCAGACATTACTTGGTAATTCCAAAGGGGAGAAGGCACCTATATAGTGGTGAGATCCGAACACCGCCTTAACCAAGGCATGTGACACCTCTCCCCACACAGAAGGACAGGACCAGGATAGCACTTTTGCACTATGATTGTATGAAATGCATGCATCTACTCACGAGGAAAAATCAGACAAACCCAAATTGAGGGACACTACCAAACACCTGGTCTTTTTTTTTTTTTTTTTTTTTTTTTTTTTAGTATCAATCTCATGGGAACAAAAAAAGGCAGGAGAGTGTTCTAGATGAAAGGAAACTGAACAGACATTATCACTAAATGTAGCATGGATCCTGGATTTAGGAAAGTGAAGCTAACAGTATAAAACACATTATTGAAATGGTTAGGAAAATTTGAATATCTATATTTGATAATAGTGGTCTATTTATATTTTAAGTTCCTTGAATTGGATCACTGTACTACGGCTGTTTAGGAGAATGTACCTCCTGTTAGGAGGTGCATGCACATTGAAATATGTACCAGTGTCATGTGTCATAATAATCTAGCAAGGGCACCTGGGTAGCTGAGTTGGTTAAGCATCTGACTCTTGGCTTCGGCTCAGGTCATGATCTCAGGATTGTGAGATTGAAGCCCCCTTCAGGCTCTGCTCAGAGGGGAGTCTGCTTGAGATTCTCTCCCTCCCCACCACCTGTGCTCTCTCTCTCTCTCTCTCTATCTAAAATAAATAAATGAATCTTTAAATAATCTAGCATATGCAGGACACGTGGTAGAACAGAGATCAAATGAGAATGGCTATGTGTCAGGGGCGCCTGGGTGACTCGGTCAATTAAGCATCTCCTTTTGGCTCGGGTCATGGTCCTAGGGTCCTGGGATCAAGTCCCACATCGGGCTTCCTGCTCTGCAGGAAACCTGATTCTCCCTCTCCCTCTTCCTGCCACGCCCCCTTCTTGTGCTCGTGTTCTCAATCTCTCTGTCAAATAAAGAAATAAAATCTTATTTTAAAACCTTATTAAAATAGAGAAAGAGAGAGAGACTGGCCATGTGTCAATAACAAGTGGAGGGTTTAGCTTCACTAAACCATGTTCTCCACTTTTGTGTGCGTATTACTACTCTGCTCAGGCTGCTGTAACAAAATACCATAGACTGGGTGGCTTAAATAATGGAAATCTATTTTCTCATAGTTCTGGAAGTCCAAGATCAGGATTCCATCTGCTTTGGTTTCTGGTGAGAGTTCTCTTCCTAGCTTGCAGACAGCCACCTTCTCTCCTTCTCCTGGTGTCCTTATGTGGCCTTTCCTGTGGGCTCATGGGGACAGAATGATTGACAGAAAGAAAGAGAGTATGTTCTCAGTGTCTCTTTCTCTCTAAGGACACCTCATCCGATTAGGGCCCCACTCTTACTGTTCTCATTTAACCCTAATTACCTCCCCAAAGATCCCATTACCAAATACCATATGAATAGGGTGGAAAAGGAACCACAATTCAGCCCATAACAATGTATGCTTGAAATTTCCGTAATCAAAAGTTCTTCAGGATAATTTTCAAACACTGGTGTGCATTAGAATCACCCAGAGTGCTGGTCTAAAATGCAGCTATCAAAATAAATAAATAAATAAATAAATAAATAAATAAATAAATAAATAAAATGCAGCTATCGGGGTTCTCCAGGTGGCTCTGGGTTAAGTGTCTGACTTTGGGTCAGGTCATGATCTCAGGGTCCTGGGATCAAGCCGAGTATTGCGCTTTCTGCTCAGCAGAGAGTCTCCTTGTCCCTTTCCTTCTGCCCCTCCCCCTGCTTGCACCCTCTCTGTCTCTCTCTCAAATAAATAAAATCTGAAAAAATAAAATGCAGCTACTTGAGGATCTATCCTCAGAAACCTCTGATTCTGTGGTGTCGGAGTAGAGGCTGCATTTTTAACAAGCTCCCCAAGCTCCTCCTGATGACTCTGGGATAACCATCACCTTACTCCACTCCTAGCCTTGGAGAAATAGTGCCAAGAACTAAAATCCAGGAATTAAGGTGCAAAGCAGTCTTGCTGAGAGCAAGTCAGTGGACTCTGGGGAGCTACATGTATCCCCCACTGTTACTTCAAACATATTTCAGCCATTCTATCATTTCATCCGTATACTCCATGCAGGGAGTATTTTTAAAATAAGGGCTTTTCGGGGGCTGTCTGGGTGGCTCAGTCGGTTGAGCATCTGACTCTTGGTTTCAGCTCAGGTTGTGATCTCGGGGTGGTGGGATGGAGTCCCCCCAGAAGGGCTCTGTGCTCAGCAGGGAGTCTGCTTCAGGATTCTCTTTCTCCTTCTGCCACTCCCCACCATGTGTGCTCTCACTCTCTCCCTCAAATAAATAAATTATTTTTTTTATAAAAAGAGCTTTTTAAAACATCATGAAGATACAATGATCACACCTAAAATTTTTTAGAATAATTTCTAATACCACTTCATAAAACTGCTATGTCCCCCAGCATGTTTAGACTTTTAAGAGGAGTTGTTTTGTTTTTGTTTTTAAGATTTTATTTATTTATTCCCGAGAGACACAGAGAGAAAGAGACACAGGCAGAAGGAGAAGCAGACTCCCTGCAGAGAGCCTAATGAGGGACTCTATCCCAGGACCCTAGGATCATGACCCAAGCCAAAGGCAGACGCTCAACCACTGAGCCACCCAGGCACCCCAAGAGGAGTTTTTTTTAAGTGTCTTTTCTTCTTTAGTAATCTCTCCATCCAATGTGGGGCTCGACCTCATGACCCTGAAATCAAAATCACATGCTCCTCCTACGAGCAGCCAGGCACCCCAAGGAGCTTTTACTCTTACCGTGAAGAATTTTTCGTGGTGGGAAATTAGGCCAACGACTACAGACAGCAACTGTTCAATCTCATGAAAACAGAAAGTTATCCAAGAAAAATGTAGTCATAGCATACTATAAGGCTCAGCTGGGGACAGGATTTTATGTAATCATAATAGGGTAGGCATGAATACTGATCTAATAATAAATCCGGAAGCAATTCTTCAGTGAGGAAGGAGAGAGTAAGTGTCCTAGGGGGAGGGGGTGTGTGTGTATGAAACCCTATCACCTTCCAAACCAGTGGAAGTCAATGGATAACGTGAAATAGAAAAATAAGGGGTAGCAATTTAAACACATTATCTAGAATCCTGGGAGTAAAACACCAAAAGAAAGGATACAAGAGTTCAAAGCATTTGGTAAGAATAAAAAATAAATTAAAATAAATAACTGACATACAATGCACCAAGGGTCCTTAAAATGGAGTGTCCAAAGAGTCTCTCTGAAGGATGGGGGTCCTTGCATCATAGGGTTGTGTGTTTGTATGTATTTTGGTGAAGGAGCGGGGTGCTGGAATCTGGAAAGGGAAGGGTTCTCTGAGATGAGGCAGTGGGAGTGGGAGGAGGCAGGGCCTTTAGGATTTGTGAAGATCCCAGCATAAGTTCAGGAGACTCTCACTCCATCACCAAGAAAGCTCAGGAACCCCCAGGGAAGGCTAGACTATTGTCCTAAAAGGAAACAGGGCACATTCCATTTGGGTCAAAGCTGTCCTTTACAAATGTGTAGCTAAACCCCTAAGGATGGTGAGGTACCCTAGGGCAGTTAACTTCCAGGCTAGGAACTGTGAGGAGAGGGAATGGGGGAGGGGGAGGCAGACCTTGGCTGAATCCAATGGGAAGCTGGATCCCATTGAAGCATCAGAGACAGAAGAGAAGGGCAGAAGTGACCTGAGAGGAGCTTATGGAAGCTACCCACAGTGGGGGGGAAGTGCAGGTACAGACCAATATGTCAGATCCCATTTGTAATCAGAAGGGAGGATGGTGCCCCCCCCCCTTTCGACAGGTAAATGGTTAAACTCACTGAGGTACATCCATGCCATGGACCACGACTCAGCCATAAAATGTAATGAGCTATTGGCACGTACAACAGCTTGGATGAATTTCCAGAGAATTGTGCTATGTGAAAAAAAGCCAGTCCCAAAAGGTTACGTACCATATTATTCTATTTCTGTAACATTCTTGAAACAACAAAAATCACAGAAATGGAGACTAAAATATGTTGCCAGGAAAAAAATAAAAATAAAATATGTTGCCAGGGATTAAGAAGAGGGTAGGAGGCAGGAGAGAGGTGAGTGTGTTTATAAAAGGAGCAGCCAGGTGATCCTTGGGGAATGGAAATGTCTGTATCTTGATTATGGTGGTAGATATGCAAAACCTACACGTTATAAAATTGCATAGAACTAAACATACACACACATAGATGGGTTCAAGTAAATGCAAAATTTGGACAAGATCAGGGGATTGTATCAATGTCTGCATCCTGGTTGTGGTATTATATTATTGTCTTGTATTATCATTTAGGCAAACTGATTTAAGAGTACACAGGATTGGGACACCTGGGTGGCTCAGTGGTTGAGCGCCTGCCTTCAGCTCAGGGCATGATCTCCAAGTCCAGGATCGAGTCCTGCATTGGGTCCCTTACAGGGAGCCTGCTTCTTCCTCTGCCCATGTCTCTACCGCTGTCTCTCTGTGTCTCTCACAAATAAATAAATAAAATATTAAAAAAAAAAAGAGTACACAGGCTCTCTATTATTTCTTATGACTGGATGTGACTCGACAGTTTATCTCAAAATAAAAAGTTTAATTTGCAGGGGCAGCCTGGGTGGCTCAGTTGGTTAAGTGTCTGCCTTCGACTCAGGTCATTATCCCAGGGTCCTGGGATTGAGCCCTGCATCCAGCTCCCTGCTCAGCGGGGTGTCTGCTTCTCCCTCTCCCTCTGCCCCTCCCCTTGCTTGTACTCCCTCTCCCTCCCTCTCTCAAATAAATATTTTTTATTTTCTTTAAGATTTTATTTATTCAAAAATAAAAAATAAAATAAAAATAAATAAAAGATTTTATTCATTCATGAAAGACACAGAGAGAGAGAGAAAGGCAGAAACACAGGCAGAGGGAGAAGCAGGCTCCATGCAGGGAGCCTGACATGGGACTCGATCCCAGGTCTCCAGGATCACGCCCTGGGCCGAAGGCAGTGCTAAACCACTAGGCCACCCAGGCTGCCCAATAAAATCTTAAACAAAAAGTTTAATTTTACAGACGCCTGGTGGCTCAGAGGTTGAGCGTCTGCCTTTGGCTCAGGGCCTAATCCCGGAGTCCTGGGATTGAGTCCCGCATCCAGCTTCCTGCATGGAGCCTGCTTCTCCCTCTGCCTGTGTCTCTACCTTTCCTTCTCTGTGTGTCTCATGAATAAATAAATAAAAATTTTTTAAAAGTTTAATTTTAAAAAAATCATTTATGAGATGCAAACACAGGATAAAAACCTGCAGAGTTTACCGTATAAACAGAGATACAAAGGTGCTGTATCCTCAGAGTGTTTTCTGGGCGTACACAGATGGGTTTCACATTGTGGCCGCCAAAGTCAAGGCCCAGGGCCTGGCCAAGACAGGAAGTAGAATGAAAAACCCTTCCATATTAAAATGGGACCCCAAAGTGTCTTTCCAAGTTAGGGCAAGCCAGATCTGAACCTGCCTCCTTGCCCCAACTCCAGGAGCAACAGCCCTGATACTGAGCAAAGCAGGTGAAGGAAATTTTCAAAAGTCCCTGAGAA
The DNA here is from genome assembly GCF_003254725.2 of Canis lupus dingo. Taxonomy (NCBI): domain Eukaryota; kingdom Metazoa; phylum Chordata; class Mammalia; order Carnivora; family Canidae; genus Canis; species Canis lupus. Next base: position 109,756,217 of record NC_064243.1, read on the forward strand.
GTTGTGACCTCAGAATGACTCAAGAACAGATGGACACCCCTGGGATAGATAACTGGGTGAGTCAAAGAACATTAAGGCAGAACTGGATCGGAGGTGGCTCTGATTGGAAGGGTTGTCCCAGAGCACGGCCAAAGCAAACACAGCCTCTGGCGGTATCACATCCCTATCAGGACTAGGGGAAATCCCACAATTGAATGTAAACCTCAGTGATCATCAGTCAGAAATAATCACGTCACAAGGAAATACTACAACACCAGCAAGAGCCAAGAGAACAGAGCAGGTGTGGCCAGACTTCAGGTGCTAGAAAGATTAGACGCTGATTTTAAAGATTTATTTATTTATGATAGACATAGAGAGAGAGAGGCAGAAACACAGGCAGAGGGAGAAGCAGGCTCCATGCCGGGACCCCAACGTGGGATTCGATCCCGGGACTCCAGGATCGCACCCTGGGCCAAAGGCAGGCGCTAAACCGCTGAGCCACCCAGGGATCCCCCTCGACGCTGATTTTAAAAGTTACACTTACCATGTTGAAATAAGGACAGGCCCCCACCTGCTGGGGGCCATCTGCTGAGACAACATCTGCTGAGAATTAGGAAACTATAAAAAAGTGATGGTTTTTTCTAAAGATAACCAGACAACTAGAAATGAAAAAAAGACAAGGGATCCTGGGTGGCTCAGTGGTTTAGAGCTGCCTCCCACCCAGGGTGTGATCCTGGAGTCCCCGGATCGAGTCCCATGTTGGGCTCCCTGCGTGGAGCCTGTTTCTCCCTCTGCCTGTCTCTGTCTCTGTCTCTGTCTCTGTCTCTCTCTCTCTCTCTCTCTTTCTCTCTGTGTGTGTCTCATAAATAAATAAACAAAATCTTAAAAAAAAGAAGAAGAAGAAGAAGATTGGGGGATCCCTGGGTGGCTCAGCAGTTTGGCACCTACCTTCAGCCCAGGGTGTGATCCTGGAGTCCCAGGATCGAGTCCCGCATAGGGCACCCTGCATGGAGCCTGCTTCTCCCTCTGTCTCTATCTCTCTCTCTCTCAAATAAATAAATAAATAAATAAATAAATAAATAAATAAAATATTTTTTTAAAAAGAGATAAAGAAAAAGAAAAAAGACAAGCACTGAAATTTAAAACTCAACAGGTGTGTTTAACAGCAGAATGGACACAAAAGATGAAAAGGCAGAAGAAGTCATCCAAGACATAGCATCAGGAAAGGGAGAAATGGAAAACACCGAGGGAGAGAGAGGCTAATAGATAGATAATGTAGGGAAGAGGAAAAAAAAATGTAGGGAAGAGGTCTAACACATATACTTAATGCCAGGCCTAGAAGGAAAGGAGAGAGAGAATAGGGCAGAAGTAATACCTGCAGAATGGTTGAAAATTTTCCAGAACCTATAAAAGACATCAGATTACAACTTGAAGAAGCCAGCAAATCCAAAACAAGACAAAGAGGAATACACACATTGAGAACTCATAATAAACCTGTTAAAAAGCAGCCAGGGAAGGAAATAGATTACTTTCAGCGAAAGTAGATTGTTAAACTGGAGGTGACTTTGGGGCACCTGTCTGGCTCAGTCAGAAAACTATGCAACTCTGGATCTTGGCGTGGTGAGTTTGAGCCCCCTGTTGGGTATAGAGAGTACTTAAATAAATAAAACAAAAAAACCCTGGGGGGGCACCTGGGTGGCTCAGTGGTTGAGCATCTGCCTTCAGCTCAGGTCGTGATCCCAGGGTCCTGGGATCAAGTCCCATATCTGGCTCCCTAAAGGGAGCCTGCTTCTCCCTCTGCCTGTGTCTATGCCACTCTTTCTGTCTCTCATGAATAAATAAATAAAATCTTTTTAAAAAATAGTAATGTTAATGTCTAGTGGGGTTAAAATAAAACAGAAGAGGGGGATCCCCAGGTGGCTCAGTGGTTTAGTGCCTGCCTTTGGCCCTGGGCATGATCCGGGATCCAGTCCCGCATCAGGCTCCCTTCAGGGAGCCTGCTTCTCCCTCTTCCTGTGTCTCTGCCTCTCTCTCTCTCTCTCTCTCTGCGTGTCTCTCATGAATAAATAAATAAAATCTTTAAAAAATAATAAATAAAATAGAAGAGGATAGACTTAAAATTGCAGACAGAAGTAACTCATATATTGGGAGCAAATTAAGTGGAGTTAAAGTGTTCTAAAGGCCTTATATTATCCAGAAGTGGATGAAAGTTTAAATACAGAATTCAATATGTTAATTATGCATTTGTAATTTCTAGGATAACCACTGAAAGAACAGAAACACATAAACTCCAACTTGTGTTGGGGGTGCAGGATGGGAATTTAATGATTAAGAAAAAAATACCCTGTCAAACAAACAAACAAACAAAAAGAGGAGAGAAACAGACAAATAAAAAGTACAAAATAAAATGGTAGGGGATCCCTGGGTGGCTCAGCGGTTTAGCGCCTGCCTTTGACCCAGGACATGATCCTGCAGACTGGGATCAAGTCCCATGTCGGGCTCCCTGCATGGAACCTGCTTATCCCTCTGCCTCTCTCTCTCTCTCTCTCTCTCTGTCTATCATAAATAAATTTTTAAAAACCTTTAAATAAAAAAATGGTAGATTTAATCCCAATATCTTAGTGATTATATTAAATGTAAGTCGATGAATAGGTAAAAGACAAAGACTGTCACACTGGAAATTTTATATGCAATAGCTCACTGGATATGACTCAATATAAATGAGATTTTCTTTCACAAAACTTTCTTTTCTTTTTTAAAAGATTTTATTTATTTATTTGAGAAAGCACAGAGGGAAAGGGAGAAGCAGAACCCTGAGATCATTTAACTGACTGAACCACCCAGGCACCCCAGACCTCTTCTTTTGAAATAATTATTTTATTTTATTAAAGATTTTATTTATTTATTTATTTATTCATGAGAGACACAGGGAGAGAGAGAGAGAGAGAGAGAGAGAGAGAGAGAGAGAGGCAGAGACACAGGCAGAGGGAGAAGCAGGCTCCATGCAGGGAGCCCAATGTGGGACTCGATCCTGGGTCTCCAGGATCACGCCCTAGGCTGTAGGCAGTGCTAAACCACTGAGCCACGGGACTGCCCTGAAATAATTATTTTATTTTTTTAATTTTTATTTATTTATGATAGTCACAGAGAGAGAGAGAGAGAGAGAGAGAGAGAGAGAGAGAGAGAGAGAGGCAGACACATAGGCAGAGGGAGAAGCAGGCTCCATGCACCGGGAGCCCGACGTGGGATTCGATCCCGGGTCTCCAGGATCGCGCCCTGGGCCAAAGGCAGGCGCCAAACCGCTGCGCCACCCAGGGATCCCTGAAATAATTATTTTAAAGTAGGCTCCACACCCAGCGTGGAGCCCAACACGGGGCTTGAACTCACAACCCTGAGATCAAGACCTGAGCTAAGATTAAGAGTCAGATACTTAACTGAGTTGCTCAGGTGCCCCGAAATAATATTAGATTTACAGAAAAGTTGAAAAGACAAAGCAGAGAGCTCCCATGTATACTTACCCAATTTCCCCTAATTTTACACAACCACCTATGTTTATCAAAACTCAGAAATTAACATTGGCACAATACAAGTGATAAAACTAAAATTTATTCAGATTTCACCAGTTTTGACAACAATGTCTTTTTTCTCTTGCACTATCCATAATCTTTTTTTAAAAGATTTTATTTGTTAATTCATGAGAGACACAGAAAGAGAGAGGCAGAGACATAAGCAAAGGGAGAAGCAGGCTCCATGTAGGGAGCCCGATGTGGGACTCGATCCCAGGACTCCAGGATCACGCCCTGAGCTGAAGGCAGATGCCCAACCACTGAGCCACCCAGGCATCCCTCTCTTGCACAGTCCAACCCAAGATATCACACTGTATGTCATCTTTATCTCTCCTTTGACTCCTCAATCTGGCACAGTTTCTAGGTCTTTGCTTATTTTTCGTGACTTTGACATTCTTGAAGAGTACTTCGTTGAATCAGGTATTTTGTTGAATAGCCACCATCAATTTGGGCTTGTCTGATGTTTTCTCATAATGACTGTAGTTCTAGATTTGGGGGGAAAAGATCACAAAGGGATGATGCCATACTTATCTATCATATTATATACATGATATCAATGTGACTTCAGGGGACATGTTAACTTTGATCACCTGGGTAAGATGATGTCTACCAAGTCACAATATTCTAAAGTTACTATTTTTCGGGATGCCTGGGTGGCTCAGGGATTGAGCGTCTGCCTTCAGCCCAGGGCGTAATCCCATGGTCCTGGGGTCGAGTCCTAACTTGGGCTTCCCACTGAGCTTGTGTTCTCTGTTGCTCTCTCTGTCTCTCTCTCTCTCTCAAATAAATAAATAAAATCTTTAACAAAAATAAGTATGTCTTTAAAAAAATATGTTATGCCTCTAACAAAAATATTGGATTTTTGGTACTTTAAACTCTAAAGCTGTACCAAATTACCAGAATGTTGAAAAGCTCCGTCACAATCACCACCAGAGTTCCCATTCACCTTTCCTCCAGTTCCCTCCATGTCCATCTTGATCTACTCAGTTTTTGCTCTGTCTAGAAGTTCTGGGTGGTAGCAGTGAAAAAGTGGCTCAAGATGAGGCTGGAGAAAAACTGAGAAACTATTTCTTGGAGTAAGAGAGTCAGTGATGTATTGGAAAAAGCCCTTGGCTGGGGTAGGTTCCTACCTCAACCCTCCCCAATTCTGTCGTAGTTTTGTTCTCATTCATTTAATCCCCACAAATTGCCCTGATCGTCCAGCTCCATGTAGGGCAGTGCTAGGGGCACAGCTGTTATCAAGACACTCTTGGTCTTGCACTCATGCGGCTTCCAGTCCTGTGGGGGAGACAGACTGGTCCCCCAGACAGTAATAACCTCGAGTAAGTAGGGCTGGAATGGAGTGAACACAGGGGGCTGCAGGAGCCCCAAGGGGGCCCCTGATCCAGCCTTGTGGTCTCAGAGGGCTTTCTGGAAGAGGGAGCATCCAAGTTGAGATTTTTTTTAAAGATTTTCCTTATTTATTCATGAGATACACACAGAGAAGCAGAGACATAGGCAGAGGGAGAAGCAGGCTCCCAGCAGGGAGCCCAATGGGGGACTCAATTCCAGGACCCCGAGATCACATCCCTAGCCAAAGGCAGATGCTCAACCACTGAGCCACCCAGGTGCCCCCAAGCTGAGATTTGAAGGAGCAGTAGAAATTAGTGGGCAGGAATGTTTCAAGCAGAGGGAATAGTATATGCAATGGCCCAAAATGGAGAGAAAGCCTTGAGTGTTTTCTAAAGCTCAGATATGACCATGACCTTCTCCTGCTTACAGACCTTCCTAGGCTCCCCAGGGGCCTTCTTAATGCATAGTTCAAATTCCTTAGCTTGGCATTCATACATTCATTCAACATTTACCTACTCTGTGCTCTCTGATGAGTGTAAAGATCAAAGTAATTGCTAATATTTGTTGAAACAGCTACTGTGTGTCAAACACTGTTCAAAGCACACATTGATTAGCATGTGTTAACGCCTCACAACATCCTTAAGAGGTGGGTACCTTACTTTTCTCCTGTTCAAGATATAGCCAGATTGAAGAATTTGTAACAGCGATTGCAGGAAGTAGAAGAGCTGGATTTGAACCTGTGACTCCAGAGCTCATGATGGCTCTGTGTTGACTCACCCAAGGCACGGGCTGTGGGGAATTGTGAAGACCCATTACGTTCATTCATGCATCTATACTGTCCATGGTATACCAAGCCTGGGAATACTGTAGAGAATATTAGCCAGACACTGCCGTGTGAGACTCACACTCTAGTAAACTAGCTGATGTTAAACTAGCTGATAAACAGAGTAATGACAGAGTAAGGAAATGAGGGCAAGACAGGGGACGGGGGGGGTGAGAGGGTGAGCTCTATTGAGACTATGGCCATTGAAGACTCATTTGGGTTTGGGCCAAGATTTGGATAGAGCTAAAGAGCTGGTCTCAAAAAAAAAAAAAAAAAAAAACAACCACAAAGGTGAGTGGGGAAGAAGAGAAGTTCAGGGAAGGGAAAACAGAAAGTGCAAAAGCCCCATGGCACATCTGAGGGTCAGAAAGAAGGCCTGGATGAAAAGAGAGAGATTGGAAATGAGGTTTGAGAGATCACAGTAGAGGCCGTGGGTGCCAGAGGGGATTGTGGATATGGCATTTAGGGACCTGCAGGCCATGGCAAAATTTTGGGACTGAATTCTGAGGTTCACAGAGAATGAGAGAAAGTTTTAAGCAGGAGCGACAGAACTTGATTTGCATTTTAGAAATCTTATACTGTTGCTATGCAATAGTCAACATCCAACCGCTTCCTTCTACTTCTTCCCTGCCCACACCTGCCCAAGCCTCCATCACTTCTCCCCCAGACTGAACCGGGCTCCTGGCATCTACTCTCAACTCCCATAGTCTTTTCCTCCACCCAGCAGTCAGAGGGACCCATTAGATCTTGAATCTAATCATGTCCCTTCTCTGCTCAGAAAACCCCACTGTCCATGGCTCCCACCCACCTCACTCAGAGCACAAGCCAGATTTCTTACAGTAGCCCACAGGGCCCTGCATTAGCTCTCTCTTTTTTTTTTTTTTTAAAGATTTTACTTATTTATTCATGAGAGACACACACACACACACACACACACACACACACAGAAAGAGAGAGAGAGAGAGAGAGGCAGAGGGAGAAGCAGGCTCCATGTTGGGAGCCTGACGTGGGACTTGTTCCCGGGACTCCAGGATCATGCTCTGGGCCAAAGGCAGGCGCTAAACTGCTGAGCCACCCAGGGACCCCCCTTGCATTATCTCTTACCACCTACTCCTGCTCTCCTTCTCAATCTACCCAAACCACAATGTTCTTTGAATACCTCAGTCATGCTCTGACCTCAGGGCCTTTGCACTGGCTGTTCCCTCTGCCTGAGACTCTCTTCTCTCCCCATATACCTGTAAGACACACTCTCTCTCTCTCTCTCTCTTATTTTTTTAAGATTTATTTATTTACTCATGAGAGCCACAGAGACACAGGCAGAGGGAAAAACAGGCCTCCGCAGGGAGCCCAATGTGGGACTCGATCCTGGATCCCAGGATCATGCCCTGAGCCACCAATTTGTCCTAAGACTCCCTCTCTTACCTCTTCCAAGAGACCTTCCCTGACCACTGTCTGTCTCCCTATCCCCGTTATCTTTTTTCTCTATAGGACATAGCCTTACACAATATATTATCATTTGTCTGCCTTATTTGTTATAATATAAAATTCCAGCTCTATGAAGGCAGGCGCTTTGGTGTGTTTTGCTCATCGCTGTATCTGTAGCACTTACAGCAGTGCAAGACACACATTAAGTAATCAGCAAATATTTGTGGAATGAATGAGCAAATAGTCTCCCATCGCTGTGCCTCTGCATAGCACTCGGCAGTGAATCTTTAGTGAGGGAATAAAATTAAACATAATGGCTAAAGCTCGCTATGTATGTACCTATGCTAATGACTTTAGCTGTGTCGTCAGCTGTCGTCCTCAAAACAGCCCCATAACAGCAGGTCTGCAATGATCTCCCTTTTGGTCAAACGGAGGAAACAGAAGTCCAGAGAGGGGACATTACTTGCTCAAAACCACACAGCTGCCAAGTGGCAGTGCCAAGATTTCCCCAAGGCCCTCCGTTTGCAGCGGCCACACTCCCAACCACCCGACTGCGTATCTTATTATTCTCATTTTCTGTCTCTTGTTTCCATCGTTCTCTGCTGGAGCCTCTCTCCTGCAATCACTCTGAGTGTGAGGGCGTCCCCCTCCTCTCTCTGCAGACCTGCATTTGAATCCAGGCTGACTGGACATCGGTGAGAGATGTTGCCTCTCTGTGCCTGTTTCCTGCTCTGTAAAATGGGGATATTAGAAGACTACTTGCCAGAGTTGTGAGGAGGCTTCCCTGAGATGCCACAGGCCAGTACTTAATAAATAGAGATCGTGGGGTGCCTGAGTGGCTGAGTGGTTGGGCCTCATCTGCTTTTGGCTTGGGGCGTGATCCCGGGGTTCCAGGATCCAGTCCCTCATCGGGCTCCCTGCAGGGGGCCTGCCTCTCTCTCCTTGTCTCTCACGAATAAATAAAAAATAAATTAAGGGCAGCCCTGGTGGTTTAGAGGTTTGGTGCCTGCCTTTGGCCCAGGGCGTGATCCTGGAGACCTGGGATCGAGTCCCACGCGGGCTCCCTGGGTGGAGCCTGCTTCTCCCTCTACCAGTGTCTCTGCCTCTCTGTCTCTCTCCCTCTCTCTCTGTCTCTCATGAATAAATAAAAAAATCTTTAATAAAATAAAAGAAATATTTAAATAAATAGAGATTGTGAAGACAATGACCTTGACTTCCTTGGTCCTGGGGGAATCTCTTTCACCTCCCCATCTTTCTTTCTTTTAAAAAAAAAAAGATTTATTTGAGAGAGAGAGAGAGAAAGAGCAGGAGCAGGGGGAGAGGGCAAGCAGCTTCCCCTGCTGATGCTGAGCAGAGCAGGAGCCACGGTGGGGAGGGGGGGCGCTCCATGCAGGGGCTCAGCGGGGACTCGATGCCAGGACCCTAAGATCATGACCTGATCTGAGGTCAGATGCTTTGAACCCACTGAGTCGCCCCGCCTCCCCATCTTGGTGTCTGCACAAGGGCACCTCTTGGTCCCTCTGGGAATCCCTGCCCCCTCTCCCCATCTCCCCCACTTTCTCGGGGTCCCCCTCCTCCTGACTCCCCCTCGCCCCGCCCAGCCCCTCTCTCTGGACTTCCAGGCACCAGGCTGAGAGGGAAACTCACGAGTAAACAGGGCAGCCTGGAGTCTGGAGAGTGGGGCTGCCATGGTGGGGGTGGAGGTGGCCATGGAGTAAACAGCATGGCTGATGAATTTCTCATCAGTATCATCTCCCACTTGCCCTCAGCCCCAGTGGCTCCATGGAAGAAGGCTGGTCTGGGGAGGGATGTGCTTCAGTTACTGTTCCAGTAAAACACCCCCAGGAGGGGGAGGAAGGGTAGCCATGGCCCTCATAACAGAGCCCTAGGAAAAAACCACTGGGGAACAGGGTTGGGGGTGAGGGGGCACAGAAGAAATAATAAAGAAAAAAAAAAAAAACAGACTTGCAAGCAATAGAATCTGAGAGTCTCCAAACAGCAGGTGCCATGATTAAGGGGAGTCGCAGAACCTCCAAACCTCTACCTCCCCGTAGCCACCTCACACATGCAGGGGATGCCACAGCTTCAGGGGTTGGCAGTGGGTCCCCGCGTCCCTGTCCACACCCAAGGACTCACATCTGCTGAGCGTTGGTTCCCAGCTGTGACTTCATGGAAAGCGCTTCGTGCGGAGACCCCTGTACTCACCCTGGTTCCTCTTTCTAGGAGCCCTCTTCTTCCATATGGTCGATTCTGGTCTCTTCTGCCTTCAAAAAGGTCCCATCGATGGTCTCACGTGTTCTCCCAGTGGGAAAATCTGTGTGGCTCAGCTACCCCTGTCTTTGCCAGTTTCCCACCTGATCCTACAATCCCTACACCTGGCATGTCCGTCCCCACTCCCCTGCTTTCTGCTAACCAATTTGCAGACTTTCACAGGAGTCGGAGGATGTCCTGGGTTCGGCTCCAGGACACTTCGGCTTCACTCACTGTCCATATAACCTTGGACAAGCCCCTTGGCCCCTCTGAGCCTCCCGTTGCTCATCTGTAAAATGGGGCTCTTCATACACCCTACCTTACAGGGGTGACACAGAACATGGTGCTGACCTCCAGGAAGTGCTCAGTTGGTTAAGCATTGCCCTTAAAATTACTACCTTAATCGGAGCGCCTGGGTGGCTCAGTTGGTTAAGCATTGACTTTTGGTTTCGGCTCAGGTCACAATCTCAGGGTCATGAGATCGAGCCTTGTGTCAGGCTCCCTGCTCAGCATGGAGTCTGCTTCAGACTCACTCTCCCTCTGCCCCTACCCCCACCTCTAAAAAATAAATAAATCTTTAAAAAAAATATTGCCTTAACTGTGTCTTAATTATCCTGGTTAACATTTTTTTTTAAGATTTATTTATTTATTCATGAGAGACACAGAGAGGCAGAGACACAGCAAAGGGAGAGGCAGGCTCCATGCAGGGAGCCCGGTGTGGGACTCCATCACAGGACCCTAGGATCACGACCTGAGCCAAAGACAGATGCTCAACCGCCGAGCCACCCAGGTGTCCCATAGCTACCATTTAATAAACACATCCAACGAGCCAGGTTCTGTGCTATTTACAACCACAACTGGAGTCTGTTCTCTGGGGCATGTCCTGGCATCATTCCCCCTTGACAGATGAGAAACTGAGGCTAGGAGAGGTTAAGTAATCAGCCCACTTGGCAAGCAGGTGGTAGAGCCAGGCTAGAACCCAGGGCTGGTTATTGAGCATTTACCTGTGATGCTGTCCACCAACTAACCTGAGGTGTTTCATGCTCAAGTGACCCCACTGTCTGACCCAAGGATGCCAACACTCTAGAACACAGAGGTCTGATTCACTTCTTCAGGGAGGTGAACCAGCAGAAAACTTCACAGCCTACTAGATAACCAGGGGTGTACTTTTATTTACAGGTTTCCAGAAAGTGCTTGGTGTGCACATGAATCCAGGGACCTTCACCAGGAACCATGACTTAAAGAACTGAATCTTGAATCCTTCTCATCCAGAGGTGTTTCTACATCTGCAAAATAAGAAAGTGGGGCAAGCTAGACCAGGTGGTCTGGAAGATCCTATGGAACTCTTGGATGCATTCATTTATTCATTCATTGTGTTGTCAAGTATTTATTGAGGCCGTATAGGGCAGTAGTTTAAGGGAAAGACTTTGGACTCAGGCAGACCCAGGTTGGAATCCCGGCTCTGCTGCCTGCCAGCTGTGTGACCATGGACAAGTCACCTAACCTCTCTGAGCATCAGTTGCCACCTCTGCAAATCATGACTACTAATAGCACTTAGCTGAAGAAAATGATGAGGGTTAAGTGACTTGAAATGCATACATGGCCTTGTTGGGGACAGCCTCAGCCCTGCCTTCAGGGGCACACAGTCCAGAGGGAGAGATAGACCCATTCCCAGTCAGTGGTAACTCAGAGTGGGCAGAGCTGGGACACCTAGAGAAGTTGACCCAGGGATTCAGGGTCAGGGGGGTCAGGAGGCCTTCCTGGAGGAGGAGACATTAGAGCTGAATGGTGACCGCCGTTGTGAGCACTCAAGATACAAGAGTCACCATGTGAAAACTTATCATTGGTCTGTGGACATTTAGAGCAAGAAAACAGAACATGGTCCTGAGACCTTCATCCATCGATTCATCTTTTTTTTTTTTTTGTAAGTAATCTCTACACTCAACATGGGGCTCAAACTCACAACCCTGAGATCAAGAGTCGCGTGCTCCACCACCTAAGCCAGCCAGGAGCCCCCATTCATTCTTCTGGTTAATATCCCCTGCTCTGCTCAATGCCCAGCCCTGCACTGCACAATGTTGAGGCCACATTGCCCAAGACAGCCCTGGCCCTGGCCTCCCAGGGCTCACAGGTAACCACTGAGGACAGAGATTGAACAATTCATTATCTAAATCATGACTTCAAAAGGAAATGACAGAAACCTGGGAAATCATATGGCAAGAAAACCTTTCCCATGACATTCATGAATTTCCCCCTTTGTTGCCTCCCAACCATGAGCCCATCCACAGAAAAAATACATTCACTCAATAAGCATTTATTAAGGGGTGCCCAGGTGGCTCAGTCGTTTGAGCATCTGCCTTTGGCTCAGGTCATGACCTTGGGATCCTGGGACCGAGCCCCACATCAGGCTCCCTGCCCAGCAGGGAGTCTGCTTTTCCCTCTCTCTGCTCATCCTCTCTCTCTGTCTCTCTCAAATAAATTAAATCTTTTTTAAAAGAAAATCATTTATTAAGCTCTTTTTTTCGCGATGAACTGATTTTTATTTATTTTTCTTTTTAAAAATATTTTATTTAAATGCAATTTTATTAAGCTCTTTCTGAAGGCACAACATAGTGTCTGCCATCAGGGTTTCTTAAGTGATTTGTTCAGACTTTGCTTCCTGACCAAACTGAGACAATGTGAACTGATGGGGACAGCCCCTCTGCCCCTATTCAATCAACAGCAAACAGAGTAGTGTCCTAAAACACATTTCTCCTATGTCCTTCCCCTGCTTATACCCATCAGTGGCTCCCTATTACTCTGAAGGCAAAGACCAATGGGCTGACTTTGGCCTATATCCCTGGTTCTCACTCTGTGAGACCCAACATTTGCTTTATCTAACATTTTGAAATGTCTCTCTGATGTTCTGAAATAGGGGGCATCTGGATGGCTCAGTCACTTAAGCATCTGCCTTCGGCTCAGGTCACGATCTTGGGGTTCTGGGATTGAGCCCTGAGTCGAGGGCTGTCTTCTCCCTCTCCCTCTGTGATTTTTCTCTCTCTCTCACTCTCTCTCAAATAAATAAGATCTTAAAAAAATAATATTCAGAAATTAAACTCATAGGTACTATAGCCCATGAACACACAGGTTGTATTTTTAAAAATTAATTTTGTGTCCTAACTGAACTCCAAAGGGGAAATAAAAGCCATTTATAATAAAATAATAATCTATTCTCATGTATGCATGCTCAAATAAGGCCAATCTAAAGCACATCTCATTAGGCAGATACTAGCATCTCTGTGTCGACTCCTACAAATGAGACAGGAGCAAACTGTGTTGTTTGGACAGTTGCCACAATCAGCATAGCCTCGGGTGGTGGGGCTTCTAGAAATAGTGAATAGCTCTGAATAACAATGTACACAGTGGTTGCATTCCAGGAAAAGGCAGTGTATCTGAAAATACCGTAAAAGCACTAGTGTTTATATGCAAGACACAGCTAGGTTCTAGACTTGGATCATCATAAATGGGTTTTCCTACATATATGGGTGTCCAGTGGGACATTGGGTGGCTAAGTGGGGCCCAAGAGCATGCGGATTGCTGAGGTATCCGGCATCTCTAGTCCATGCCCAGTAAATCCAGCCACACTGCCAATCACTGTGACAAACCCAAAGGACCCCACCATTTCCAAAACATCCCCTAAAAGCAATCGACAGTCTGATGGCTTCCAGCCTGTGCACACCAGGATGGCTTATCTTGAGATTCTCACTCTGTTCCGTCCACTCCACCCACCTCGCTGTCCCCAAACTTCAGGCCTCCATGTCTCGTGTTCTTCTTTTTGGAAGATTCTTCCTTGTGCTCTCAGCTTCTAGGCCACTTCCCCCAGTCCAGTCTCCCTTGGCGTCCCCTGTCTATATGTAGTTCAGTGGTTTGGGTCTATTATTTTCTCATTTGTTGGCTGTTCCTCAGCCCCCAACCCCCGCAATGGACTGGAAATAGGCACCAGATTAGTGTCGTCACTGCTGACCAGCATCCGACCTAAGGAGCCTCGATGACTCTGCACTAGACAAATGTCAGGGAGACAGAGGTTAGTGGAAGAAGAATTCCTGGAGGTGATGTGGGCAAGAGGCAAGGCTTTTCTTAGCTGCCAACCTCAGATAGGATTTGGGACAATGCACAGAGCCATGGTGGAGCACTCTAAGTGAGACTGTGCCATGCCATGGGCCTCTGCTACCTCTAAGATCAATTCCCAGCATTTCTAGAGTGAAAATGAGTGCAAATTCCAACTGTGCCATCTCCCTCCTGAGTGAACTTAAGTACATTCTTTAACCTCTCTGAACCTCATATTCTTCTCTATAAAATGTGAGTGATTATGCCCACCTCCCTGAGTGGTTATGAGGCTCAAGTCATGTTCATAGATCTCACGTATAAAACATTGAACACCGAAGTGTGCGCTCAAAAAGTATCTGTCGAATAGAGGGCTCCCAGTTCAGGACCTGGGTCAGAGTCCCAGCTCCGTGGCTTGCATGCTCTGTGACTCCAGGCCAGCGAGTTTCCCTCTCTGAGCTTCAGGTAACTCAGTCTATCCTGTGGGGCTCTTAACTGTGTTTCCCGCATAGATGTTGTGAGAGTGAGATCAGATCACACAGGTGCAGCACAGTAGGGCTCCTGGTAAGGACCTGTCATTATTATCCGGAATGTAGGGCGCCTGGGTGGCTCAGTGGTTGAGGGACTGCCTTCTGCTCAGGGTGTGATCCCGGGGTCCTGGGATCGAGTTACGCATAGGGCTCTCTACAGGGAGCATGCTTCTTCCCCTGCCTACTGCTCTGCCTCTCTCTCTCTCTCTCTCTCTCTGTGTGTGTGTGTGTGATGAATAAATGAATAAAACCTTATTATTAGGAATGGTTCTGGGGTATAGGGCAGCCCCCAGCCTTGGGGTAAATGAGGATGGGGAGCGAGGGGGCATTTGCACACATGGAACTTTATGGAATGGATAGGGAAATTGAGGCCCAGGGAAAGGAAGGGTCTTTCCAGAAGTCACAGGGTAGCCTGGAAGCAGAGCAAGGACCAGAGACAAGGGGAAGGGCCTCCTTCCGATCTCCATGGGGGATTACAGTCAGATGGGGATCCTGGGCAGGGAGTGGGCCCTTTAAATCTTAAGCTCCACCTTTGTTTAGAAGGGTCTTTGGGGGAGTATAAAAGGGGGTGCAGTTCCTCTCTGCTCCAGAAAAGCACCTGCTGCTCCTGCCCACTGGCCCCAGAGCCCTGGCCTTCTTCCTCTAGCCACCCACCACCTCCGCCTGGGAGCCATGCAGCTGCCAGCCTTCGACATGTGGAAGGACTACTTTAACCTGAGCAAGGTGGTGTTGGCACTGATCCAGAGTGGGGGGCAAAGGCCAGAGGCCCAAGGGAATGGGGAGCCGAGACCTGGGCCCCAGCTGGGGCAGGATCAGGGTGTGGGAGGGCCGGGGGCCAGCCGAAGCCTGGCCACCCTGTGCAATTTCTGCAAGCACAATGGGGAATCGCGCCACGTCTACTCCTCACACCAGCTGAAGACCCCAGAGGGTGTGGTGGTGTGCCCCATCCTGCGGCATTATGTGTGTCCCTTGTGCGGGGCCACCGGCGGCCAGGCTCACACGCTCAAGTACTGTCCGCTCAACGGCGGCCAGCAGTCTCTGTACCGCCGCAGTGGCCGCAATTCAGCTGGCCGCAAGGTCAAGCGCTGAGGATCAGGAGGTGCCTACCCCCCTTCTACCCCCAACCCTCCTGGTTTGGTCCCTGCCTAGTCTCTGGACCCTCCCCCTGACTCACCCAGCCCTTTGGAACTTCTGGCTCCCAGAGCTACATCCCTGCGGGATCCTGAAACAACAGGCTGCTGGGGAGCCCCGCCAGCTCTGCCCCCCGGGGCCTCTCAGGCCTGGAGCTCTGTCCTGGGGGTGTCTGTGGATTCTTGGTGAGGCAGGACTGCTGCCCTCTGGACTGCAAGGCCTGGTGGCTCCTTCTGGACCACCGTTTGTGGATCTTTAGTCTTTCTGGGGGCCAGTGTCACCAGCAGCCCCATGATCCCATTCCTGGTGGACTTCTTGGATTATTGGACCTAGAGGACCCAGCGTGCTCTCCCAGGCCCAGCCTAAGAACTTGGAGAGAGTGAACGAGACTGGCTTGGACACTCTAGCCCAAGAACATCAAGATGTGATTCTGACTTGAGACCAGCTTTGTCCACCTGCTTCAGCCACCACATGTGAACTCATGGTTTCACCGTGGACTTCCCTGGATTGTTCCTTCCCAGCCCGGGCAGCCCATCCACCGGGAGCTGGGGACAGGAGGAGGCATGCGGCAGGAGGCAGGGAAGGGGGGGGGGCGAAGGGGGGGACCTTGTCTTGGAAGGCTTATCTGGGAGTGGAGAGCTTGGGGTGCGCTGCTGACATCCTTCAACTCCCCCTGGTAGACCTTGTTGTTCATTCTGTTTCACTGCACTCCCGCCCCCAACACCCCCAACCGCAAATCACCAATGGGTGTTTCCCACAGCCGGAGGGCGGGCAGCTCTCCACTGCCTCCCACCCACCTTTCAAGGTAGTTTGCTAAAAGTCTTTTTTCTTTCTCCCAGTTTTCTTTTTCATTTTTTTTTCGTCCTCCAACATTTAATCAATGAAGCTCCGACAAGAAAGGGGTTTTAGTGCCCAGATGGGAAAGGCAACTGCCTAGATTTTATTTTAGGGGCAAGGAAAAGAAAGAGCCCCGGTCAGATTTTTAAGTTGCTCCGTTTTTGGCTCAGGGCTGGGCCCTGGGTGTTCAGCACTAGTGAATAAAGAGCGTTTCTGGTTGTCTCTGAAGTCACTCTGGTTCTGTCTTCTCACCTGGAGGCTGGGGGAAGGAAACCACGTCTGCCCCAAGGCATGGAAAAAGGGAAGGGGTCTTGGGGTCCTTTCACATGCCCCTCTTCATGTCTCCACGTCTCAGCCTCCACCTTAACCCCAGATTCCATTTTTTTTTTTTTTAAAGCTTTTATTTATTGGGATCCCTGGGTGGCTCAGCAGTCAAGCGCCTGCCTTCAGCTCAGTGTGTGATCCTGGAGTCCCGGGATCGGCTCCCACATCAGGCTCCCTGCATGGAGCCTGCTTCTCTCTCTGTTTGTGTCTCTGCCTCTCTCTCTCTCTCTCTATGTCTCTCATGAATTAATATATAAAATATTTTTAAATTATTTATTTATTTATTCATGAGAGGCAGAGACACAGGCAGAGGGAGAAGCAGGCTCCCTGCAGGGAGCCCGATGCAGGACTTGATCCCAGGGCACTGGGATCACGACCTGAGCCAAAGGCAGACACCTAACCCCAGATTCCTTCTCCATGTCCTTCTTGGGGTTCCCCCCTCCCACCCTGCTAGACCACAGGTCTTCCAGGACCAACTTTATGGTAGTTCTTAAATTCTACTCCCAGACGCTCTTTGGAGAGGTGGTGAAAAATATGGTCCCTAGCCCCTTGGAAATGCCCATATGCACAAAATGTTGCTTATAACATCAGGGCTTCTTTTTTTTTTTTTTTTTTTTTTTTTTTTTGGCTTCTTTTTTTTTTAAGATTTATTTATTTATTCATGAGAGACACACAGAGAGAGTCAGAGACACAGGCAGAGGGAGAAGCAGGCTCCATGCAGGGAGCTTGATGTGGAACTCGATCCCAAGACCGCAGGATCACACCCTGAGCCAAAGGCAGATGCTCAACCGCTGAGCCACCCAGGCACCCCTAACATCAGGGCACCTTGTACCCCACTGGTCCACACATATTTACTAGGCACCTATTTTGTGCCAGGCACCTTTCTAGGCATGGATGGGTATATCAGTGAACAAAGCAGATGACACTTCTGGCCTCATGGAGCTGACTTTCTAGTGGGGTAGGAGGTGCACTGACCATCAATCAACAAACACATAATAAAATGGTGGATGATAAGTGCTCTGCAGGAAAACAAGGTAGGGTGAAGGGATGCAGGGAGAAAGAAGAAACTATTTTCCACAGGGCAGTCAGGGAAGGCCTTTCCGTGGAGGTGACATTTGAGCAAAACCCAAACGAAATGAGGAAAGCAGAGAATATCTGGAGGAAGGGAATTCCTGGCAGAGGGGACAACAAATTCAAAGGCCCTGCAGTGGCAGGAGGCCAGCTGTATGGTAAGAGTTAAGATCAGAGAGGTACATGAGGTGGGCAGAGAGTTGAGGATCTTGCAGACCCTGGTGAGAACTTGACCTTCATTGTGCATCCTCAGACTGTGCGTGGCACCATAGACCCCTCCCTATATATGCTAGTCACATAGAGAACCAAAGACCCCAGTTAAGGATCTCTGCTCCCAGGTTCTTTTCCAGAAACACAGCTCTGTCCACAGTAGAGACCCCTCCTCCAAGTTAAACCAAATGATACATAACAAGAAGATGCCCCAACCCCGGAGCCATGGTGTTCCCTGGGCAGCAGGTTGAGCCCCAGAAGAAGAGGGAGCTGCATGGAGCAGGAAGATGATGGCCTTTCAAATGGACCGATGGAGAGCTTCATAGTTTAATAAAGGGACCCCGTCTGACAAAGTGTGGGCAGCAGGTACAGAAAGCGACAAGTGGTGGTACATGCAGTATTTGGGGGCATTACAATGAGTGGAGGGGTGCATGTCAGACCCGAGAACTGAGGGAGAAAGATACGAGGGTGCATCTGGAGTGTGGAGGATGGGAGGCTCTTGGAGACATCCATGAGCACCTCACAAGGTTGAAGCATCCTGGAAGCTTCTGGACACCTGGGATGGGGCTCAGAGGAGAGAGCTGGAGATAAGCAATTAGTGGTTGTCAAGCTTGCAGGTTTTGTTTTTTTAATGACTTAAGTCATTTGTTCAACAGATAATTGAGTGGCACGGTAGATGACAAAAGGGAAGAACATAAAGAAGCCAAGGGAACAATGGACCCTGACCTCTATCACCTCCAGCACCTCACACCTGCAGAGCTCCGTGCTCCTCTGCCAATGGCTCCTTACCTGCAGCTTTCTCGTGACCTCCACACCAGATTTAGACCCAACTCCCCACTGAGCCCAGACTTTCAACGAGTCACAATATCCTGGCTGCCTTCCTTAGATGCCCAGGGTGAAGGGAGTTGTCTGGATGACATGCAGGGGTCTGGTGCAAATCTTGGCTGGGGGTAAGGGGTCAGTTAGGACATGGTGAGTATCAGGTGCTCAGGGGGTGTTATAGGTTGAATTTCATCCCCCCAAAAAGATATTTTGAAGTCCTAACCCCCAGTACCTCAGAATGGGACCTTCTTTGGACATGGGGTCATTGGAGATGTAATCCTTTTAGATGAGGTCATACTAGAGTATGAGGTGCCCTTAATCCAACTTGACTGGTGTCCTTATAAGAGGAAAGTAGGGGCCTGGGTGGCTCAGTCGGTTTGACATCTGTCTTCGGCTCAGGTCATGATCCCAGGGTAGTGGGATCAAGTCCCGTGCAGGGTTCCCTGATCAGCAGGGAGTCTGCTTCTTCCTCTTCCTCTGACTCTCCCCTTGATCCCCACCTGCCTCTGCCACTCCCCCTGCTCCTGCATGCTCTCTCACTCTCTCTCAAATAAATAAAATCTTTAAAAAAAAAATAAGAGGAAAGAGGTACACAGAGGAAGACAGAGGCAGAGATTGGAGTGATCCTGCCACAAGCCAAAGAAGGCCACAGAGCTGCAAGAGGCTGCAAGACGCAAGAGAGATCCTCCCCTAGAGCCTTCAGAGGGAATGCAGGAATGCCAACAGCTTGGTTTCAGGATTTCTAGCTTCCAGAACTGGGGGAGTACATTTGCGTTGTTTTAAGCCACACACTATGTGGTATTGTTATGACTGCCCTTGGAAACTGAGGCATCCCTAAAAACTAATACACAGGGGCACCTGGGTTGCTCAGTGGTTGAGCATCTGCCTTTGGCTCAGGTTGTGATCCTGGGGTCCTGGGATCAAGTCCTGCATCGGGCTCCCTGCAGGGAGCCTGCTTCTCCCTCTGCCTATGTCTCTGCCTCTCTCTTTCTCTGTCTCTCATGAAAAATAAATAAAATCTGAAAGAAAGAGAGAGAGAGAGAGGGATCCCTGGGTGGCTCAGCGGTTTAGCGCCTGCCTTGGGCTCAGGGTGTGATCTTGGAGTCCCAGAATTGAGTCCTGCATCGGGCTCCCTGCATGGAGCCTGCTTCTCCCTCTGCCTGTGTCTTTGCCTCTGTGTGTGTGTGTGTCTTTCATGAATAAATAAATAAAATCGTAATCAATCAGCTCATGAGAAGGCTGGAGGCGGGGAGCCACGGGCAGAAGTGAGAGGCACATGGAGCTCTGCAGGTGTGGGTACGTTGAGCCAGGATGCAGAAGGGCTGGCATCCTCTAGCATCTCCTCCATCTCCCATGAACACAGAGACAAGGCAGCTGGGCAGACGGTCAGCACACAAGGCAGCCTCCCAGACTCAGGGCAAGCACACAAGGGGCAGGGTGGTCTGGGAGGGCAACCAGAATCTTCTGCTCTGGGGCTTCATGCACCCACTCTGTGCCTTCTAGAACAGAAGAGAGGAGACAGAGGCTGCACTTCATGCAGAGAAGCAAGTGCTTAGAAGTGACCTCCTCCTTCCAGAACCACTGTGGGCTTAGGAGGGGAGGTTCTATACCCACTTCCGCTGGGGAAGGAGAATCAGATCCACTAAAGATGGATCTAGAACCCCCACAGTGTTCTCACTGTGCCCTGAAGTAGCGCAAGCCTGAGGTTGAATCCCTGAAACTCAGGTTCCCACCGTATGCATGACGCCTGCCAGTGTCTGGGTCTCGGAAATTGAATTTGGGCCCCGTGGGAGGTCCACGTGTCCTGGTGAGCTGGAACTAGAAGTTAAAGCTGATTTCCACAGTTGACCAGAATTGGGGCCATTGTGGAGGATTTTATACAAAGGACAGGAAAAGGTAGCTCTGTTAACTAAAGTATTAAGTTTAATCTGCATTGAGCATGCCAAGAGATCACTTTTTGGGTTTCCCTTCCTATTGCTTTATGTGTCTTTCATTTGTCCTTTTGGTCTCCTCCCGCCTTCTTTCTCTTCTCCTTTCTTTCTTCCTTCTGCCCTCTCCCGTCCCACCCTCCCTTCCCTCTCCTCTGTCAGTCATTCTGACAAATGCAAACCTTTCTCCCAGACTCCACTCTCATCATGCACCCCTGCCAATGCAATACCCACCCAGATGTCTCATCATGTTCAAAACAGAAATCCTATTGGCTCGGAATTCACCCAGAATCTGACCACCTGCCCCCAGCCCACTACTACCTACCTGATCCCCACCATGACTGATAAGTTTCCTTGTCCCTCGTGTCCCTGCTTCTGCTCTTGACCCTCCAGAGTACATGTCAAATCCCAACATAAGTGATCCCATTAAAAACAAGTCTGCTTGTGCTGCTCCTCAGCCCAGTCCTTCCATGGTCTCTGTCTCACTATGTAAAAGCCCAAGTCCTGGCCTCTCTCTGGGCTGGAGGCAGGGAGAGGCCAGGACCTCTTCTTCCACCCACTCTTTCCTCCCTCCCTCTTCCTTCAATGCTCCAAGAATATTCCTGCCACCGGGCCTTTGCACTTACCCTTTCCCCTCCTTGGATTGCCCTTGCCCCAGAGAGCCACATGGCTACCTTCCTTGCCTCCTGCAGTTCTTTGCTTACATGTCACCTTCTCTGTGAGGCCTTCCCATCCCCACACTCTGGATCTTTCTTACCTTGTTCTACTTCTCTTTCCTCCTAACACCTTCCACCATCTAGCATGCTTTACTGCTCATTTATTATGTCTGTGGTTACAATGGTCAGTTTCATGTGTCAACTTGGCGAGACTACAGTCCCCAGCTATTGAAACACTAAATCCTGGTGTTGCCATGAAGGTGTTTTGTAGGTGTGATTAAAGTCTATGTTTAGTTCACTTTAAGAAAGATTATCCTGGATCATTGGGATGGGCCTGATCCAATTAGTTGACAGGTTTAAGGAAGAGAGCTGAGAACGTCCTCTCTTAAATTCAGCTCCTTTCACTTTTTACTGCAAACGATAGTGAGAAGTCCATTTCACATCTTGATTCAACACGCGCACACACACACACACACACACACACACACACACACCTGGTGCAAAAGTTTCACAAAATAATAATCGTAGTAATAATAATAGGACAATTATTACGCACCAGGAACTGCTCAAATACTTGATACCTAGTGACCCATCACAGTCCAATGAGGTGGATTCTGAGGTTAACCCCCACTTTCTGGAGAGGAAAAGTAAGGCCTAGAGAGGTTAAGTCACCTGTCCAAGGTTACATAACAAGGAGAGGGAGAATTTGAACCCTGACAGGATGCCTCTGGAGTTGAGCAATTTCCACTATCCTGAGATGCATCTTATCTCCATACCGCGCAGTCTCATTTTTTCCTATTCTGCTTTATTTTGTTTCTTTTTTTTTTTTTTAGATTTTATTTATTTATTCTTCAGAGACACACAGAGAGAGAGGCAGAGACACCGGTAGAGGGAGAAGCAGGCTCCATGCAGGGAGCCCGACATGGGACTCAATCTGGGACTCCAGGACCACACCCTGGGCTGAAGGCAGTGCTAAACCTCTGAGCCACCTGGGCTGCCCTATTTTGTATCTTTAATAGTTGTTGCATCCCATTAAACATTTTTTCAGGACCCACAGTTTGGAAAACATGTCTTAGAAAGGCTTCCCTGATTTATGCCCCATCGCAGGGCCTTGCTCTCTGACCTCCTACACACACACACACAAACACACACACTCACACACCCCGGGGTTCCCCACGCCTCACCTCTGCCCACAGCTCCCTGCCTCCAGCCCTTCTCATGAGCTCCACAGCCCCCCAAACCAGTCTTCTTTGGTGTCACCAGCATCCTGGGTGCCTCATTTTGATGCCCAGCATATTAATTTTCCCCGAGTTGCCATAACAAAGTATCACAAACCAGTGACTAAAAAAAAAAAACAGTGACTAAAAACACAAAGGTAGGGATGCCTGGGTGGCTCAGCGGTTGGGCACCTGCCTTCTGCTCAGGTTGTGATCCTGGAATCTGGGATCAAGTCCCACACTGGGCTCCCCTTGGGGAGCCTGCCTCTCCCTCTGCCTCTGTCTCTGCCTCTGTCTCTGTGTCTCTCATGAATAAATAAATATTTTTTATAAAACCCCCACACACAAAGGTACTCTTCTCCATTCTGGAGGCTAGAAATCCAAAATCAAGGTGTTGGCGGTGTTGCGCTCCCTCTGAAGGCTCTGGGGGAGGATCCTTCTATGCCTCTTCTCTTGCCTCCTTGCTTTCTTCCTTGTCTCCTGCAGCCTCAGCTGCCCTGGGCCTTCCTTGGCTTGTGGCAGGATCACTCCTAGACCAGAGTACTGACGGTCACCTAGAGGGCTCCCTTCCCCTCCCCAGACCGATAGTTACATGCCCTGTACATACTACCTCTCAGATGTCTTCCAGTTCATTTCTACCCTTTGCACCATCCCTGCCTAGTCCCCTCCTCCCCTCTTTCTATCCCCTTTCTGCCCCTGTCCCAGATTTCTCCTTTGAGTCTAGCCAATAATCTTCCCCTTCCCACCTATTCTCTATACAGCTGAGTGGGGTTGGGGGGTATCTTTCTAAAGCACGAATCAGACCGTATCTTTCCTTGCTCAGAACCCACGGCCTGTAGGATTGTATTCAAGCTCCTTAATGTTGCCCATAACGCTCAGCAGGGGCTGTCCCGGACCCCTGGACTCTGATCCCTCATCAGACACATGGTGGGACCTCATATAAACCCAGCCCCGCTGAAAGTCAGCTTGTTACCCACTGTGTACCTGCACTCAGAGAAATGTGATCAGAGAAAACCCGATCTCACTTCAATTTCAACACCAGTAACCCTGAATGACTGGGTCTATTGTCTGTTTCCCTGGGTACTCACTCATTCTTTCAACACTTTCTCCTGTCTCTTCCCTAACCTCAAGACCTCCCTGTCATCTCAGACCCTTCTTCCTACTCTCCTGAGACAATCTAAGGAACTCCTCTCCCCTCCCACTATATTGTGTGGCTGAACAGCCCTTGCCCCTTAGACTACCCTCCACTCCTGCCCTCGGTCCCACTCACCATGCCCATTCCAGGACATTGATCCAAACACTCTCCCCTCCCTCATGTGCACCATCAACCTCCCTTCTTCTGAATCATCCTAAATTGGCCTACAACATAGTATTACAATTCCTATCTTACATAAACCTCTTAAGATCCCAGGCCCCCTTCCAGTAGACCCCTTTGCTGGGCTAGAAAGGATCATTGAGGCTGGCTCTCTCCAAATCTTAATCAATCAATAAGCCCTTTCAATCAATCAATCAATCAATCAAAAAACCCTCTCTTTTCAGATTTTATTTATTTATTCATGAGAGACACACTGAGAGAGGCAGAGACACAGGCAGAGGGAAAAGCAGGTTCCGTGCAGGGAGCCTGATGCAGGACTCGATCCCAGGACCCTGAGATCACCACCTGAGCCAAAGGCAGATGCTCAATCACTCAGCCACCCAGGTGCCCTGATTTATATGTCATTTAATCACTGACATCTCCTAAAGTTGTATCTCAAGACTGAACCTTTCCTCTAAGTCCAGTCTCAAATATCCAACTGCCGATCTGACAATTGTCCTTGGTTGAGTGAAGGGCACCTCAAGTTTGGGCAAACCTGAACTCTCGATCCTCTTGCAGCTCTGCCCATCTTTGCTTCTAGTAGCTCCAACCTTCCTGTTGCTTAAGTCAAAGATGTTGGAGTCATCCTGGACTCCTTTCTTTCTCCCACTTCCTATACCCAACTATACTTCACTTCACCTCCACAGCTACCACCCCAGCTGGAACCATCACCACCTCTCTCCTGAACCATCTCTCTCCTCAACTCAGCTTCCACTCTTGCTTCCTAAATTCAGTTCCCCCAGAGGAATCCTATTAAACCAAGAACAGTTAGATAGATCATGTCCTTCCTCTACTCAAGGGTCCTCCTGTGACTCGAACTCCTGTAAAGGCCAGTGTCCTTACAGGGACCCATGAGCCCTATGCCATCTACCTCCCTGCCCTGCCCTGCCCTCCCCATTGGCCTCCTCAACGTTCCTGGAACACAGGAGACACAGTCCCATCTACCTCCCTGCCCTGCCCTTCCCACTGGCCTCAACGTTCCGGGAACACAGGAGACACAGTCCTGCTTCTGGCTTCACCGGGTCCCTCACCTCCCTCACGTTGTTCACTCAAATGTCACCTTCTCAGGGAGGTCTCCCCTGGCCACCTTATTTTCAAATTACAGACATGCCCACAAGCACCATACTCCCCAACTCTGTTTCCTACCTCCATTTTTTCCGTAATACTCATCAATCACCTCCTCACTTATGTATCTTATTTATTTGCTTATTGTCTGTTACTCCCGACTGTGAGCTCCATCAAGGCACAGATGTTTGTCTCTCGTGTTCACTGCACTTGGAACCACATAGGTGCTCAGTAACTGTTTGTTGACTAGATGAATGAAGCGCCGTTTGTTGAATGACCTTGAGGACTCCTGCAAGATGCAAAATGCATTTCTCGGCCCGACTTAACTCCATCATCCTTTCCTCCAGCTCACCCAACCCGTGTTCTAGATTCAGTGCTGCCTCCGAGCATGCTTTAAGTCATACCTGCGCCAGGATCACCCTCCCCTGCAGACTCTCCCTCTAAATCCTTCCTCCCCGCTCCATGACGTCAGTGTGTGGACGGGCTCCCCTCTCCCACCTCCCGGCAATGCTGGAAGGTTGACGGGTTGCCCTGGTTACTGCACTCGCCCGGGGTGGAATATCCCCAGGGTGCCCCGCCCCAACGGGTAATAGTTGGTTGGCGGATCCAGAGCAGCCCCGCGCCGGGGCAAGTACCCGCGGGCGGCAATCGGGGTTTCGTACGCCCCCACGCCACCCACGCCGTTGTCATGGAAACGGAGCGCTTCCCTCCAGCGCCGTCTCCCTCCCCTTTCTCCTAGAGAAAGATACCCAAGTATAGTAAGAGGGTTAGGTAGGAAGACTGTCAGAGAGGCGAGGACGCCGCTCGTTCTCAGCGACGAGCTCTCCACTTCTCCCACCTCCTCCAAGGATTGCTACGCCTGCGCAGACACGGAGCCCCTGGTACCAAAGCGAGGGGGAGCGAGGGCGCGCATGCGTGGACAGTTTTGCGCGTACGCGGCTGTGGCTTCAAGTGAGGGAACCTAACGCCGCGCTAATGTTGCGCCTGCGCAGCTAAGCCCGGCTCGAGGAGGCCCTTGGAAAGCAATTCTGCGCTTGCGCCGTGGGAGGGGCGTGAAACTCAAGCGGTAAGGGCGTTGGGGGCTGACTGGCGCTAGGTGCGCCTGCGCCGTGGCTCTTGGGGCGGCCGGGGGCGGGGCCCAGAGGGGGCAGAGAGAGGAGGGGGGAGGGAAGAGGCCGCAGAAGCCCGAGCCTTGACCGACGGGCAGGCGGGGGCTGCGGCGGCGCCGGTGAGTGACCCGCGGCTCGACTCGGTCCCCATCCTCCACGACCCTCACTCTTCCTGGAGTCCCCCATCGCCTCCGTTGTCCCCTCTAACTCCCGGACCCCATTTCTCCCGGAGCTCCTCTTAATTCCTGGCAATCCCCAGAGCCCCCACAATCCCCGCATACCCTAATCCCTCGTATTTTATAGTCCCCGCGCCTCCACTGTCCTAGAAGCCCCCAGTTCACCGTTAATCCTGGGCATCCCTTCTGAGGACCCCTTCTCAATACCGTTCTTACAGACGTCCTATTGCCCCGGAACCCCCAAAGCGCTCCTCTGCTCCAGATCCCCCTTCTTGCTGCATCTCTCCTTCAGCATCTCCTGACCCCCATCACCCCCATGCTGCTTCGACCCCCGAGACACCCTCATCGCCCCTCCATTTCTCATTCTCCTGTCCCCCCATTCTCCTCTAACTCCTGCAGACACCCTCTCCTCCTTCGCTTTGCCTCCTTTCCCTCCACCCCTCCAGACCCTCCCCCAATTTCCGTCAACTCCTCGGCGTGGCACTTTGCGCCGCGCGAAGCACCGGAGGAGCGCTCGGCGGGTGTCAGCTATTATTAGGCACTCCGAATGTCCCGCGTGGCTCGTCGCCCCCAACCACTCAACGCCGCAACCCCTGGCCCCGGGGACACAGGAGGCGGTGTCGGGGCGGCCGGGGTGGGGCGGGCGGCGCGCGGACGCCGAGCCCCCGCCAGCGCCGTGCGCCCTGTGCCCGCAGCGCCGGCGCCCCCCCATGCGCCAGGCGGCCGGACGGCGGCGTCGGGGGGCGCCATGGCCTCGGCGGCGGCGGGCGAGGCGGAGGAGACCACCCGGCTGCGCAAGCCGCGCTTCTCGTTCGAGGAGAACCAGATCCTGATCCGCGAGGTGCGCGCCCACTACCCGCAGCTCTACGGCGCGCAGAGCCGTCGGGTGAGCGTGGCGGAGCGGCGGCGTGTGTGGGACGGCATCGCGGCCAAGATCAACGGCATCACCAGCTGGAAGCGCACCGGCCAGGAGGTGCAGAAGCGCTGGAATGACTTCAAGCGCCGCACCAAGGAGAAGCTGGCCCGCGTGCCGCACTCCACGCAGGGCGCGGGGCCTGCCGCCGAGGACGCCTTCTCGGCGGAGGAGGAGACCATTTTTGCCATCCTGGGGCCGGGCGTGGCGGGGCCGGCAGCAGGTGCAGGGGCCGAGCAGCCCTCCGGGGCCGCTTCCTCGCAGCCGCCCGCCCCGAGTGCCGGCGCCCAACGCTACGTGCTGTCCGAGGACCGCAGGGACGACCGACGGGCAGGTGAGTTCCTTCCAGCATCACCTTCCCCAGAGCAGACAGTCGCAAAGTCAGCCGCGTGCTCCGCACTGTTCCCCAGCCCTTTCCGTGGCTCATCACATCCTCACTACAACCCTGTGCGGTGGGTGCTGTAATTATTCTCATTTTAAATATGGGGAAACCGAAGCTCAGAAAATGCCCAAAGTCCCACAGCTCATGATTGTGAGTCATGAATGGAACGCAGACTTAAGAGGTCTGGCTCCAGAGTCCACACACCCAGGATTCCCAGCACATTCAAGATTTCATTAAACGCAACATAGGGTAGTGACGATGGAGGCAGACTGTCCAGGCTTCAGTCACAACTTTGCCACTCAGCTGGGTCACTCTGGGTAAGTTACTGCAGGTCACTTTCCGCCTCTGTAAAATGTGGATGAAAGAAAATAGTCCCTACTTCAAAAGCTTGTTGTGAAGATTAGATGAGTTAATATGTGAAAATTCCTTAGTACGGCTGGTGTCTCCTGCACAAGGTCATGCCATGAGTAGGGGAAGTGTGGAGAACAGAGTACAAAAACTTCCACTTAGCCTTGACTTTGGATTATTCTTTCTTCTACAGCTATTTCCCCAACCATCTGCCCTGTGCTGGGCAGTGCTGGGGACCCAATGGTGCCTGAGACATCCCTAGCCCTGACCTCCTGGGGCTGAGCTGTGGGAGTCCAGCAGGGGCACCTGACCCAGACTGGGAGGTGAAGGAAGGCTTCCTGGAGGAAGAGACATCAGAGACACAGAGCAAGAATGAGGAGCTGAGGAGTGTTCCTGGGAGAAGGAACAGCATGTACAGTGGCTTTGAGACAAGAAAGTTTAGCCAGTTTAGGAATTGAGGAGTTTCCAATTTAGGGGAAGGGGAAAGTGAAAAAGATTGAAGAAAGGAAATGTTTTTGAGAAGAGGTCAGAAAAGTCAGCAGAGGCCAGACCATGCAGCAGCTTCTAGGCTGAGGTGAGGGTTTTATCCCAAGCGCTGTAAGAAGTCACCGAAGGGTTTTGAGAAAGAGAAGGTCATGGAAGTGATCAAACAAGTTCAGGACTATGTGATTCAGAGAGGTTCATTCACTTACCCAAGGTCACACAGCAAGTAAGTAGTAGAATTGGGACTCAAATACGAGTTGTGTCCAACTCACAGTGCATGCACTTAACCACTAGGCTAGACGGCCCGGAAATATCAGGAATGATTGATACTGACTGAGAGTTAATGCATATGCCGGAATTAGATCACCGGCAGTTTGTAAGTGAAGGTCAGCACTTTAGACTTTTTATCTTCAGGGTGTTTGGGAGGCCTGAAAGCCATTTTGGGCAGGAGAGAGAGACACAATCACTTGGGACCCTTGTTATCAGTATGAATGTCAAACCTCATCGTTTCTGTGAAATGGCCACATTGAACCAGAATGGAGATGGCAACCTTAATTTTTTTTTCAAGAGTTGTACAATTATTGTATTCATTCATTCATTCAACAAATACAAATTGAGCACCTGTTGCCAGGCAGGCATAGTGGTAGATGCTGGGGATACAGTGCGGAAAAAGGCAATTTCCCTTTCCTTATGGAGCTGGCATTCCAGTTATTGGAGACAGACCACAAACAAGTAGCCCCCAAACAGATCATATACCAGGAGATGATTAGAACTAAAAAGAAAAGGGGTACCTGGGTGGCTCAGTGATTGAGCATCTGCCTTCAGCTCATGTCATGAACTCGGGGTCCTGGGATCGAGTCTTGAATCGGGCTCCCCGCAGGGAGCCTGCTTCTCCCTCTGCCTGTGTCTCTGCCTGTGTGTGTGTGTGTGTTTCATGAATAAATAAATAAAATCTTTGATTAAAAAAAACTAAGGAGAAAAATAAAGCATGTGAAGAGAATAGTGAGTGATGAATGTCGGGGCTGCTATATGTAGGGTAGTCAGGGAGGGCATCTTTGAGAAGGTGGAATCTGAGCAGAGACCTGAAGAGAGAAACTGAGCCAAGCAGCTATCTGGGAGAACAGCGCTTCAGCTAGAGGAAACCACACATGCAAAGGCCCTGAGGCAGGAACATGCTTAAAGTGTCCTTGATTGGAACCTCACACAGAGATTACCCACCGTGTAAACTCATAAAAGAGGAACTGCTGTGATTGAAGGACTGGAACCGTGTCTGGGGCAGCCTGAGGCATCTCTGTTGACACTAGAGGGAGACCTAAGGATAATTTCCCTCTCACCCAGTATTTGAAAAACAACAACAACAACAACAACAGTAACAGCATTGAAGATTTACTGTGTGCCAGGCACAGGGTTTGCCAGGCAGAGGCCTAAACCCTGTGCCTGGGGTGATTCATATAATCCCTATGATGGCCCTCAGGGAGATGTTCTGGTTATTGAGTCACTTGGTCCTTTGCTCACTACATACCTATTTACAGGTGGGGAAATTGAGGCCCAAAGTTTGCAAATAAATCCTTTTAAATCTTGTCATGACCCTTCTGTGACCCCCCATGAGCACAAAGGCTGGGCCACTTTCTATTGTTGAGTAGGCTAGAAGAGCAGTATTGCAGAGTCGCTGCAGTCCCTACACCCCTTATGAGGGAGGCTCACTGCCCTTGGGCCCACAGCCTGGTCCAAGGAGTGGCTAAGAGCATGGGTTCAAATCCCTCCTCTCCCATTCACTAGCACTGTGACATCTCTTGGGGCTTCAGGTCTCCTCATCTGTAAAATGGGTTAATAATGACAGCACCTACCCCCAGAGAATAGCTAAGAAGAAGCACCAAAATACTATAGGAGGAAAGCTTAGCTGGTTTGCCTGGGGCTGAGCCAGGAAACTGTCCGACAAGTGTTAGCTCTGGTTATCACCTCTCTCCCCACCTCCCCTGCCTCCCCCACCTGGCTGGCCCAGGGAGGCTGGGCCCAGCATTTAAGTCTAGAGGTGGCTGGCTGTGTCTGTGACAGGAGAGCTGGGAGATCAGATTTGGCCTTGGAGCAGGAGACAGGCTTCCCTGAGGAAGGAGTATCTGAGCTGGCCAAGAGGCCATGCAATGGGGCTGCTCCTGGTGGAGGGAACTGCATGTATGCTGGCTCTAAGCCAAGGAAGAGGGACAAGAAAGGGGTAAGAGCTGAGGCCTTACAGCCTTAAGGAGGGGCTGGACTGATCCCCCGTGGGTTCTGGGGGCCTGTGGGCGGGTTGCAGCAAGGACCTGGGGCCCAGTGCCCCAGTCAGTGCTGACTCCCTGGAAGCCACAGTTCCTTTTTCATTAAATAAAAAATTTTGTGCTGGACATTATTCTAGGCGCTGGGTAAACAGCGGTGAACAAAACAAAGCCCTGCCTGATGGAGCTGACATCAGGAGAAGGAGACAGACAACAAACACAGAGCGACCCCATGCCAGGTGGAGCTAAGTGGTATAAAAGAAATCAGGTAGGGTTAGGAGAGAGAAAAGGACAGAGACGGGAGCTACTGTAGACAGAAGGTCATGGAAGGTCCTCCCAAGGAGGCCACATTGGAGCAGAGGAGCTGAGGGAGGGAGCCAGGCAGGTATCTGGGGAAAGAGTTTTCCAGGCCAAGGAACAGCAAGTGCAAAGGCCCTGAGGCAGGAGCAGGCCTCTTGTGTTTGTGGGTTGACAAGCAGGCCAAGGTGGCTGGAGCCTGGTGAATGCGATACAGAGGGGAAGGGTGCAGATGAGGTCAGGGAGACAGTGGGGTAAATTGTGCAGAGTCTCGGGGGCCTCGAGGGCTTTGATTTTACTCTCAGAGATGAGAACCCCAGGGAACTTTTGAGCAGAGAAAGACCACCCATTTAAAGCATGAACAATGCAGTAGCTTTTCACATATTTATGGAGTTGTACAACCATCACTATCAATTTTAGAACATTTTCATCACTCCAGAAAGAAACCCTGCCTCTCTTAGCTGTCATCCCCAGCTCTGCCCAGCCCAAGGTGACCACTAATCTACTTTCTGTCTCTGGTAGATTTGCCTGTTTTGGACATTTCATATAAATGGATCATAGGCTATGTGGTCCTCTGTGGGTAGCATAGCTGACATGTTATTTTGGTGGGACGTCAGTAGTCCCAGGTGGGAGATGCTGGTGGCTGGACTAGGAGGGGCCGTGGAGGTGGAGGTGGACAGAACAAACAGGTTGGATGTTAAAATAGTTTGAAGGCAGAGCCAGTGACATTTGCACATGGACAACAGTGTCCTGGATGAGAAAAGGAGTGAAAGATTTTGGCCCAAGTGACAGGAAAGACAGGAGCTGTCATCAGGGGAGATTGGGATGGCTGAGGGAGGGGTGGGAGATGGAGGATCAGGAGCTCGGCTCTGGGCCAGAGAATTTGAGGCCTGGCTAGATGACGGAGGGGGTATGCTGTGTACACAACTGGAGGAGAGGTTTCAGGCTGGGCCAGGAAACCTGGGAGCCTCTGTTTGCAGACTGTACAAGTTCCTGAGCATGAATGAAATCTCGGGGGAGAGGAGTCAGGGAGAAGCGCAGCAGGCTTGGGGTTGAACTGGTACAGACACAGCTGAGATAGAACTCCTACCACCTGATAGGACAGAGCCCAGCTTATGCAGCCTGAGAGGTGTGTGATGGGGGGAGTGTCTAGAGCGTTCAGAGCCTTCTAGAATGTTGGTGCTGACTGGCTCAGCAGGGGACTTCCAGGACCCTGTCTCCACTAAGGCTGGCATCGGCCACCAGGTGGTCCTTAAATATATTGACTCTCTCCCCTGTGTTCTCCTCCGAGGCTTGATTTGCTTTGGGTTTTGAAAGGATGGCTCTGGGGCCTGGGTGGGTGGGAAGTGAAAAGGGGAAATCAAGATGGCAGTGGGGGGGTCACTGTCACCTTACCTACATCTCTCTCTCTACAGATACACCAGCCCACAGCAAGGGGGGTTCCAGCAGCCCTGAGCAGTGGGCCCGGCCCTCCTGCAGTCCCCAGGAAGGTGGCTGCCCCCCACCGAAGGAGCGTGAGTCCCCGCCCCCTCCAGCCCTGCAGACGGTCCAGTTGCCCCGCCTGGCCTTGTCTCCACCGCCCCCAGCCCCTCCACCACCGCCGCCGCTGCCACCACCACCCCAGGCACCTCAGCAGGTGCATGTGGCACCCTCGTCCCCCAGCCCACCACCTCCTCCACTGCCAACACCCACGCCCTCGGCCCCAGACCCCTCTCTGGACTTCCTGCGGGCTCAGCAGGAGACTGCCAACGCCATCCGGGAGCTGGCTGGCACCCTTCAGCAGGGACTGGCCAAACTGAGTGAGGCCCTCAGCGCCCTACTGCCTCTTCTGCCCGGAACCCCAGTCGACAGGCTGCCCCCACCCCTGCCCCCACCCCCACCCCCACCCCCACCCCCCAGGCCCGTCCTGCCCCCACCTACCCCCAAAGTGGAGATCACCCCTGAGCCCGTATCTGTGGTAGCTGCTGTGGTGGACGGAGCGGTGGTAGCAGCCAGGGGGGTGATCATTGCCCCTAGGAGCGAGGAGGGGACCCCCCGGCCACCCCCAGCCCCGCTTCCTCCCCATGACTCACCCCCACACAAGAGGAGGAAAGGCTTTCCTACACGGAAGAGGCGGGGGCGATGGAAATCTCCGTGAAATCTGCTGTTGGGTTTGAGCTTGTCTGGGCTCCTCTGCCTGCACCTCCTCCCCCCAGCTTAGCCCAGTGGAGGAGGGCAATGCACCTTCCCCATCTCAGCTGCACCCCAGCTCCCCTGCTGCAGGGGCACAAGCACCCCACTCCCTATACTAGTTAGTGCCTGATTCTCAGGGGACCTCGTTGATGGGTGCCCCGGCCCTTTCTCCAGTACAGCGCTGTCTGCCTGGCTGCTTCCCTGAACCCTAACTTCTAAGCCATCAATTTTACGTTATTTATTATTGCCCTCTGTGGGTTTCGGAGGGAACCTCTCGGGTCTGCACATAACCCCCTTCCCTAACAACTCCTGGTCTTGACTTGAAGAGAATTGACCCGTAGTGGCCTCCTCGCTTCCCCGATCCAGACTTTGGAGGGGGTGGGAGTCTCGAGACACATCAGAATATGGATGGCAAAGGATATAGCAGTCTATACCCTAGGGAGGGGGGGTGGAGTTCTCATGGGAGGTATAGGTGGGGCCCTCTGCCTCCCATTGCTGTGTCTGACCTCCAGGGCCCATCCCCCTCGTTTCTCCCCCGTGGTGACAAGATATGAATAAACTTATTTTTAATACAATTACTTTGGGCTCCGAGACAGGCCTGGGGTTTCAGCACTGACGCCTGCCCCACCCCTCCATGAACATGTGGCATCCTCCCCTTGAAGTTGGAAGCTGGCCTTTCCTGAAAGCCATCGAGTCCTGTTTTCAAATCTTACTCCTACTTACTCATCCTTCTGACACCTCTAAGTGTCACCTCCAGGAGAACTTTCTGGATATCCTCCTCCAGGCTAGGATGGGTCTGCCTCAATTACTGTCTAGTATCCTGTGGTCCCTAACTGAACACATGCCTTTATCCGTTTAAAGCCAGTTCCTCCATCCCCACCCCCCAGATTCAGGAAGGCAAGAACTGGTTCTCTTTTTTACTCCTAAACCTGCTGCAAAGCAGAGTAGCAAAGTAGCTAATAACCACCACCCTGGATCCGGTCCTACCTGGCCCAGCCCCTGGTGCCACCCTGGCCAACTGTGTGGGCCTTCTTTTTCCTCATCTGTAAAATGGGCACAAAAACGTAGGAGGCTACAGCTGCATTCCATTGTCATTCTTCAGGTCTCGACTCCAATATTCACCTCCTCAGAAAAGGCTTTCCTGGC
This sequence comes from Canis lupus dingo, assembly GCF_003254725.2. Lineage (NCBI taxonomy): Eukaryota > Metazoa > Chordata > Mammalia > Carnivora > Canidae > Canis > Canis lupus. Next base: position 109,790,098 of record NC_064243.1, read on the forward strand.
AATCTCTACCCACCCCATCAGTTAGGCAGGGAAAATCCAGTTAAATAATCATTTGAGTAAACTTAAATTGATTTGTTTGCCTCCATCACCAGGATGAGCCTTGTCAGGGCAAGCAAGGCCTGTACCTAGCTCAGTGCTGTGTCCTCAGCATTGCCCAACACAGAAGAGGGTTGCATCTTTGAGTTAATGGGCAGCTCAAAAAGCAGGGTTGCCATGTATGGTGCTCCTTTCCTGGGCCAGGCACCATGCTAAACATTTTTACTGGTTTTCCTTTAAACTTGAACCTGCCCAATGAAAAGCAGACTCTCCAGGGGTCTCTGTTTTTTTCCTGAGAAGTTTAGGGACTTTCCCTAACCTTGCCAGCGGCCAATCCCAATTCAGCCACCTGAAGCTGGACTCTGGCCAGAACTCTTGATCCCCCCACTGGTGTTTCCTGAAGAATGGCTTAAAGGCAATTCTAGGAGATATGTGGATAGCCTTTTTAATGATTCTATATGGTGTGTTAACTTGATTAAAATGTAGCTAGTACCCCAAAACTGCAGCTAGTACCTAAAAAAACCTACACTTGTGCACATAATACAGACATACCTCGCTTTATTGTGCTTTGCTTTATTGCACTTTGCAGATACTGCTTTTTTTATTTTTTACTAGTTGAAGGTTTGTGGCAACCCTGTGTCAAGCAAGTCAATTGGTGCCATTTTTCCAACAGTCGCTCACTTGTGTCTGTGTTACATTTGGTAATTCTTGCCATATTTCCAACTTTGGCATTATTACTACATTTGGTATGGTGCTCTGTGATCAGTGACTAAAACTCAGAGCTCAGATGACGGTTAGCATCTTTTAGCAATAAAATATTTTAAAATTAAGGTATATATGTTGTTTCTTTGGACGTCATACTAGCGCACGCGCATAGCGTAACCTTCACTTTTAGACGCGCTGGAAAAACCGAGAAGTTCATCTGATTTGCTTTGTTGCTAGATTTGCTGTATTGTGGTGGTCTGGAAGGAGCCTACAATATTTCCGAGGTATGCTTGTATTTCTTAGGATGAGGCAAAAGTAATCCTTTTTAACGCCTTTACACACACACACACACACACACACACACACACACCCCACCTCAGGGGAGTCAATTTCCAGAAAATAATCCAGGTGGTAAGTGAAATTGTGAAGCTGACACTGATTGGCTAGCAAAATCAGAGCTGCTAGGATAGCAGCAGGATGTGGGAGAGGAAGCAGACAATCCAATTAGTTTGAGAACTACTAATGAATGCAACTCTGACAAGCCATTCAGATATTTTTTGAGCGCTTATCCCAGCTTACAGAGAGCAAGAGGGTGATGGGTGTTAGAATCTGGAGACTTCTCTCCTCCCCTCCCTAACTCTTCCTGCCTGACTCGCACCGTTCCCGATGCTAGTCCGGGGGATGATGCGGGGTGTCCCCAAAACCTGGTTGGTCCGATCAGGTAGTAAGCACTCAAGGTTGTAGAAAAATCACCCCCCACAACTCTTGCTCGCCATCTCTGGCCTCTTTCTCTTCCACCAAATTACCGAGCCGTAGAGGATGAGGATTCCCTCAACCTGGTGCTCCCCCAAAAAGTAAAGCGCCCAGAAATTGAGCCGGGGGTGGGAGACAGCGGGAATGGGGAAGGCCTCCCCTCCACCTCCCAGACAGCGGAAGTGCGTCAGTTTATCCTCCCGGCAGAGCATTTTGGGAATTGTAGTGAAGCGGTGGCGGGGAGGCGGGAGGGAGAAACACCGCGTAACCCTTTGTAGACCGGAGCGCGCGGCCGAGCCGGAACGGAGTTCGAGGGCGCTCCACCACTCTCTTTAATAGATGAGACGACTGAGGCCAAGTCCTGGCCCAGAGGCCTCCGTTCTTCCCCTCGCTCCGGCTGTTCCCGGCCCAATTCAGAGAATGCTACACAAGACAGCAGGAAAACGAGGTGCCAAAGCAGAACCCTCCCTCCCCGAGTTGCCAGCTTTCCGTCCCCCCTACCCTGCAACCATCCAATCAGAGCCCCTCCGCCCCGCCCCAGAAGCTGCTGCCTCCCTAACCAGTCATTGGCCCACCTTTGATGGGCGGGGAATCGGGCTTCAGAGAGAGCAAGACTTTTGCCTGAAGGTGCACAGCAAGTCCGATCCGACTCTAGACGCCCGAAAGCTTGTCCACTTCCTACCATGTCTGAATCCGGGGTAGCTCTGACCATTCAGATATCATCTCCGCTCCCAAGCCCCAGTGCCCCAGCTCCTCTGAGCACGCCGAGCTCACCGCCGGGCAGCGTCGAGCGGTAGGATTTGCGCGGCTGAGAGACGGCGAGCCCGCTCCTCCGGCGCCAGCCGTCCCCTTTAAGAATCGGCCCCGGCGGGACTACGTTTCCCAGAAGGCTTTGCCGGCGCGTTATGTAACTTTCCCTGCGAAGCGGCCTCTGGGGCAGAAGGAGGTGGAGGCGGCGGCGGCCGTTGCAGCGGCGGCGGCGGCGGGAGCGGCGGGACCCCGAGGCGGCGGCGCCCGCGGCCCATCGCGGGGCCGGAGCTGTGCGCCTCGGCCGGGAGCCCGGAGCGGGCGGAGGCGCCGACGTGCCTCCTACAGGCTTTTCAAGGAGGCGGGAGTGAGGAAAAAGGCTTAGGGCCCAGGGGGCGGGGAAGGGGGGCCGGGCCTGGATCCGCGGTGAGGCCGAGCCGGAGAGGCCTGACTGTGGCTCGCGCGGTCCCCGGGACGCGAATCGAACGTCGGGCGGCGCGGATCGAACGTCGGCGGCGGGTGGAACGCCGGGGCTCAGCGGCGCGCGCGCGCGGGGGTCATGGCGTCGGTGCAGGCGTCCCGCCGCCAGTGGTGCTACCTGTGCGACCTGCCCAAGATGCCGTGGGCCATGGTGTGGGACTTCAGCGAGGCTGTGTGCCGCGGGTGCGTGAACTTCGAGGGCGCGGATCGCATCGAGCTGCTCATCGACGCTGCCCGCCAACTCAAGCGCAGCCACGTGCTCCCCGAGGGCCGCTCCCCCGGGCCCCCAGCCCTCAAGCACCCGACCACTAAGGACCTGGCTGCGGCCGCCGCACAGGGGCCTCAGCTACCGCCTCCGCAGGCCCAGCCCCAGCCGTCAGGGACAGGCGGCGGCATCTCGGGCCAGGACCGCTATGACAGGGCCACATCGTCCGGCCGCCTCCCCCTGCCTTCGCCCGCCCTGGAGTACACCCTGGGGTCCCGCTTGGCTAATGGGCTGGGCCGGGAGGAGGCCGTGGCGGAGGGGGCGCGAAGGGCCCTGCTTGGCTCCATGCCCAGCTTGGTGCCCCCCGGGCTGCTGGCAGCTGCAGTGTCTGGCCTGGGAAGCCGAGGGCTGACGCTGGCACCCGGCTTGAGTCCTGCCCGTCCAGCTTTTGGCTCCGATTTCGAGAAGGAGAAGCAGCAGAGGAATGCGGACTGTCTGGCAGAACTGAACGAGGCCATGCGTGGCCGGGCAGAGGAGTGGCACGGGCGCCCCAAAGCTGTGCGGGAACAGCTGCTGGCCCTGTCTGCCTGCGCCCCCTTCAACGTTCGCTTCAAGAAGGATCACGGGTTGGTGGGGCGGGTGTTCGCTTTTGACGCTACCGCCCGCCCGCCGGGCTACGAGTTCGAGCTGAAGCTTTTTACCGAATACCCCTGTGGTTCTGGCAACGTGTACGCAGGAGTCCTGGCCGTGGCTCGCCAGATGTTTCATGATGCTCTGCGGGAGCCGGGCAAGGCTCTGGCCTCATCAGGCTTCAAGTACCTCGAATATGAACGGAGGCACGGCTCAGGGGAATGGCGCCAGCTGGGGGAGCTGCTCACCGACGGGGTCCGCAGCTTCCGAGAGCCCGCTCCTGCCGAGGCCCTGCCGCAGCAGTACCCGGAGCCAGCCCCTGCAGCCCTCTGTGGCCCACCCCCGCGAGCCCCATCCCGGAACCTGGCGCCCACGCCACGCCGTCGCAAGGCATCCCCTGAGCCCGAGGGTGAGGCGGCTGGCAAGATGACCACCGAGGAACAGCAGCAGCGGCACTGGGTAGCGCCCGGTGGCCCATACTCCGCCGACACCCCCGGTGTGCCTTCACCCATCGCCGCCCTGAAGAATGTGGCGGAGGCCCTGGGCCACTCCCCCAAGGACCCTGGCGGGGGCGGGGGCCCTGTACGCGCTGGGGGTGCCAGCCCCGCAGCCTCCTCCACCGCCCAGCCTCCCGCCCAGCATCGTCTAGTGGCCCGCAATGGTGAGGCAGAAGTCAGCCCCACGGCAGGGGCAGAAGCTGTGAGCGGGGGTGGTAGCGGCACCGGGGCGACCCCTGGGGCCCCCCTGTGCTGTACCCTGTGCCGGGAGCGGCTGGAAGACACCCACTTCGTCCAGTGCCCCTCAGTGCCCGGACACAAGTTCTGCTTTCCCTGCTCACGGGAATTCATCAAGGCACAGGGCCCTGCCGGGGAGGTGTACTGCCCCAGTGGAGACAAGTGCCCCCTGGTGGGCTCCTCTGTCCCCTGGGCCTTCATGCAGGGCGAGATCGCCACTATCCTTGCTGGAGACATCAAGGTTAAGAAAGAACGGGACCCCTAGGCCACCACTGTCACCAGTCTACTGCCTCCCACCCCCTTGCTACCCACCGCTTCTGCGGATAAATTATTCCCTCTCCCCCAGCCCAGTGCTACCCCCACCTGTGTACATACCCCCTTCCTCATCCCAGATGGGTCCCCTGGGGTAGATGCATTGAGGGTGGGGGGAGAAAGCTTGTGGCTTCTGTTCGAGGGGGTGTTTGGGGTCCTACGGCCCCTCCAGTATCCCTCGCCCCTCCTTGGCTTGGCTTTGCTGCTGCTTGTAGTTGGGGGAGAGGTGCCCCCCTCCTCCTTGAGAAGGGGCCTCCTGAAATCTCGCTCTTTATAAACAAAGCAAAAGCATTTTATTGCCCCCCCCCGCCCCCTTTTCCTCCTTCAATAAACCGAAAGATGGTTTTTTTTTTTTTCCTTCTTGGTCCCTTAGTTGTGTGAGATGCTGCGCCCTCTCTGGGACCGAACTGGTCCTGCAGGGAAGGGACTTTGCGTTGTAGCCTCCAGGTGGCGCCCTTCACTCAGGCGGGCCCGTTGACTGTTTTTAGAAAGGCGGACCACAGCTCAAGCGTGCTAGCCATCTGCCCATTTTCCAGATGGCAGAACTGAGGCCCAGAGCACGGGAGGCTCCTTGCGTGGGAACCAGAGCCAACCTAGGGAAGGAGGTTTCCCTTCCAGGCCAGCCCCTGTATCTGCCCAGGACGTGAGGGTACTCCGCGCCCTCCAGGAGAGGGGAAGGAGGCATCAGGAGGCTTCCTAGAAGGGAAGGATAGTGAGTTCTTGCTCAGAGGCAGAGAATTAGGCTACATTGCTTAGGGGGACTGACCTAGGAGAGGAAATTTACCTCTGTGGGGTACCCTAACAGGATTCCTGGAAACAAGGGGACTGCTTCCTGCCTCTGGTGGTGCCCTGAACTGTGCTCCTCGCGCCCATCTTGGGAGACCAGTCTCAATAGTGGCCACCCTAGGACACCGTGACTGGCAGGGTAAAAGGCACAACCCTTGCGGCCGGCCGCCTCTGATGTGCGCGGCCTTGTCCCGCACCTGTCCCGATGGGCTGATCATTAACCAGGACTTCCTGCTCTCTGGCGTCAAGAGGCGGGGCCTGAGCAGCCTGCGGCAAAGCACGGGTTAAGGGGAGGGGGCCGCCCCAAGAGCCCAGCCCCCACCCCTGCAGTCTCCCTCTGCGACCCCAAAGTGGAGATTGCGGGAAGGGGCGATTCGGGGCGCCAAGGCCAGCAGATGGACGGAAAGATGGGGGAATGATAGTGTGTCCTGTGACCGCGCAGCACTGGCACACAGCCCTGAGACCCCAGACTGCCCCACATCTCAGGAACACAGGTGTCCCACCACCTAAGTCTGGAAGACCCTATAGTCTTGACTCATCCTCTTAGCTACCCACGTGTCCCACACATATCTGGCAGATCCACATGTCCCAAATCCCAAATATTAGGGACCCGGAGACTTTGTCCTCAACATCTGGAGGACCCTTAACTTTGAACCCCCAGTTCTTGGGCTGGAGGGAGGGGGTGCTCCCATCCCCTCCCCCAGCCATCAGGCCTCAGGTGTTGTCACCCCTGGTACTGCCAGCCTGGGCCCTGGGCTGGGCTGGGAAAACCAGCCCTGATTAAATATACCAGGCGATAAGCCTGGGGCAAGGGAGACACTGGCTGGAGCTCCAGGCCTGGGCACCCATCCCCAGCAATCTTGTGGCATCCCCCTGCCCCAGCTCTGCAGACCCCAGCACTAGGCAGTTTCCCCCCATTCTCAGGGCCTCCAAACACCAGGACCCCCTGGTGAGGGCTGAAGAGCTGGGGAGGACACCTGGTCCTTTAAGAACAGCTGGTGTGGGAGGGTGGGCAGGGGAGTCACCCCCAGCCTGGCTGGTGTGTATTCTAGATAGAGGTTGAGTTAACCATTAACAGAACAGACGGTCTGACCTGTGTGGGTGTGAGGGGCTGGATCCATCCCCCCTTCCCCCCTGTGCCAGGGTGGGGCCAGAGTGGAGGGGTTCTGGATTTATTGGGGGATCAGTGAGTAGATGAAGAGACTTCCCAAAAGGAGAAATGGACAGGGAGACCCAGGGAATGATGGTGAAGGTGGAGAGGGAGAGGTGGAGTAGGAGCTATAGAGATCAGCTCACTGGAAGAAGACAGAGACCCAGAGGGGGACAAGAGAGCTTGAGAGACCCTCCGAGATGGAGGAGATGCCGTGGACACAGAGATGCAGACAGACTTTCAGAAAAGCTAAGTAGAGAAATCCCCAGAGAGGTTCAGAGACACTGAGATGCACAGATGAGAAGCCAAGAACAGGGACCTCGAAGGAGGGAGAGAGAGGAATTGAGATCGGAAGAAAGAAAGACTGAAATCAGGGAAAGGTATGGGTTTGAAACAGAGAGTAGAGACATCCTCAAACTCAAGTCCTAGGAGACTGAGAGAAAGAACGCAGATCCATGAAGAAGGGCCAGGCTGGGTCTGACTTGATCACTTGGTCCCCACAACAAGGCCTGGCTCACTCCCACTCATCCCCCAGGTCTCAGCTCAGCTGACATCTCCTCCAGGAAGCCCTCCTGGATCCCCAGGCTGTGTCAAGTGTCATTTCTGGGTTCTCACAAACCCTGCATTCCCCTATCCCAGCCCAGCACATTCTGGATTATCCCTGGGGAATGAACTGTCAGCCCCATGAGGGCAGGGCCAGGGCTATCTCAGTCGGCGCTCTGAACCCAGCATCACCCAAAACAGAGTTAGTTAAAAGGGTGGATAGAGTAATGTGCTCCTTCCCTTCAAGAAATATTCAGCATTCTTTGTGTGACAAGCACTGCGGTAGGTGCTATGGATACAACAGGGAACCGAATGCAGCCCCTCCTCTCATGGAGTGAACATTGGGGTAGGAGATACAGACAGATCCATAAAATGTGACAGCCACGGAGTGGTAAGTCCTAAGGAGAAAAAGTAAACTGGGGGAAGGGGATAGAGAGTGATGGAGGTTGCTGCTGTCAAGAAGGAGGTAGAGGAGGTCTTGCTGAGGAGCTGACACTAAACTGAAAGAAGAGAGGAGGGAGCGAGCCAGGAGGAAATCAGGGGGAGTAGCAGATGCAAAGGCACTGAGGCAGGAGCCTGCTTGGTTTGTTCCAGCAGCAGCCAGGTGGCCAGTACCACTGTGCCAAAGGGGAGGGATGAGGTCAGAAGGGGCACCTGGCTGGCTCAGCCAGTAGAGCGTGCTACTCTCGATCTCAGGGTGGTAGGTTCAAGCCCCACGTTGGGAATAGAGATTAAAAGTGAGATTGAAAAAAAAAGAAAAGAAAAGAAAAAGAGGGATCCCTGGGTGGCGCAGTGGTTTGGTGCCTGCCTTTGACCCAGGGCGTGATCCTGGAGACCCGGAATCGAATCCCACGTTGGGCTCCCAGTGCATGGAGCCTGCTTCTCCCTCTGCCTGTGTCTCTGCCTCCCTCTCTCTCTGTGTGTGACTATAATAAATTTAAAAAATTAAAAAAAAAAAAGAATGAGGTTAGCGAGGTGGTAGGGGAAACTCGGGGGGCCTGTAGGCCGTGGTTAGGACTTCAGATTTTATTTTAATGGGAATGGGTAGAGGGTTTCATGTACTAAATGAAGAGAATGGAGGAAATGGGACAGACATAGCCAGGAATCAGCTGGGGTGGACAGCATCTCATTCCCCCATGTCTGGGGCTTCCCAGACAGCCTAGCACCTGGGCCCGACAACACTGTGTGTCCAAGTGAACAAGCCCCAAAGCAACAGCGCAGAAGTCAGAATGACATTAGGTGGATGGACAGACTCCCGGAGAGAAGCCAGGTGAGGACCCGGGGACGCCCAGGGACAACAGACGCGCGGCTGAGACAGTCAGCCAGCCGGCTGAGAAGTCCCATTTCTTCCCCACCCGGAAAGCTTCCCTGGAGCTGGAAAAGTCCCCAGGCCCCCCTGCCCGCCTCGCCCGTGGCGTGCCCACTCACACCTCAGGCAGAGGAAGCTGGCAGGCCCCACAGGAACCTTTCTGTGGGTGGGGGGGGAGTGGAGGCGGGCGGGTGGCAGGGACGAAGGGAGAGGAGTGGCGGGCGGGCAGGCAGCGGGCAGCGGCTACACAAAGGCCCCAGTGTCTGCCCCTCCTGCCCCCGGGTACAGATATAAATAATATGTGCATATACATTTATATATATATATGTATGTATATATATATATATATATACCAGCGGGCTGGGGGTGGGAGGCTGGGGGCCACACACTTCCCTAGGGGTCCGGGGATGGCAGCAGTCTGCTCCTGTGGGGGCTGGGGGCTCCGAGACACGCAGAGATGAGCAGCCAAGACCGACAGACACAGGCCGAGAGGGACACAGTGACAGGAGAGAGAAACTTACAAAGCGTGGAAAGAGCAACAGAAAGACAGAGACCCAGAGTCAGAACCCAAGGGGCAGGGGGAGAAGGCTGACTCCAATCCAGGCAGATCAGGAGGTGAGGGAGGGGCACCTGGGGGCTCCGTGGTTGAGCGTCTGTGTTTGGTTCAGGACATGATCCCAGGGTCATGGGATCGAGTCTGGCATCGGGCTCCCAGGAGGGAGCCTGCTTCTCCCTCTGCCTATGTCTCTGCCTCTCTCTGTGTCTCTCATGAATAAATAAATAAAAATCTTTTTTAAAAAGGGGGGTGGGAATTAAACTTCACTGCAGGGAAACAGAGAAAGTTGGACGTAGAGGGACAGTGACAGAAGGCAGATGGGGGTCATTCCAGAGAAAGGCGAAGCCGCAGAGTGACTCAGGTGAGAGGAAGTGAGGACAGCAAGGAACAGAGAGAGAGAGAGAGAGGCCAGGAGATAGCCAGAGAGAGAGAAGCAGATGGAGAGGCAGACAGGGCCAGCCGAGGCTGGGGGCTTGGGGGAGGCTCGTGCCCATGGGTGACGGGCGGGTGAGGGCACATCTCCACTTTGGGGGCAGCACCTGTGGGACTCTGGTACAAGCCCAGTCCTGGCCAGGCCAAGGGGCAGGGAACGGAGGTGAGGGAGGTGGCCCTTGGGTTCCGGATCTTGGTGTTTACCTGTGGCAGGCATTGCAAACAGGCGCCCAGCCTGGCCCACGGCAGGCGAGGGTGGGATGGGCTGGGCCCTCGTCCTGGCACCAGTGGGCCCGACACGCCCACCTGTGGCCTGGGTGGTGAGTAACGCACACGGCGACACCTGGGTAGATGGTGACACATAAGGGAACAGACATGGTGACAAACAGGGACAGATATAGGCAAACCCAGAGTGACAGAGACATAAACAGACTCACAGCACCCAGTGACAGAGACACTGGAGCAGACACAGTGACAGACACACAGGAATAGACATCAGGGTACAATGATAGGCAAACATGAGGTTAGGCACAGAGATGCAGTGACAAGGCACAAAGAGTGACAGAGAGGACACAGTGACAGGCAGGCACATACGACACACCCTAAAATGCTGACCAGAGACACAGCACGAGTAACACATAAGCCTGCGACACAATGATCCTGACATGCTGACACCAAGATAGATGTGTGACATCCAGTGACACAGATACACACAGACACACTTGTAACCCCCCTGGACTGCTGGCTCCTGGGGGTGCTTCCCTCCTCCTGTTGCAGGTTGTGGCAGGGAATAGGGCTGACTCCGAGGGAGGACTCAGGACCCCAGGGCCCTGGCTGTGCTGTCACCCCTCTCATGCTCTAGAACAGCACAGTGATTAAGGGCACTGGCTCTGGGCCAGACTGCCAAGGGTTCAAGTCCTAGCTCCCCCGCTACACTACCCCTGTGACCTTGGGCAAGTGGCTTCACTTCATCCTGCCTCAGTTTCACCAATAATATATAGGGAGTGGGAAGGATTGAGTCAATCCATTCTGTAAGGTGCTCACACAATGCCGGGCAGATGAGAAGCCCCAGTAGCTATTATTATGAATATTCTTTTAACATTATTCTCACACGCCTTCCGATGTAATGGGACCTCTGCCCGCAGCTGGGACCCTGCCCAGGCCCTCTGTTTCCCCACCCATGGGCCCCTCCCTTGGACTGTGTCACCTCAGGCCCACAGGCTCTGTCCAGCTTCACCTGTCCCAGCCCTGGCTTCTCTGTCCCCGTGGCTATCCCTCCGTCCCTGATCCCTGGCATCCTCTGGTCTGTCCAGGCGTCCCACGTCTGAGCGTGGTATTTTTCCACGCTGGACATCAGCCGGCTGTCCCTGGGGTGGGGGTCACACCTGCCCACGCCAGCCGAGCTGGTGGCCACCAGACACCCTGACGGATGGCCCCACCCTCCCCCCAGGACCCTACAACAACACCCGCCCCTCCGGCCACCTGAGGTCCCTACTGGGGCGGCCTGAGGCCCAAGCCTGGGGACAGGAAGCCCCAGGCCTGGCCGCCCTGAAAGCCTCTTTCAGCCTGGGCCTCCTCCCGCCACCACCGACTCCTCCTGCGGAATAATATTTGGGCTGTTGGCCGGGGGGCGGGGGCCAGATCCGGAGGCCGCCTGGGAGAAGCCAGAAACCGCAGGGCTTCCTGCCTCGGGCCGGCCGACTCCGGGAGAGACCCCCAGGCCCGAGGGAGGGGGGCAGGCGCCCGGGGAGACTGAGGGCCTTTCTCTCGGCCCCAGTTGTTTTTTCCAGGAACCAGGAGGAATTCCCCGGCCTGCCCAGGACAGCCGAGGCTGGTGGGACGGCTGACGGGGAGCCAGCACGGCAGGGGGCGGGGGGTGGTGGTGACACGCAGCCGGGCAGGGCGGGCACAGCGACAGAAATAGAGGGCCTGGCCTGCGAGGTGGCAGGTAGAGGCAGAAACTCAGGAACTGGAGACCAGAGAAGGAGGAGTGAGGCTGGAGATCCAAAGGAGTGGGGGTGGGGAGGGTGGGGGACAGACCCGGGAAAGGAGTCACAGTCCCCAAGAGAAGGAGGGAGCCACCCAGGGCCCAGAGAGACGGAGGGACAGAGTCCAAGCAATGGAGTGAATGAGAGAGAAAGCACAAGGCCGACTGTCTAAGAGGTAGACTACAGAGGATGAGCAAAAGTGTTCAAAAAAGCCAAGAGACAACAGCCCAGCCCAAAGAGAGGGCTAAGGACAGAGTGACACAGAGAGAGGACACTAAGAGATAGAAATATGGACACACAGAAACTGGGGGGAGACACTGCGCACACACTCGTAAACAGGCAGCCTTTGGTCTCTGAACGAATGTCTGAGGAACAAATGAATGAGCCACTAGAGAACCAAGGACCGAGAAAGGCAAACCCCAAAGAAGGAAAGACAAAAATAAGACCAAACCTGCCCACCTGCTCTAGCCTGGCTGAATGACGCTGGCCCAGTCCCCTCCCTTCTGAGCCTCAGCTTCCACTCTGTGAAGTGAGAGGCAGGGTGTGCACACCCTCTTCCCCCCAGAGCCACGCGATTAGAGCATCTGAGCACCTGCCACCAGACTCGGGAGCCTAGGGAGAGACCTGGAGGAACAGGGACACCCAGACACCCACCAACCCCCAGAGGCCCAGAGCTGCCAAAGGAGGACCGAGCTCCTTCTCCACACACCTGCCTGCAGAAGAGACAGGGGACCCTCCACACAATAGTGACAGGCATAATAGGAGGGCACAAGCGGACTCTTTTAAACATACAGGCAGAAAAAAAAAATAAACATACAGGCAGATGCTGACACAGAGGTACACAAAACACACAGCGACAGGCAGGTCTGTGACACCGACTGAGCCACATAGAGATTCCTGGAGGCATCAGGTACGCAAACTGACATATGGAGACGTGCGCCTAACAGTGTGAGACCCACAAGGACCCAGGGGTAGGTGTATAAAGAGAACCACATGCACAAAACAGTAAGAGACGGACGCCTGGTGGCTCAGTGGTTGAGCATCTGCCTTTGGCTCAGGTGGTGATCCTGGGGTCTGGGGATCGAGTCTTGTACCGGGCTCCCCGCAGGGAGCCTGCTTCTCCCTCTGCCTGTGTCTGCCTCTCTGTGTCTTTCATGAATAAATAAATAAAATCTTTAAAAAACAAAACAAAACAAAAAACAGTAAGAGATCCCAGGACACCCACAGGTAACACCCAGAGTGTGAACAGACATAAAAACCCACATGATGGAGCAATACAAAGCATAGGTAACACTCAGGGGTAACAATAGGCAGACCCCAGAGACCCCAGTGGGCACAGTGATATCCTATGACCAACGGAGGCCCACACTCCCCCACCCAGATAAGCCCCAACACACACACACACACACACACACACACAGTCTCCTTTAATTAACACCTTGTTTGTGCCTTCTCCTCCTCCCCAGTTTAACCAAAAATTAAGCAGCCCCTGGGCTCCTCGGGCCTCAGAGCTGGAGGTGTGTGTCTGGGGAGTGGGGGTGGGGAGATGGCCTTGGTCACTGCGGAGCCACCTCCCCCTGCTGCCCTGGCCCCACTGCTGCGGGGGCTGCTATCTGTGAGCAAACTGTCCTTGGGGTCAGGGACAGCAAAGAGCCAAAGGTCAGGTCGATGCCTCCCCCAGCCCTTCCCCCAGAGGCAGCCAGCTCTTAGGGGCAGGAAGGAGAGGGGACAGGGACACAGCAATTCAGGCGTTCAAGCCCCACAGGGCCCACCCGCCAAGGAAAAGAGACATTCAGCAAGAGGCAGAAACAGTGCCTTTAATGGTCAAACACAGCCAGTATCCCGCTTCCCAGGCAAGAACCAGACTTCAGTAGAAGTTCCCCACACCCTAGCCAGTCCATTCTGGTTTCTCCGGGACCAGAGGGGGGAATGGGCTCCAGAAAAAAACAAGGAGTATTCTCACCTCCATCCCTCACTCAACTCACACCAAAGAGACGGGGATGACAATGGCCAACCCAGGGGCTGTGGGAGCTGTCACAGTGCACAACGGTATACTGGTTATGTCAGCCAACCAAGATGGTGGCCATCATAGCACCCAATGTGCCAAAAGGAGATGTTATGCAGGATGGTGGCCAACTTGGTGTCTGGTACACCAAGAAGTCCACCAAAAAGGAAGTGATTGCAGCGCCCAACGGGCCAGAGAAGATGTCATTGAAATGATATCACCATCGCATCCAAAGGGTCAATCAAGAGGATGTCCATCGCCATGTCCAAAGGGCCTACTAAGATGTCATCCCAGATGGCGGCCATCAGAGTGCCCAATGGATGGATTAATCACATCAATCAACATGGCAGTCTTTGTAGTGCCCAGTGGGCACACCAAGACGTCAACGGCAGTTATCACAGTACCCAAAGGATTGACACGATGCTCACAGAGACAGCAGTCACCACAGTAATAGACCAACCAAGATGTTAACTGATGGGACAAGCAAAGTGTCACCAGGAGGATGAACCAGGCCCCAAGCGCCTGATGGTGTGAGCTACAGCCATACCCCGCCCACCATGCTCCCACACCCCTGCTAGGATGCGTTAAGCAGAGAGCGGGAATAGACACCCTGGTAGTACACCCCAGGCTCCCCACCCTCTGCCCCATAGCCCCCAAACCCCACGTCCAGTTTAGGAGGTGCTGGTGTCTGTTCTGACATCAGATTGTTGATGGAGAAAGGGTGGTTGAAGTTGTAGGGTGCATCCAGCTTCAGCTCCCCCGGGAGCTCCAGGCCAGTGAAATAGGGTGTGGAGGAAGGGGGTGAGCCACAGTCCAGAGCCCCCACATCTTCCCCGCCGGGGGCCTCCGGCTCAGGTGGTGGAGGCTGGGGTTGCGGGGGAGAGGTGACCTGGGCAGCAGGGGTGGTGGCCGAGGCGGCGGCCCCTGCACTGTTCTTGGAGGTGGAGGTCCCGCCAGTCCCTTTCTTCACCTTCTCTTCCAGCTTGAAGCGCTTCTGGCGGCGCAGGTAGCAGCCATTCTCAAACATGTTACCTGAGCTGGGGTGCAGGGCCCAGTAGGAGCCCTTGCCCGGCTTGTCTGGGGAGCGCGCCACCTTGACAAAGCAGTCGTTGAAAGACAGAGAGTGGCGGATGGAGTTCTGCCAGCGTTGCTGGTTCTCCCGGTAGTAGGGGAAGAGGTCCATGATCCACTGGTAGATCTCGCTCAGGGTCAGCATCTTGCCCGGCGCCTGCTGGATGGCCATGGTGATGAGCGAGATGTAGGAATATGGCGGCTTGGCGTGGGCCAGTGGCCGCCGGTAGCCTTTGGGCATCTCCTTCCCCGGCACCAGCCCCGCTCCCGGGCCCCCATACCCCGAGCTGCTGCCCCCACCACTGCTGGCACCCAGGCCCGGGAAGGTGGGCCCCAGGGGTGCCGCTGGGGCTGGGGGCGCCAGGGGTCCTGAGGGCAGTGGAGAGGCAGGGAGCCCCCCGGGGGGGTAGGGAGAGCTCAGAGGGTTCAGGGTCATGTAGGAGTTAAGGGGGGCCATGCTGGGCACTGGGGTCACCGGTGAGTAGACCTGCAAGGAAAGAGAGATGGGGAGAGGTCAGTGAGCTGCCGCTCTGCTGGTCAGCAAAGGGTTACCGGCCCCCCTGCTATGTGTCCATCTGTCTGTCTGTCTGCCTTGCTTCTTTTTTTTTTTTTAAGATTTTATTTATTCATGAAAGACGCAGAGAGAGAGGCAGAGACATAGGCAGAGGGAGAAGCAGGCTCCCTGTGGGGAGCCTGATGAGGGATTTGATCCGAGTACTCTGAGATCATGACCCGAGCCAAATGCACATGTCCAACCACTGAGCCTCCCAGGCATCCCTGTCTTCTACAAGTCCCTCCCATCCTTACCTCTGTCTGTAGATGGCTGTCTCTGGAAGTCTCTCTTCCCCATCCTCGTGTACCCCATCCCTGACTTCATCCTTCATCCCCTATGTTCCCATATATTGGAGCTCATGCTTCAAGTGGTTCTCAAAGTGTGGTCCAGGATGCCTTGGGGAATCTCCAAGACCCTTTTAGGGTGTCCAGGAGGTCAAAATTATTTGCATATAATGCTAAGAAATTATTAGCTTTTTCATTCTCTTTTTCTCAGGAGTGTACAAGTGAGGCCACCGGACATGTGACATTGCAACAGACCAAATGTAGAAGCAGCCACAAGAATCCAGCTGTCTCCTATCGAACCAGACACTGAAAAAATTTGCCAAAAATATAACAGTGCCACTCTTCTTGTTAAATGTTTTTAAATGTAGTTATTTTATTTTATTTTAATTTTAAAAATAGTCTCCATGCCCAACATGGGGCTTGAACTCACAACCCTGAGATCAAGACTTGCATGCTCTACTAGCTGAGACAGCCAGGTGCCCTGAAATATAGTTATTAATAAAACAAAATATTTATGCAAAAAATTGTTAGTTTAAAATGACTTAGTTTTAAATTAGTTTAAATTGTTAGTTTAAAATTAAGAATCTGCCTTCGGCCCAGATCATGATCCTGGGGGTCCCAGAATAGAGCCCCACTCCTCCTGCTCAGCAAGGAGCCTGCTTCTCCCTCTCCCTCTGTCTGCTCCCCCTGCTTGTCTTCTCTGTCAAATAAATGAATAAAATCTTTTTTTTAAGATTTTATTTATTTATTCATGAGAGACACAGATTTATTTATTCATGAGAGACACACAGAAAGAGGCAGAGACATAGGCAGAGGGAGAAACAGGCTCCATGTAGGGAGCCCGATGTGGGACTCGATCCCGGAACTCGGGGATCACCCCTGAGCCAAAGGCAGACACTCAACCACTGAGCCACCTAGGCGTCCCAAATGAATAAAATCTTAAAAAAAAAAAATCAATCCATATTTTAAAAATTTCTCAGTTTTAATTTCTAATGCGGTAACTTTTTTTAAACGCAGTAACGATGGATAGACATAATTTACATGAACAAAAACTGTTTGGGGTCCTCAATAATTTTTAAGCATGAAAGAGGTCCTAAAATTGAAAAAATTGAAAACTCCTGATTTATCTAACCATCTCATCTACACGGGTACTCTCTATCACTTTTCGGACTATAGAATTACAGTTGTTTTAGATCAGAAATGTTTCAGGATATGGGGACGCCTGGCTGGCTCAGTCAGAAGAGCATGAGACTCTCGATCTCCCAGATGGTGAGTTCGAGCCCTATACTGGGTGTACAGCTTACTTAAATAAATAAAAGTCTAAAAACTTTTTAAAAAATGTTTCAGTCTGAAAAAATTACATTTCAACCTAATATATATCATCTCGTTACTATGTATCACTGAATCTAAGACATCACTATTTGTTTTTTTTTTTAATATTTTTATTTATTTATTTATTCATGAGAGACACAGAGAGAGAGGCAGAGACACAGGCAGAGGAAAAAGCATGCAGGGAGCCCGATGTGGGACTCGATCCTGGGTCTCCAGGATCACACCCTGGGCCAAAGGCAGGCACTAAACCACTGAGCCACCCAGGGATCTGACATCGCTATTTGTAAGCTGCGGTGTTAATTTTAAGTACCAGTAAGCAAGGGGAAAAAAACATTCTCAATCCCTGGACACTGTTGACTGTAAAACCCATCCCATTTTCAGAAACGTTCAAATGAAAAACATGCATCTTAGCTCAGTGAAATACAGAGGCATTGCTAGGTCTAAGTAACCCTCTCTTCTTTCATCCATTGAACAAATATCTGTTGGCCACCTACTTTGTGCCAGGCCCTGCTCCAAGCACTTCACAGGAAAGGTCTCCCTTTCAACCTTTACAACCAACCGCACCACAGGGGAGGTGCTATGATGACACCCATTGTATAGCTGACCAAGCTGAGGCCCAGAGAGGTCGTCCAGGGTCAGACAGTAAGGAAGGGGCAGGACTCTGAATTTAGGCAGTCGGGCTCCAGACCAGCACTCTGGATCACGCTATAAAAGCAGTGACCAAGACAGACTTCAAGACCTGCCTTCACAGACCTGACAGTCTAGCAAGAAATGAACAAGATAAACACGGAAAACAGAAAGCATGGTGGGTGGTGTGTATTTACCCCTCGCTGTGTGTATTTACCCCTTCCATCCACTGTCCACCATCCTCTCTCCCCTAGTCCACCAACTGTCCTGCTCCTTTCCCATGAGGGGCTCTTGTAGCACTGCAGGGGGGAGCGGGGAAGGTGCTGCTATATTTCCAGTAGGAGCCACCTTTGCTGTGAGTCAGTGGGTCCTGTCTCGTCCCCTGTCACTGTAAGGGTCTGCGGCTCCCAAGGTCCTGAGAGAGAAGGGAATTGCCAGGGTCACGCAGAGTCAGGGACAGGTGACAACCAACTCTAGTCTGAGCGCAGACAGAGAATCTCTCTCTCTCTCTCTCTCTCACACACACACACACTTCCAGGGAGTTCTTTTGTCTCTGGTCTCGAGTCTCCCAGCTGGCTCCATGTGTATCTGTCCATCTCTTTCCCGTCTCAGTACCTCTCCGCTCCTCCCCTCTACTCCCCAGTCTCCTTCCAAGCTGCTTTTCCCAGCCCTATCTCTCCCCACCTCTTTCTTTTCTTTTTTTTTTTTAATTTTTTTTTTTTTTTCATACAGAGAGAGAGAGAGGCAGAGACATAGGCAGAGGGAGAAGCAGGCTCCATGCACCGGGAGCCTGACGTGGGATTCGATCCCGCGTCTCCAGGATCGCGCCCTGGGCCAAAGGCAGGCGCCAAACCGCTGCGCCACCCAGGGATCCCTCTCCCCACCTCTTTCTTGCCCCTCTGCTTTCCCTCCTTCTCCTGTCTCTCTTATCTCTCCCCAAACCCCTGCCGTTCCCTCCTCATGACTCTCTCAAACCCCATCTTTCTCCCCCCACCATCTCTCCCTGTCTCTCTCTGCCCCACTCCCCTGCCATGTCTCTTTCTTTCCGGCACTTCTCTGTATCTCTGTCTCCTGGCCTCAGCATCACCGTCTCCCCAGAAGCCTCCCACTAAAACTGGAGTCACAGCTACCCCTCCTCCGTGCACTGGTATCCCCACCACCTTGGCGGATTGTACCCCCTCCCCAGAATAAGGGAAGCGGGTCTTTCAGAGCTGAGGAGAGGCAATGCACTCAGGGGCATCCACAGAGAGTTCCTAAATCCCTCTGTGACCCCCACTCCAATGCTCCAACCCCATCAGGCTCTTTTGTATCACAGAGGAAGGGTGATTGGGACCCCACAGCTGTCCTTTTCTGGGTCCCCACCCACCCGGAAGTCCTCCTTAAGGTCTGACCTTAAGCACTCCAGCAGCCCTAATCCACCCTAGGCTTTCCCACGCCCCAGGGCTGGGATGAACCCCCAGTGTCCGGGTGTAAGCCGGATCTCCCCTGCCAGGGCGGGGCTGAGATTGGGGGGGAAGCCCTCAGGGGATCTGCACCCCCATACCAGGAGGCTGGACTTTCTCTCCTTTCATTTCCTTATTGTTTCTGGGGGAGGGTGTGACAGGGAGTCCGGGAAGGCAGTGTGAAGCCAGAAGCCTCCTCCCAGTCCCAGTCCTGATCCTGCAGCAGCCCCTAACACTCTGAGAGGCTTCAGAGTTCCCATTTCTAAAAGGGGGGAGCTCTTGGACCAGCTGATCTGTGAGAACTGGAGCCCAGTGGGGACACCCCAGGGTGCTAACTTTCCAATTTCCTTCCTGACAGGGAGCCTGACCGGGGGTGTCAATCACCCCAGCAGGAGGGTGCTGTGAGCAAGAAGCAGTTTGGGGACCCTCTCAGTTCTTAGTTGCTGAGCGAGTGCAAATGTTTCTCTCCCTATTGTTCAGACTCAGGGGGAGAGGAGGTGGCTCAGCTGGTGGGAAGGCTGGGGATACCCTATTTCCATTTCCGACACCTCATATGTTAACTTTTTCTGAAATATGCCCCCAAATGCTAATCAACTCTAGACGGTCCCTCAATTTCTGACACAATTTCCGTGCAAATTATTAAATTTCACCCTGTGCCCAGATAGTGACTCCTCCATCCTAGACCCGCACAACTTACTTCTTAAAGATGTACCCCAACCCCAGAAACACAGATCTGTAGCTGGTCTTTTAAAATCATGGCCCCAGGCTCTAACTCTCTAGGGGTTCAGCTAGGATTCCCCCCCAACCCCACTACCTGGGAGCCTCCACTTCCAACCAGGTCTCTGCCTTCCCCACCATACAAATGACACCTCCAGCAGTTCCAGCTCCAGTTCTCAGCACTCTCAATCCCTTCCCTGGTCGGCCTGCCCCACCCCACGTGCACCTCACACCTCCACAGCCCCAGGACTGGCCCCTCCCGGGCACTTTGCCAAGCCCCGCAGGCCTGGGGAACCAGGAGTCCCACCCCGAGCTTCAAACCCCAGCCCCAGAACTCAGGCACAGTGGGGGCCCCTGTAAACACCCAGATCTCAGAATCCGTGGAGATCTCAGACATTCCAGTCTCCTTCTGACTTGAAAGAAGCCTAAAGTCTCTTTCTAAGTTAGGAACCTAAATGTCTGGACCCCCCTAACCCTCCTACCCTCCCCTGCCATTTCATAATCTTGACGCTTGAAAGAACCAGCTAAGAGGGAGCCCTTGCAGCAATAGGACTGGGAGTTAGACTTGGGGAAGGACTTTCCGTCTGCTGAGGTGAGGGGATTAAGATCCACTCCGCCCCCTACTCCAAGGGCGGCCTTGTCAGAGATGGGACAAGAGAGGACATTAGCAATTACTGGAGATTACTGGAATGGGGGTGGTGGTGGTGTGAAATCTGAAACCCTCAAGTCTCCAACAGGGAGTGTCCCTGCTGAGGGTCTCTAAAAACAATTAAACCACTGAAGTTCAGTCGGGAGGGCTAAGGGTCATGAATAAGGATGGGGGGTGGAAATTGACCTCTCTCCTGACAATGCTGTTGCTCACATCTGCTCTCAGGCTCCCAACTCTGATCCCATCTGGGCCCCCATCTATCTGAGCCCCAACTCTTACCCACCTGTTATTACAGTTTCCCAAGCCATGTTTCATCTCTGAGCGCCTCTATCTCTTAACTCTGAGCACCAATACCTTTTTCTGACTCTTAGATCGCCACCCTCAAGATGCTTATGCCCAACCCCAATTCTGATTTCTACCCCCAGGACCCCTCATCTTTAACTATATTCAACCCCTGGGCTCCCACCTCGGACTTTCCTTAAGGGTGACCTTTCTTTTCTCTCATCTCCTTGTTCCAGGTCTTCCCTCCTCCACCCCTCTGCTTTTGGACCCTATTTCCCAATCCCCCAGCTCTGTCCCCTATCCTGGAACTCCGATTCCTATCTTTGATTTTTTCACTTTAATCTCTTGGGTTTGAGGTCCCCAACACC
This sequence comes from Canis lupus dingo, assembly GCF_003254725.2. Lineage (NCBI taxonomy): Eukaryota > Metazoa > Chordata > Mammalia > Carnivora > Canidae > Canis > Canis lupus. The sequence continues at coordinate 109,810,794 of NC_064243.1, forward strand.
CAAGCTTCACGTTTAAACTATGACCTGACCCTTGCCTAAATTTTTCCGTTTGAGCCCTCGCTCCAACCAGCCGAAACCGCACTCCCATGCCTCCTTCCCCCATCCCTGACTCCTACACCTGGTCTCCGTGTCTCTGGTTCCTCTGCTCCTCAACAGCATCGGGACCCCCATTTGATCCCACACCCCATCCTTACCCCCATTCACGCTCGCACCCTGATTCCTGCCCCCCACTTCCCGCTCCGCCATCCCCGAGGACACACCTCGCCCGCCTCCGGGTAGTAGCTCCACTCGGCCAGGTCATGGGCCTCCATCTTCACCGAGCCCAGCATCCCCCGGGCCTGCGCCCCCTCCCGCCCTCGCTCCGGCCCGGGGGGAACCGAGCGCTTCAGATCTCTCAGCCGGCACGGCCCGAGTTCCGACCGCTGCCCGCCCGTCCGACCGCCCGGGGTCCCAGCCGTCCTGGGCGCCGCGGGAGGCGGCCACGCTTTATAGCTGGGACACCCCCACCCCCCCACCCCCCGCCCTTGCCCGCCCCGGGCTCCCCTCCCGCCTCCCCGAGGGCGGCGCGCTCGGCCTGGGGCGCCCCCTGCGGGATTGCGCGGAGACAGACCTCAGGCGCCGGGAGCCGCAGCCCGAGGCCGTGAGAGCTGGAGGTGGTGGAAGAGCAAGCGAGCCACGGGTGGGCGACACTGCCCATGCTAAAGTCCTCCCCAAGGGCAGAACCCTAAGGCTCTTCTGCCCCAGCGGGTTTCATTATTTGGACAGGAGTGGGCGAACAGCCAGAGCCCGGCATGACCGAGACGGAGGAAAGGGGCCTCAGAGCGCAGGGGACTCCAGAGGTCCGTATGCTACGGTGAGGACCATAAGAGACCCTCGGCCCCACATTCCGATTGGACGGACTGGAAGACTGAAGCTTCCGACAGCTGGAAATGCTCCAGACAGCGTAAATGGCCAGGACCTAAGGTGGAGGGGATCGGGAACTCTGCTTAGACTCCACTGGAGCAACAGGCCACCTCCAGGACCTCGGAGCTTCGCTGCCCGGACTCTCCGCTCGCTCTAACACCAGCCGTCCAGGGACTCAGAACCACCGTGTACTCCATTTCCCAGAAGCCTCTGCCTCCCTTTCCGTCCAGTGCCTCTGGTAAAGGACTACATTTCCCCTAAGGCTTGGCGTTCAAAGGCCGGAAATAAAATGCTCCCGGGCCTCGTCGGGTAGGGGCGGGGGGGAGGCGTAAGGCCTCTAGCGCCGCAGGAGGTAGGGGAGGGGGCGGGCCTCAGTGTGGACTCCATTTCCCAGCGGCCCTGTGTGCGCGGCGCGTGCGCAGTGTCCCGGCGGCGAACGGAAGATGGCGACGGCGGCGTCTGTGAAGAGGCGCTGCTGAGGGGGCGCGAGGGGGACGGAGGTCGGCGCCGCGGTGAGCGGGGGGCGGCGTGGGGGCCCGGGAACGAAGGGAGGAGGGACCCTGACGCGGCAGGGGCGCTGGCCGGCGGGTTGGGGCGCTGAGAGGAAAGGGGAGCAGTGACGTTCGGGACCCCAGTTTCTTCCCCAGCTCAGGACCCTCCCGTGGCTCCCCAGTGCCCTCGGGGCAAAGTTCCAACGTGGCCCCCAAGGCGCGTCCGCCCCGCCGGCCCCGGCTCGGCCTTTCTGCTCGTTCCTCACTCCTCACAGCTGCACTAGCCTTCCGGTTCCTCAAACTCGCCACGCGCCTTCCCGCCTCAGGATTTTTGCACATGCTGTCCCCTCTGCCCGCAACATCCTTTTACCCATTCTGCCTGGCTAACTCCCATTCATCTTTCGGGTCTCGGCATCAACGTCACTTCCCCTGCAAAGCCCTCCTTTCCCGCCCTCCGTCCCGAAATTCGCCTCTTAAACGCTCTCATAGGTCCCTGTGCCTTTCCTTCATGTCACATGTGGTCTGATTTATCACTGGACCTTTATCTGTGGGGTTTTTTGATTAGGTCCTTGATCGTGAGCTCCACGGGGACAGGGGCTTAGAGTATGTGTTGGTTATCGCTGTGTTCCCAGCACAGCGCTGGTCACACTGAAGACACCCGGTTGATGTTCGTAGAATGAATGAAAGATACTTCTGGGGTTACTTCGTGTATGGGGGGAGTCGTCATACTCCCAGGTGGGATTGGTGTAGTGGTACTCCGTAAGGAGTACACCGGGAGACAAGGGGAAACAATGGTAGTTGGTAATAGCAAAAATGCTATAGACACCCCAAATGTTCTTTAATCGAGAGACTGGCAGAAAAAAAGCTGATAACATCTACATAATAAAATATGCAACTGTGAAAGGAAATGCGGGGTTTCAGGGAGGGAATCACGAAAATACCTATACACTGTGATTAACCCACTATGAGTGGGTTCCAGAATATATTCAGTGAAGACAAATGAAATAGAAGGTAGTGCCTATTATATGCTCCCTTTTTTACAAAAGAAAAGGGAAATGTAGATATACTTTTTTTTTTTTTTTTTTAAGGATAAACCAAAAAGAAGAAGGGGAAGAACACAGGGTTACAAAAAAAAAAAAAAAAAAAAATGTAGATCTCAATGTATGATTGTCATGGAGAGAGTGGAAAGGTTGGAAAGGTTGATCATGAAAAGGTTCATTATGTTCTGATAAGGGACAGCAGAATGCTGGTTGTCAGGTGACCATGCCTCTTGGCTTGCACAATAGATCTGGGATAGAGAAGGAATTCCTTTCAGAGAGGCGGTCCTGCACAGTGATGAGGAGGATAGATTCTGCAGTCCTACTGCTGCATCTGTATCTTAGAGGCTCTGAGCCTTCAGTCAAGTGACTTTACCTCCCTTGCCTTCAAATTTCCTCATCTGTAAAATGGAGCTTAAAAACCATACCTGCCTCAAAGAGTGGGTGTTGTGAAGTTTAAATAAGTTAACATGTGGGGTGCCTGGGTGGCTCAGTTGGTTAAGTGTCTGTCATGGGCTCAGATCATGATTCCAGAGTCCTGGGATCGAGCCCTGCATCAGGCTCCCTGTTCAGTGGGGAGCCTACTTTATCCTCTCCTCTCTGCTCGTGCTTTCCTCTCCCTACCTTTGTCTCTTTCAAATAAATAAATAAATAAAATCTAAAAAAAAAAAAAAAAAAGTCAGCATGTGTATTAGAATTGTGCCCAGCACATATTCTTAAATATTAGCTATTATTTTTCAAGCATTCTAGAGCCAAAGGGGGGGGGGGATCCTGAGTCCAGTAATTGGGGAGGCCCTTTGACATTCACTCAGATATTTATTGAGTACTTACTAGGTGCTAAGCACTGTTCACATGATGGAGATCTTGAAAGTGAACAAACACACACAAATCCTGGCCTTCATGGAGCTTATATGTTGATGATAATAAATGTGGTGTAGAAAAACAGAGTAATAGAGGGAGAGGGAGACGGAATAGATGGAGAGGGAGACTGCCCAGTTAGGGCAGACGTGGAGCAGAGACCCTAGAAGAAAGTGAAGGAGTCCTCATACAAAGTCCTAGGCCTTGGTGAGGATGATGTCTTCGACTCTAAGCAAGGTGTAGCTGTGTGAGGTGACAAGGAGACTAGGAAGAACACTGTTGGATACTCATTCAGCAGACATTTGTTGAATACTGTGTACAATATATTGCATTCCTTTTTTTTTTTTTTTAAGATTTTATTCATTTATTCATGAGAGACACAGAGAGAGAGGCAGAGACACAGGCAGAGGGAGAAGCAGGCTCCATGCAGGGAGCCTGATGTGGGACTTGAGCCCGGGACTCCAGGATCATGCCCTGAGCCGAAGGCAGACGCTTAACCACTGAGCCACCCAAGTGTACCCAATATATTGCATTCCTTTTAAAAGGTACATCTTTTTCACCCTCCTCAAATTGTCTTTAACAGTTTAAGCAACACCCTTCAGATATTTTTCAGGAGTATGTACGTAAAAATAGTAGCTGTATTGATCTTGTGTTTATTTTGGTATACTAACTCATCTATTCTTCAGAATAGTCCTGGGAGGTAAACACTGTTGCCATCCCTGTTTCACAAAAAAGGAAACGGACCCAGTTCATTTTGTGTATACATACACAAACTTGACAAAAATGGATTGAGTTGCTGTATTCTGTGATGCTATAGGCTGTCACAGACATCTTTTTATGATAATACATTGACACTCGCCAGATTTTTTTTTATTTTTCCCCCTCTTCTGCTTTTTGCTTTGTCTTTTCAGGGTCTTTAAAAAAATACGTGTGTATGTATATATCCCTTTATTAAGAAGGGAGCATGTGGCAAACATTGTCTTCACTTTGCGTGTTTTTACTTAATAGATGCTGGAATCCACTGTTCTAGCAATGTATAGAGATTTTCCTTCTTTTTTCATCCCTCATTCCTTTTTACAGTTGCATAGTCTTTTATTATGTGGATTTAACATGGTTTTTCAGCCAGTCTGCCTGTTTGAGAATGCTTGAGTTGTTAATAGTCTTTTGCTGTTAGGAATAATGCTGTAATGGATCCTTATTAAATAGTTTTGCCAAATGTGACTTTGGGGACAGATGCCCTAAAGTCTCTCCTTCCCCCATCCCCTTTTTAAAAAAGCAACTCCATAGTATTCCAGAAAATGGCTGAAATGTGATTTATTTTTAACTAGCCTTTTCTGTTGTGTTGAATACTTAGCGTGTGGAACTCTGTACCTGGTATTCCTCAGAGCTATGTTTTAGAAAGCTTGATGTCCTGACTGGTCCAGAGTACAGTCCAGATGGCAATATGAGGCACTGAAACCAGCGAGGTGGCTGCTGTGTGTTCATTTGTTCAGTCATTCAGCAGTTGTCTGTAGTCAGCCTGCTATGTGTAAAGTACTAGAGGTGAAGCCTGGTACTCCACGAGGTACTGCCTCTGACCTGGGAGACATCAGTCTCTCCCAAATTATAACCCCTACATATACAGTCTAAGACAGACTCTGGGATGGGAGAGGGGCTTCAGAAGATCCCACAGGACAGGACAGAATGGAAAGGAGAGTTGCGACCTTTGTGGATGGCAGAGTGAAGGTCCACCCTATCCACAGGGTCCCAGAGCTTGATCTATCCTCTTTTTCTCCAGGAAGTACCGGACAACAGCCATGGCAGGCAGCAGTGGAGATAGTGTCACTCGGCGGAGCGTGGCATCACAGTTCTTCACACAGGAGGAGGGGCCGGGCATCGATGGCATGACCACCTCAGAAAGAGTGAGCAAAGAGAGAAGGGCTTAGTGATGCCTGGGTGGTTCAGTGGTTGAGCATCTGTCTTTGGCTCAGGGCATGATCCTGGGGTTCTGGGATCAGGTCCTACATTGGGCTCCCTACAGGGAGCCTGCTTCTCCCTCTGCCTATGTCTCTGCCTTTCTCTGTGTGTCTCTCATGAATAAATAAATAAAATCATTAAAAAAAGAGAAAGAGGGGATCCCTGGGTGGCTCGGCAGTTTAGCGCCTGCTTTGGCCCAGGGTGTGATTCTGGAGTCCTGGGATTGAGTTCCACATCGGGCTCCCTGCATGGAGTCTGCTTCTCCCTTTGCCTGTGTCTCTGCCTCTCTCTCTCTCTCTCTCTTTTTTAAAGATTTTATTTATTTATTCATGAGAGACATACAGAGAGAGAGAGAGAGAGAAGGGCTTAGATGGGGAGGCACAGCCCCGGTCTTTGGGCATTCCGCCCTCAGTTGCAGGGCCCACAGGGTGCCAAATTGGGTGGGCTGGCAAAACTAGCACCATCACCTGCCTCTCCCCCTCCTTCCAGGTGGTGGATCTCCTGAACCAGGCAGCACTGATTACCAATGATTCAAAGATCACAGTACTCAAACAGGTGAGGAGATGGGGTGATGCTGGGCTAAGCAACACAAGGGTAGGGGTGGGAACATGTGAAAAAGAAGATATTGCTATAACACTAGTGTCCACATTTAAGATATGCTTACTGTGGTGTCCGGTGCCATACAAGCATGCTGTCATTTAATTCTCACAAAAGTGGGGCACCTGAGTGGCTCAGTGATTGAGTGTCTCCCTTTGGCTCAGGTCATAATCTCAGGGTCTGGGGATGAGTCCCACATCAGGCTTCCTGCGGAGAGCCTGCTTCTCCTTCTGCCTTTGTCTCTGCCTCTGTGTGTCTCTCATGAATAAATAAATAAAATCTTAAAAAAATAAAAATAATAATTCTCACAAAAGCTCTGTGAAGCAGGGTAATTTGGTGCCCAATTTCTACAGAAAGCAGCAGAGTCTCAGAACTTAGAATAATGAGCCTCAGGTCAGTATGCCAGAAGCTAGTTGAACTAGGACTTGAATGCTGGATTCCAGCTCCAAATCCTATACTCTTCATCCTTATATTTTCTCTCTGCCAGGTTTCTGTCTAGTGGGAAAGACATGCAGGTTACCACACAGTGGGAACAAAGTGGACAGGGCTGGGATGGAGGAACCCAGTTTTGCTGTGGGAGTCTCGAGGGGACTGCTGACCCAGCCTAGAGCTGGGGAGTCAGGGAAGGGCTTTCTGGAAGAGCTGGAGAATAAGGAGAAAAGCAGGCTAAGTGAGAAAGGGAGAGTGTCTTGAGAGGAGCTTATGCAAAGGCAAAAGAAGATATGAAGACGTAGAGGGGAGGGGCCAGGTATGGTTCAGACCAGGAGGCAGGTGCAATTCAGAGGTCAGATTGCCTGGGTGAGAACCCTAGTTCTGCTCCTTGCTCATCGTGTGGCCTTGGGTAGCTGACCTGACCTCTCAGCAGTAGGAGCTGGGCATGTGCTGGCACCAGGCTTCTCTGAGGACATCTGTTGGAAGAGTTTATTCCAAAGAGCCTGGCAAGTCCAAGGACATCAGGAGATGGGTTCTCTCTGTCATGAAATGCCTGCTGAATTGCGGCAGTGTGAATGGGGAATAGAAACAGAAGGAGAGTGGAGAGAATTGATGGATGAGTCTCAGGAAGGAATTCGTACAGCATTTCCCTCTTCTTTAGCCCCCTGGTGTATCATGTGCTCACTACCGATTAGGGCCCTGCACCTTATAGGGTCTTCTTATTAAAGCCTCACAAGAGCCCCATGAGTTAGTGTTTAAGATCCCCCATTTTATAGAAGAGCAGACAAACTCAGGGCAAGCCACTTGCCAGGACCATGGTTGGGAGTGGCAAAGCCAGGATTTGAACTGAATTTCTCTGCTGCCTACCTCTATGCTGTTTTTTCCTACATGCTCCTATCTGTACTGATTGGAGCCTGGTTTTATATGTGTGGCTCTCCTCCTCATCCCCAGTGTCCTTCCAGGTCCAGGAACTGATCATCAACAAAGATCCTACACTGCTGGACAACTTTCTGGACGTGAGTGACCAATGAGGGAGAGAGGGTGTGAGTATAGGGGTAACGGGATGGATCCTGGTGCAGTCCTGACCCGCCTTCCTGATGTTGGCAGGAGATCATCGCTTTCCAAGCGGACAAGTCGATCGAAGTGCGCAAATTTGTCATCGGCTTCATCGAGGAGGCATGGTACGGGGTGGCTCAAAGGGAGCCCCTGGGAGTGCTCCTGGTGGAGACAGCCTCTTCAGCTCCCCTCCTGGCCCTGCCCTCTGCTTCTCGGACCCATTTTCTCTCCCATGCACACTGATTGCTCAGCAAATATCTAATAAGGTCGAAATCTTGGAATCATTCGTGATTCCTCTAGTTCCCCCACACTTCATATCAGTCCTTACTTCATATCGGTCCATACAGTCCTTACTGAGGACGTCCTCATATCTATGTCCTCAGTAAGGACTGTTGGCTCTACCTTCTAAATTTAAACAGCATCTGACCATTTTTCAACCACTTCCTTGGCTGTTAAGGTGCTCCAGGCCACCATTACCTCCCACCTAGATGGCTCCAGTGGCCTTCCATCTGCTTCCTCTGCTTACCTAACCCTCTCTCTTCTATTTAATTGAAGAGAAATGCACATAACACAGAATTAACTATTTTTAAATGAACAATTCAGTGGCATTTAGCACATTCACCCATCTAGTTCCAAAACATTTTTATCCTCCCCAAAGGAAATAGCAGACCCATGCCCTACTTCCTCTCACAGTAGCCGGAGTGAGCCTACTAAAATGTGAATCATCTCTGCACTCAATTCCACTGGCCCACTGTCTCACTTAGTTTGAAACCCAGACTCATCCTCACTGTCACCTCATCCTCTGGTGCCCTCCCTGATCTTCACTTACATCCTCCGTCCTCCCTCTTCCTCCTCCAAAAACACTGTTCTCTCAGCTTTCTGTACCCGCTCAAGGGATGCTCACCCCAGGGAGCCACCTGGCTCACTCCTTCACTTCACTCTGGTCTTCCTCAGCAAGCTTTTCCTGGCTTTGCACTATTCTTTCCAGTGTTCTCACTAGTTGAGATTACCTTGATGCTTCCCTTCCTCACAAAAATGTCCGCTCCACGAGAACAGGCCTTCTCCATATCATAGACCACCATATCCCCACACCAGAATGGTGTTGGCACACAGGAGCAACTTAACACATATTTGTTGAACAAAAATTTTAACGATAGTAGTGACCACATGGAAAGCTTACTCTGCCATGTGCTGTGTTAAATCCCTTCCTCTGTTTTCACCTGTAATCTTCACAGCAGCCTTGGGAATGGAGGGTTTGCTCTCCTTTTAAGGAAGGAGAAACTGAGGCTCAGAATGATAAAGTGACCTGTTCAAGCTGAGTCATTTGTTCATTCAACATTTTTTGGATGTTTTGTGACTCAGAGAAAGTAAAATATTTTGTTTTCTCTTTGTCAGGCACTGTACTAAATGCTTCACCTAGTTTGTTACATACTTCAATCTTAAAAAATAACACCATGGGTTAGTTATGTGACCCGTTTATCTAAAGACAGCACTGTGATTCAGAGAGGCGAAGTGAGATTCTTAAGGCCACACAGCCAGTATGTGGCAGGGCTGGGATTTTGACCCATATCTGTAATGCCATTGCCACAATTTGTAATCTCCACCTTTAACTGGGAGAATTTGTGATAAATTTTCTGAGTTTGAAAATAAAATAAAATGTTCAACAGGTATGTGCCAGGCATTTATGTCAGGCTTAGGAAGACAACAGTGAGTAAATACAGATATTGTTTCTGACTTCATGTAGCTGGCAGTTAAGGTTCTTTTTTTTTTTTTTTTCTTAAGATTTATTTATTTGAGAAAGCACATGCACACAAGCAGGAGGAGGGGCAGAGGGAGAGGAAGGAAGAGAATCTCAAGCAGATTCCTTGCTAAGTGCAGAGCCTGACTCTGGACTCAGTTCCGTGATCCTGAGATGACCTGAGCTGAAATCCAGGATCAGTCACTTAACCGACTGAGCCACCCAGCTGCCTCGAGTTTCATTTTTTTTGGCTGATCAGCTTAGTATTTAACTTCAGATTGTAGACTGTTGTAAAAATTACATTCATGATCTGAGTTCTAGGTGTGGACTTCTTGAATTTTTTTATCCATTGAACAAATATGTATTTCATTCTGCAACAAAAAATTGAGACTCTGCTCATATGACTAGAAAGGGTCCCCCACTTGCAGAGCCCTCAGACTGAAGTAAACGAGCGAACAAAACTCAGAATTGCATAAAGCAAAGTGCTTGAAGGTGATGACAGCTAATATTTATGAATGCTTTTTGTACCATTCCAAGTACTTTACAAGTATTGATTCAGTGTTCACAGCAAGCTACAAGGGAAGTACTCTCCTAAATGAGACAGTGGGTTTGTCTGCATTCACACAATTGGCTGGCAGTCCTGCCCCTGATGTGAATAGCAGGACCCTACTGGAGTGAAAGTGGGCATTGCAGGACAAACTCGAGAGAGGCTTCATGGGTGGCTGTGAAAGTGCCAAGCATTCTCAGTTTCTGGATGTGCTGACCAACGAGACAGATGCTGTCCCTGACCCTGCCCACCTCCACTCATCTCCTGACACACTGACCCCGATTTCCCTTTCCTTGTGGACCGCAAGCTCCCGTCACATATCCAAAGACCACCTTGACCTTGGCCTTTTTTCTCTATTCCCCCAGCAAACGAGACATTGAGTTACTGCTGAAACTGATTGCAAACCTCAACATGCTCTTGAGGGATGAGAATGTGAATGTGGTGAAGAAGGCCATCCTCACCATGACCCAGCTCTACAAGGTGGCCCTACAGGTAAGCAGTCCCTCCCACCTGGGGGTATCCCAGTCTGACAGGTCTCTTTTTTTTAAGATTGTAGATTTTATTTATTGAGAGAGAGCATGCACATGTGGAGCACAAGTGGAGGGCAAGGGAGGGAGAGGGAGAAGAAGACTCCCTGCTTAGCAGGGAGCCCAATGTAGGGCTCTACCCCAGGACCCTGAGATCATGATCTGAGCTGATGCTTAACCCATTGAGCCACCCAGGCGCCCCTGACAGATCTTACTTACAGCCTTTTCAGTTATATGGGGACAAGTCTGTTAAACCAGGGACAGATCAAATTCTTTATGGGCAAAATGTGCTATTGATCTTTGGGAACAGACAACAAAGGGATCTAATATCCTGATGGTCAGGGAATTGCCATTAATCTATCCTTCCATCCATTTATCCATTCCCCAAATACTTCCTTTGTGACTCAGATGTGCTGGGTCCTACCTTTGTAGGTGCTCACAGCCCAGTGACAGAGGCAGATGCTTATCAAAGAAGCATAGAAGCTTCAGTATTGCACTGTAGTGAGTACTATACGGAAAAGCACACACTGTGGTATGGTGTTCATTAGCATTAATGAAATGAATCCTTTTAATCCCTGCCACCATGTTGTGACGTCAGTATTGTTATTCCTTTGTCTTAAGATCTGAGCTTCTTCACTCTGGATTGTCACTGTCTGTGAACCTCGTAAAGGCAGAACCAGACCTGTCTTGCTTACCCCTGGGTCTTGTCCCGAGTATCATCTAGCATAGGGCTTCAGGCAGAGTTGTAGCTCAGTACATGTTTCCCAAATGAATTTATTCATCAGTATTATGGGTCTTCTGCGTAGTGATAGAGTTGGCCATTGATGTCTTGTCCCCTTCTCTCTGTCTCCATTCCTCCTTGGCTCCCTCACAGTGGATGGTAAAGTCACGAGTCATCAGTGAGCTCCAAGAGGCCTGCTGGGACATGGTGTCTGCCATGGCTGGGGACATCATTCTGCTGCTGGATTCTGACAATGACGGCATCCGCACCCACGCCATCAAGTTTGTGGAAGGCCTCATTGTCACCTTGTCACCCCGCATGGCTGACTCAGAAGTGCCCCGACGCCAGGAGCATGACATCAGCCTAGACCGCATCCCTCGTGACCACCCCTATATCCAGTACAGTGAGTGCCACTCATCAACTCGTCCCATTTGTCAGTCACTAACTATGCTAACTTCCTCCCCCTCCTCTCCCTTTCCTTTCTTGGTTTTTCATTTCTGAAGACAGTATATATAAGACATTGATTAAGAGGGCACCTAGGGGGACACCTGGGTGGCTCAGCGGTTGGGCGTCTACCTTTGGCCCAGGGCGTGATCCTGGAGTACCAGGATCCAGTCCCATATCAGGCTTCCTGCATGGAGCCTGTTTCTCCCTCTGCCTATGTCTCTGCCTCTTTCTCTGTGTCTCTGTCATGAATAAATAAATAAAATCTTTAAAAAAAAAAAAAAAAAGAGCACCTGGGTGGCACAGTCAGTTGAGCATCTGACTTGGTTTTGGCTCAGGTTATGATCGATTGAGCCCATCAGGCTCCATGTTCAGCTGAGTCGGCTTGAGATTCTTTGTCCTTCCTCTCCCTCCCCCTTTACTCCTCCGAGTATTTTTTTTAGAGACAGAGCATGTGCATGTGTAAGTGGGGGTGGGCAGAGGAAGAGAGAGAGTCTTAAGCAGGCTCAGTACCCAGTGCGGAGCCCAAGACAGAGCTCAGTCTCACAACCCTGAGATCATGATGCAAACCAAAGTCAAGAGTTACCTAGGCACCCCTTAACAGTTTTCTTAGTTGCAAATTATAAACATATATATGTGTATACTGAAGTGTCAAGCAAAACATACAGAGTATGTGTAAGGGTGTAAAGGGAAAATACCACCCCCCAGTTCTGCTTCCCAGAGTTAAATACCATTAAGAGTATATGTCTTTCCAGACCTTTTCTATGCAGGGATGGATATTTTATATATGTTCATAGACCCTGTGATTGTTGGCTTTTTTATTATGAAAAACAAGATCCTGCTTTATATTTTCTGTGGAGAAGTTTAGAGTGGCTTATGTTTGAATCCCTGCTCTAACCTTGGGCAAGCCACCTGTTCTCCCTGAGCCTGTGTCTCCATTGGTAAATTGGGATTCATGATTGTGGCATCTACATGGTGGTATAGGTATGAGCATTTGGTAAGTCAACATGGTTGTCATGGTCAGCTATAAACGTTAGCTATTCTTATATATTGTTTTTTCCACTGAGTAGTATTATCTTTTTTTTTTTTTTTTTAAGATTTTATTTATTCATGAAAGACACAGAGAGAGGCAGAGACACCGGCAGAGGGAGAAGCAGGCTCCCTCCCTGCAAGGAGCCTGATATGGGACTCGATCACAGATCCCAGGATCACGCCCTGAGCTGTAGGCAGACGCTCAACCGCTGAGCCACCCAGGCATCCCTTTTCCACTGAGCAGTATTATCTTAAGTGACATCTTCACTTATCAAAGTCATGTTCAGTTGCCCTACAGTGTTCCATAGTGCGGTCATATCTCAGCCTGTTTTTTATTTGCTATTTTAAATAACATGGTATCCAGTATGTTTTTGCATAGAAATCCTCAAGAAAGATATCCACCAAAGTTGTTAAGCATTAACCTTTGGGGGCCAGATCAAGGGGAGTGGTGGTACAAAAGACTTTGAGTGCTTTGTCCATGTGTACGTATGCATATCTTTGTATTCAGAGTTTCACCTCAACATCATTCGGATGATCAGATTCCTATAGTTCGATATTTAAAATCATTTTTAGTCTTTACATTGGAATCCCATGCTTTGAGCATCATCTCTATATTTTATACTTTTTTTTTTTAAATAAGCTCCACCACACCCAATGTGGGGCTTGAACTCATGACTAATCCCTAAGATTAGGCTTCGCATACTCTTCCTACTGAGCCAGCCAAACACCCCTAAATATTTATACTCATTAGTGGACCATCTCATAGGACTCAATCTAAGTTTTCTGTTTTCCCAGCCCTTCCCAACCATCCCAGCCCTTCCCAACCAGAAAGGTCTTTCTCCTCTTGGCCTCAGCACTGCTCTCTCCAGAGTTCAGTGGAGAAAGACCCCCTGCTAACTGGTACTCTTCTGTCCCTCATTAGATGTGCTGTGGGAGGAAGGCAAGGCGGCCTTGGAGCAGCTGCTCAAGTTCATGGTCCACCCCGCCATCTCCTCCATCAACCTGACCACAGCTCTGGGCTCACTCGCCAATATCGCCCGCCAGAGGCCCATGTTCATGTCAGAGGTGATCCAGGCCTATGAAACCCTGCATGGTAGGTTGGTCCCCTCCCTGCCCTTTGTCCGCTGGCCAGTCTGTTCTTTCCTGAGAAAACGTGAGCCAGGTAGTGGGTCCCTGAGGGGTTCATCAGTCTAGTCTGGATGCAGGAGGCATTGTTTCGGCTAGATGGGAATCTTTTGGAGGCATGGAACAGAAACCTGGTTCGAAGTTGGCTTTAATATTAAGGTATGTGTGGAGGAAATGGCATGACGTCTGCAAAATACTTTAAAATATTCTAGCCTTCCCTCACCCCAACAACAACAAAAAAGAGCAGGAAGGATAAGTATCCCAAAATAAGCAAAGTGTTGATGGGTACCTGGTTATTTCTTACAGTCTTTTGTGCATGTATGATAACTGAAGTGTACGGGGTTTAGGTGTGAATGTGTGCAGATCAGAGATCTGTCTCCATTTCTTGGCTCTTATTTTCTCCTTACAGGCTTTATTCTGTTCTGTGTCTCTTTCTTGGGGTAGCAAAGATGGCCCCCGATAGCTCTAGGCTTCCATTCCATCCACTTGGCAACCCCAAGGGACAGAGTGTTTCCTTCCCAGTCATTCCAGCAAAAGTCCAGAGGCTGATGCCTATTGTTCCTGATTGGCTGAGAAGACATTGGCAGCTTATCTCTGAACCAATCACAAGGGATTGCTAAGGGATTGCATTGTTCTTACTGGCCCTGAGTCTCTTGCCCACTTGAACTGAGAATGGAGCCCCGGTGGTTCCCTCAAAGGAAAATGGAAGCATTGTTGGCCGAGGAAGGAGGGAAGGATGCCGGGCAGGCGAAAATACAGGCATCCTCTTTCTCTGTGGAACAGGGAAGGCTTGTTCATCAAGGTGACTGTTAGACATTGGAAAATCATTCTGGTGGCAAGACCAACGAGGTGCACTGTTGTAGCAGTTCATTTGGGGCATTGCAGAGGTGAAGGTGGTGATGATAGCTGTCCCCAGGGGAGGCATGCTGGAATTTCCAGACCAGAGATGTGGGGGAGGTGAGGCTTCATGTTTAATAAAGGGTGGGTGAGCTTCTTCTTTGTTCTAAGGTTGACTAATCCTGATGGAGACCTCTTGAGGGTTTTAAGCATCAGCCCATACACGGGGAAGGCTACACATTAGACCTAAGAGCAAAGGAACTTTTCTAGGAGACCCTGCAGCTACCGCCCAAGCTGGGGCTTGGGCAGTAGTACCTGCAGGGCCCCATAAGCTATGTCCACAGAACAAAGCTCCTGCTTCTTTCCTCGTAGCCAACCTGCCCCCGACGCTGGCCAAATCTCAGGTGAGCAGTGTGCGCAAGAACCTGAAGCTGCACCTGCTGAGCGTTCTGAAGCACCCAGCCTCCTTGGAGTTTCAGGCCCAGATCACCACCCTGCTGGTGGACCTGGGCACACCTCAGGCAGAGATCGCCCGCAACATGCCCAGTGGCAAGGATGCCCGCAAGCGGCCCCGAGACGACTCGGATTCCACACTCAAGAAGATGAAACTAGGTGAGCTAAGGAGCTCGTCCAGGTGTCCCAAGAGATGGTGTCAGGGACTGACTACATTTACGATGTTCAGTTATTTACACTAAACTATGAACTTGACCTATATTGTATTAGTTAATATTGTGTTGTAAATTAAAGTGTATAAATATGACATAGCAGGTATCAGAATAGCATCACCGAAGTGTGTGATATACATGGAAGTAATTATGAAGTACTACACTTATGTTTTCTTTCAGAAGTACCAGAGTTCTCAGAAATATCCTGTTTTTTTTATAATTGGATTTTCTTTCTGAAGTAATTTCTTCTTTTTTTTAAAGATTTATTTATTTTAGAGAGCATACGTGGAGGGTTGGAAGAGGGGCAGAGGGAGATGGAAAGAGAGAATCTCAAGCAGACTCCCCATTAAGTGCAGAGCCTGACTCAGGGCTCGATATTATGACCTGAGCCGAAACCAAGAGCCAGACACTTAACCGACTGAGCACCCAGGCGCCCCTGAAGTGATTTCTTAATGGTTGCATTATTTTGTCAATAGTATCAACCATGGCAGCCTTCCTTACTCCACAACTTTCTAAATCACTGATACTTGTTTCTAGAATATTTATGAGAGAATTGTTTTTTTTTAATTATTATTTTTTAAAATAAGGAATTTATTTTTATATAAGGAGTGAGGTGGAGATCTCTCTCTCCCATAATTAAGCATGCAAAGCAGAGTGTTCCATACCTTAATATATTTAGTACTTACCTTAGGGCTTCTTCCATATCGGCACTTAGGAATCTACTGCATCCTCTTATGGTGGTATAATAGTCTGTAGTGCATGTAGATCACTTTAACCAGTCCTCCTGTTGATGGACATTTCATCTGTGTCCTTTTTTTTTTTTTTTTAAGTGTAAAGGTTGCTATAGTATCAGAGTCTTGAGTGTATGTCCAGTTATAGGACAGATTGCTAGTAGTGAGATTGGTGAAGCAAAAGGTTTGTGCATTTAAAGCTGTTTTTTGCCCACCAATTTTATTGCTGTATTTCTTTAAACTTTCTATTCTGAAGTAATTTTGAATGTGCAGACATGTCACAAGAATAGTACTGAAAGCTCCTACATACCTTTGACAAAGTGAGGCTCACAAGTCACATTCATCACTCCCCCTTAGCTTCACTAATCAGTTCCTCAGCCTTCTGCTTCATAACCTTGCAATTGCAAAGAGTCCAGGACCACTGTTCAGTAAAATGTCCCTCTGTGTGGGTTCATCTGCTCTGGCTTCCTGACTGGATCTAGGCTCTGCACTTGGAGCTGGAACACTGCCAAACTCATGCCCTGACTGCTGCCTCTGTGTGGTGTCAAGGGGGCACATGATACCAGTTTGTCCCCTTATTGGTGATGGGAGCTTTGATTGCTTGGTCAAAATAGTGTCTATCAGGTTTCTCTAGTATTAAATGCACTTTTCCCTATCATAAATACTAAGTGGGGAGAGATACCTATACTGTGTAAAAATACCTGATCCCCTTCAAATTGTGACCCAGTGTTTTTAACATCTGTTACTGCTCTAATGATTATGAGAAGCTTTCCTTCTGCATTTATTAGTTGGCATTCTGTAAGGAAGAGCTTTCTTCTCTCTACTTTATTATCAGTTAGACTTGTGGATTCTTATTCTTTGGGTTGTTCCATTACTCTTGTTACTCATTTGGTGCTCACATTGCCTCATGTATAGCTAGGGGGAGCCTTTGAGCTGGCTGCTATGACCCTTTGATTTGTCCTGTAAGTTTTTTGAGCATTTCTAATTTTCTAGCATAACAAGATACTCTGGACTCATCTTGTACTTTCTTACTCCAGTCTTGGAATCAGCCTTTTCTCTAAGGAGCCCTGGTTGCATTTATTTATTTATTTATTTATTTATTTATTTATTATTTTTATTTTTTTTAAGATTTTATTTATTCATGAGAGACACAGAAAGAGAGGCAGAGACACAGGAGACACAGGCAGAGGAAGAAGCAGGAAGCCTGCGGGGAGTCTGATACAGGACTTGATCCCAGGACCCTGGGATCATGCCCTGAGCCAAAGGCAGATACTCAACCACTGAGCAACCCAGGTGCCCCAGCCCTGGTTGCTTTTAAGGATGAAGTAGTTTCAGAAACCAAGATCTGAGCACCGGATGTGCCCATTGCTACTGGGTACATAGAAATTCTTGATAGCCATTGCCAAACTGTTTTGCAAAAAAAAAAAAGCCACACCACTGTATATAACCCCAGAGGTGTGTGAATGCCAGTTACCCCATTCTTACCAGTCCTGGATGTTCCATAAACCCTCTGGGTATAAACAGTATCCTAGGTTTAAATTCATTTTCTTGTACATGTTGGAGTCAGGCTGCACATCACTTTACATTTATTAGTCATTTGGGTGTCTGTGAAGTGCCCATTCTGTTCAACCTTTTGTAACTGAATTATATATGCCCTTGGTCTTGGTTGATGCTGGGTATCAAGTTTTTATTACATGCACTGCAATTTTTTTTTTTAAGAGACTGTATAACAACGGCGCCTGACTGGCTTAGTCAGTAGAGCATGAGACTCTTGATAATGGGGCTGTGAGTTGAAGCTCTACTTCATGCCCTCCAAGCTGGGCATGGAGCCTACTTTAAAAAAAAAAAAAATTTTGGGCAGCCCGGATGGCTCAGAGTTTAGCGCCACCCTCAGCCCAGGGCCTGATCCTGGAGACCCAGGATCGAGTCCCACGTCAGGCTCCCTGCATGGAGCCTGCTTCTCCATCCGCCTGTGTCTCTGCCTCTCTCTCTCTCTCTCTCTCTCTCTGTCTCTGATGAATAAATAAATAAAATCTTAAAAAAAATTTATAACATTAGATCATATTTTTGCCGTTATCTACTTAAATTATCACCCTATTAAACATTCCAGCTTCAAGAAACATCTTTGTACGTAAAGCTTTTTCTCTGTATATTATACCTTTGATGTATATTTATGAGTGGAGTGTTTAGTGTTTATCTAGAAGTTGTCAAAAAGGTGTGCACATTTAAAAGTTTGCACTATGGTCAAATTACACTTCCAGAAGGCCATACCAGTTATATTTCCATAGTCTATACCCCTACTAACAATTGTCACTACCAGTCTATTAATTTTTTTGTCAATCCCGTGGGCTTACTGGGTTGTCTTTACATTTTCCTGATTCCTGGTGAGGTTGAGCAGTATTTCAAAGATAGAGGTTTTTCAGCAATAAAGCTTAGTGAAATTGTTAGGTAACCTTTTCATCTTCTTGGAGTTTAGTTTGAGCAGCGAGGCTGGTATGGCTTATTTCCATTTCCCAGATGAGAAAAGCAAAGCCTGGAGAGGCAGGTCATTCCCCAGGGTCACACAATGCTTTGATGGCAGAGCACGGCTGTGGCCCAGGTCTTTGCTCACTGCACTCCTGCTTGCTGAGGCCCCCTGGGGGGGGCAGGGACTCCCTGGGCTCCCCTGGAGGGGAAAGGGCATATTACTCACTCTGGCACCAGCATCTTGTCTCCTTCCCTCTCCCAGAGCCCAACCTGGGGGAAGATGATGAGGACAAGGACTTGGAGCCAGGCCCGTCAGGAACCTCAAAGGCCTCAGCCCAGATCTCAGGCCAGTCAGACACAGACATCACAGCCGAGTTCCTGCAGCCCTTGCTGACGCCTGACAATGTGGCCAATCTGGTAAGGAGGGAAGGGGGCTGTTTCCCACAGGGCAGGGAGGAAGGATTTCTAGTCCTTTTGCTGCCCTTCCACTCCATACTGCCCACCTCTTCCAGATGACATTGGTCCCAGAGCACCTCTCTGTTGTTTGTGTTAGGAGGGTGTGGTCCAGTGGGCCCTCTCAGTGTTGGATGGACCTTTTCCCTGATCTTTCCTGGAGATCACTTGTCACCATCCCCTGGGAGTCCCTCTTTGGATAATCTGAGTCCCATCTGAACCCACACCTGCCCCCTCCTTTGAAGGGACAATATATTAAGTGGAGAGCAAATCCCATGACTTGTTTTCTAAGTGGTGTGGGATTGGCATTGGTGGGACAGGATGGCCAGTGTTTTCCTTAGATTCTCAAAGATAGCCAGCCCTACAGTGAAAGAACTGCTGGTTTGAGTTGATGGTGGGGACAGCAGGGAGGGTGGTCTCACGTCAGTCCTCACACTATAGCAGCACCCAGACCTTTGCATTGGGTGCTCATGGACAATGTCTCTTCCCATGTTCAACAGCAGTCTCCCGTAGCCCTCCCTTCTCTCTGCCTAGAGGCTCCACAGTGCTTAGTTGTCAGGTGAATGAAGTGTCAGGAATTTTGTTGCCAGGGTAAAAGGAGTTTTCTTTTTTTTTTTTTTTTAATTAATTTATTTATTTATGATAGTCACAGAGAGAGAGAGAGAGAGAGAGAGAGAGGCAGAGACATAGGCAGAGGGAGAAGCAGGCTCCGTGCACCGGCATCCTGACGTGGGATTCGATCCCGGGTCCCCAGGATCGTGCCCTGGGCCAAAGGCAGGTGCTAAACTGCTGCGCCACCCAGGGATCCCCAGAAAGGAGTTTTCTACCCCATTCAGATCTCTTTGGTGAGAGCTCCAGGTCTGGAAATGTGTCTGCCCCCTGCATCATTCCTCCTTGGAAGTTCCACAGGCACCACAGACTCATTATGTCAGAACTGAATGTTTGGAGTTTCTACCCATGCCTTTCTGCAGGCCCATGGCCCTCTCTGTTCTTGGCATACTAGTGTCTCAGGTCCCAACTCAAACCTGGGAGTTGAACTCTTTGCCTCCCACCAGTCCCTCCTATCTTCTCCATCCCCCAGGGCCCCTGCCTGCTCCCTGGCTCTGGCTTCCACTCTCCCTGTGGCAGCCAGAGGCATCTTCCTAAAGTATAGGTTGTGACGCTCCCCTTCCAACCCTGCTGTGGCTCTCTCTTTCCTTCCAGATAAAATTTGGATGCAGCTTGCCTTAGGCCCTCTTTGATGATGCTTCCATTAACTCTTTGTATCTTGTCTGTCCTCATCACGCTGTTTTCAAATTATTCGCCTAAAGTTCTTAACAGGATTCTTTTAGTTTTATCATGCCTGCTGTCTCTGTAGTAGTGTGCAGCTCCTTTGTCCTTAATATTGTGTCCTTAGCACCTTTTTTTGTTGTTCAATCTCGCCATCAATTTGTTTGTGTTTGGTCATTTCAAAGAACTGGCTCTGAAGTTTTGATGATACTCTTTGTAACCTCTTCTGTTTTATTTCTGTTGTCTTTATTCTTTCCTGCTGCTCTCTTTGGATATTTTACCCCAGAATTTTAAGTTAAATGCTTGGCTTAATAGTTTTTGGTTGTCTTTTCCAGTATAAGCATTTACGGATCTGATTTTCCGTCTAAGAACCATTTTAGCTGCATCCCGCACATTTTGATTTGTAGTGATTTCATTCTCCCTGTTCTAATTAGTTTCTTATTTCAGATATATATTTATACCTCGGGAGGGATGCAGGGAGTTCGAAGTGACCTTTTGTTACCAATTCCTGACAAAACTGGATGGTCTCTTGTTAGGATACCTTTTTTTTTTTTTTTTTAGTCAGTTTCTGGTTCATAGGACATTCTTAACTGAACTTGCAGTCTCTGGGTAGGGTGTCACAGCTGCTCAGCCTTCCCCCATGCTGCTCTAATGCCTGGAATCCATAGCCCGCTCCCACTGTGAGGCATCACCCTGTGCCAGTCTGAAACTGGCCCTCCTCTCCGTTCTCAGCCTCGGTGCTGCTTCCCCGGAGAGCCAAAGCTGCCTCAGCCCTCCTGAAGCATCTTGTGGCATCCTTTACTTTCCTTCCTGGTGCACCACACTGCTTGTTTTCTCTCTGACTTCCCCAGAAATCTGAGCCCCACAGGAGCAGGCCCAGGACTTTCGTAGTCTCTGCCATTTCCCCAGCCTTGGCCTGGGTGGGGAACAGATCCTTGTGGAGTCCATGAGTAAGGAAAGGCTCCTCTCCCTGGGCATCCTGCAGGTACTCATCAGCATGGTGTACCTGCCCGAAGCCATGCCCGCCTCCTTCCAAGCCATCTATACACCAGTGGAGTCCGCAGGCACTGAAGCCCAGATCAAGCACCTGGCTCGGCTCATGGCCACACAGATGACAGCTGCAGGACTAGGGCCAGGTGAGTGTCATGTGGAGCTGACCTGGGCCAGGGGTTCGCACAGTGAGTGCTGGGTTCTCCTTACTGGAAGGGCATGGTGCTACCTTACCTCCTCATGGTGGTACAAATGAAACTCACATGAGATGGTAGGTGTAAATAATTCCGGTCCCTTAGATATATTGAGTGCTTACGATTTTCAGGCTCTGGGCTTTGAATCCAGCAGGCCTGGATTTGAGGTCTCAGTTGAACCAGACTACCTCAGCCACTTAATAAGTGTGTGACTTTGGTCAAGTTAACTGAACCTCTCTGTGACTCAGGTGTTTGCCTATGTTAACAATACTAGTGTAGTATAAATTACATACAGAGAAACACAGCTCTTCACTGTACATCTTAGTGAATTTTCGTAAAATGAACACTCCCACATAGCCACCACCCAGATGGAGATACAGATCACTTCCATCTTTCCAGAACATTCCTTCTTACTCCTATCCAGTCAGCACTTAGAGCATCCCACCTCCTGAGATAATCACTTTTCTGCTTTCTGTCTCCCTAGATTAATTTTTCCTGAACTTCATATAAATGGGATCATAGAGAGTCTGGCTTCTTTTGCTCAGCATAGGTTTTTGAGATGCCTGCATGTTGTCATGTGAACCAGTGGTTTATTTTGTATTGCTCAATAGTGTTTCCTCATGCAAATAGGCCATTGTTTGTTTATCCACTCTCCTGTTGATTGACCTGTGGTTCGTGTCCAGCTTTTGACTGTTGTGAATGAAGCTGTACAAGTGTTTGTGTATAAGTGTTTTTTGGGATTTGTTTGGGCTGTGGGGTGGGGGTGGGGGGTTGTTGGGATTTTTTGTTTGTTTGAGTATAGTTGGTGTATACAAGTTTTGGTGTACATGTGCCCTCCTTTATCTTGAGTATATACCAAGGAGTGAGATTGTTGGGTCATAGGTTAGGGTATGCTCAGTGCTACTAGAAACTGCTCATCAGTGTTCCACCATGGCTGTGCTGTTTGATACTCCCGCCCACAGTAAATGGCATTTCTAGTTTGAGCCCTGGTTGTATGCAAAATGAGGATAAAAAGTATGCCTGTTTCAGAATGGTGATTTGCAGACTTAAATGAGCTTTGTGTGTATAAGGCTTAGACTAGAACCTAGCACACAGGAGGTCCCTGGATGGGAGCAGAGGGGTAGAACATTCCTGGAGCCCGTTTGCTACCTCCCCCTCAGGTGTGGAACAGACCAAACAGTGCAAAGAGGAACCCAAAGAGGAGAAGGTGGTGAAGCCAGAGAGCGTCCTGATCAAGCGGCGCCTGTCAGCCCAAGGCCAGGCCATCTCCGTGGTGGGCTCCCTGAGTTCCATGTCTACTCTGGAGGAGGAGGCGCCCCAGGCCAAGAGGAGGCCAGAGCCTATCATACCTGTCACGCAGCCCCGGTGAGTTCCCTGGCAGGTGCAGGACTGAGGGCCTGGGTTTTATTTATTTATTTATTTATTTTTTTTTTAATTTTTATTTATTTATGATAGTCACAGAGAGAGAGAGAGAGAGGCAGAGACACAGGCAGAGGGAGAAGCAGGCTCCATGCACCGGGAGCCCGATGTGGGATTCGATCCCGGGTCTCCAGGATCGCGCCCTGGGCCAAAGACCGGCGCTAAACCGCTGCACCACCCAGGGATCCCAGGGCCTGGGTTTTAGTGTGTACACTAAGTGCATGTGTGTGTGCATGTGTTAAAGACAGACTGACAAACAGATAAACAGGTAGGGCCAGATGAGGATCTGTCTGATTCCCGAGTCAATGCCATACCACGAAACCTTGTCATTTTCTTTTCCATAAAAATACCTCCTTATTTATGTTTAAAGTTGGGATGATGGTATCTCTACGGATCAAGGGAGAATTAAATGAGTTCATAGTGATAGGTAATAAAATTAGATAATCCATGGGGATCCCTGGGTGGCTTAGCAGTTTAGCACCTGCCTTCGGCTCAGGGCATGATACTAGAGTGCCGGGATCGAGTCCCACATCGGGCTCCCTGCATGGAGCCTGTTTCTTCCTTTGCCTGTGTCTCTGCCTCTCTCAGTCTCTCATGACTAAATAAATAAAATCTAAAAATAAATAAATAAAATTTTCCTTTAAAAAAAAAAAGATAATCCTTGAGGTTGAAAGTGAATTTGATGTAAAATATTTAGCATGATTCCTATATGCTAAATGCTTTATATACTTTATACAGGATGACAACAACCGGTAGTACTACATGACATACATGCTACTGGTTGTTGTCATCCTCCTCTTCATTATTATCCAGCTTAGAGACCAAAAACTCCTGCCAGTCCCTGCCCCTCCCCAACCAAGACCTGCTGTCTGGGCCTGATCCTGAACTCTGAGCTCTCCATTCCCCTCACTCCCTCCTCCAGTCACATGGGCCCTTGGTTCTCCTTGAACAGCCAGGCAGGTCCCTACTGGAAGGCCTTTGCACTTCCTGTTCTCTCTACCTGGGAAGATCATTCCCCTGATATTTGTCTGTCTTGTCTGCTTGCTTCATTCAGATCTGCACTTCCACATAGCCTCCTCAGAGAAGTATTTCCTGAGACACACTTACAAAAACAAAGTGGCCCTCTTCTTATTACCCTATTCCCTGCCATGCCTGAGTCACAAGAGAATTAGAGAAGCAGTATAGTGGGGGGTGAGGTTCTCTATATGGCCTGAAGTGGGTCTGGGCTCCAGAAAGGATGTTTTCAGTCACCGTCTCCCTTTCCCTACTCTTTCATGTAGGCTGGCGGGCGCTGGTGGGCGCAAGAAAATATTCCGTCTGAGCGATGTGCTGAAGCCCCTCACAGACGCCCAAGTGGAGGCTATGAAGCTAGGCGCTGTGAAGCGGATCCTACGCGCGGAGAAGGCCGTGGCCTGCAGCGGGGCGGCCCAGGTGTGCTCCTGTCTCCCTAGCCCATGCTTCCAGACTCTCTCCCCATGAGCCTGCCTCACAGCCCAGGGAAGAGACAGCCCTGGGCTCAAACCTCCCAGGCTCTGGGTCCCAGCTGGGCTGCCCACCAGCCTTGCATGCCTCTCTTCTGTCCTCCTCCAAACGGGGGCAGCAGCAGCAGCTTCACACAGTAATGAGGAGGAGGAAACATACGGACGTGCACATCTTTTGCTCAGCGTGGGGCTGGCTGCCCAGGAGAGCCCTGCAAGTGAGGGCTGCTATTGTGTTCTATCTTCCTGGTGGTAGATAGTGTTCCTCTTCTTCTGTGGATTCAGATGGACCAGGTCTAAATCCTGATTCTCTCATATGCTGGCATTGTAACCTCAGCCAAGTGACTTTCCCCCCATATTCCCCCCATTTTTTGAAGTTTAATTTTAATTAACCAAGAAGTATATAAAGATATCCTCTCTGTTAAAAAAGAAAAAAAAAATTTCCAGGCCATAGAGGCCCCATAAGTCTTCTTTGGCCCCCACCTGCATCCCATCTGCTGCCTCAGAGGTGACCAATGTACAAGTTAGGGGAAGCCTTCAGGATCTTTCTCTGTGTACTTAAGTATATAGATACTACTTTTACAAACTCAGTTTTATTCTATGATGATTGATTTCCATACGTACCTACCCATTTTTTCTCTCCCACACAAATGAGACCTACGGGGTATAAGATTCTTCAGCTTGCCTTCCTTGCGTAACCCCCAGGTCTGCCCTGGAGGTCCCTGAGCCTGGGCAGGAAGATGTGCAAGGCACAATCATGAGGTGCCTGGGATTGCCCAGTGCCACACCAACACATACACCCACTCTCCTGTCAGGTGCGCATAAAGATCCTGGCCAGTCTGGTCACACAGTTTGACTCGGGCTTGAAGGCCGAAGTCCTGTCCTTCATCCTGGAGGATGTGCGGGCCCGCCTGGACTTGGCCTTCGCCTGGCTCTACCAGGAGTACAACGCCTACCTAGCAGCCGGTGCCTCAGGCACCCTGGACAAGTACGAAGACTGCCTTATCCGCCTGCTCTCCGGCCTGCAGGAGAAGCCAGACCAGAAGGATGGGTGAGAGGGACAGTCCTGGCTCTCCTGTGTCCTGCCTTTCTTTTGTGGTTTGATCACCTCCCTCTTCACCAGCCAAATCCAAGTGTCCATCCCCAAGACTCTCTGCTCTCCCTGCTCTCTGGAGACACATACAAGGCAGATTCCGGGTGGGCTCTGGGGCCTACTCCCTGGGCTTATTCTCAGCTCTGCTGGTTGCCCTCTGAGCCTCCATTCCTGTAGATAACAGTGCCTGCTTCATAGGCTTGTTTCTGAGGTTGGCTTCTCCCCAGCCCCATCTCACCTGAATTGCTCCTGTAGCTTCCCTCCTTGTTCTCAACCTCCTGCTGATCTATCCATTCGCAGCAACCTGGGTGACATTTTAGAATGTAAATACTAGTTTACCCACTAAAAACCTTTCCTGATTCTCCACTCTTAGGATAAAATACAGCTTTCTATCTGTGCTCTATGAGACCTGCATAACCCAATTCCTACCAACCTCTTTACCTTCTTTTTCCACTCTTCTACTCCTCACTTCCCCCCCCTTGAACATGCCAAGTTCAGAGCTTGGCAGTTCCTGTTTCTGTACCTGGAATGCTCTCCCCACAATTCTTTGCATGACTGGCTCTTTCTCATCCCTTGGCATCAACTCAGTGTTACCTCAAAACAGCGGTTTTTGTCCACCACATCAGAAAAGTGGTACCTGTCCTCATGCTCCATCATTCTCTCCCATTGCTGTAGTAAATGACAAAAGTTAGGAATCCCCATTTTGACAAAGGTGGGAAACTGAGTTTCAGAGAGAGAAAGTCTCTGCCTAAGTCCCCCAGCTGGCAGGGCTCGAACCCTGCTCTGTTTACCTCCAGAGCTCTGTATCCAGGGGGTTGAGCAAGCTGTATGTGACGGACAGCCCTGCCTGCTCCGAGCTCCAGCAGGATTGGGAAGCTTCTCTGCCTTGCAGCCTTTCCCTACCCCTTCTTTTCTGACAGGATCTTCACTAAAGTTGTGCTGGAGGCACCACTGATCACCGAGAGTGCCCTAGAGGTGATTCGCAAGTACTGTGAGGATGAGGTGAGGACAGCCAGCCCATCTCCCTCAGGCCCTAGGATCGTGATGCATGCAGGAGTCCTGCGGGAGGGGGCGGGGGGCACAGGCCTGTGTTGGGGGTCTGCAGAGCACACGGCCTAGACTTGTGGCAGGGGACTCGGTGAAGGACCCAGTCCTTCTGTCCAGTACCAGATATGAGGGAGGCCAGGGAGATATCCCAGAGGCACACTGCAAGTGGACTAAGCTCTGGTTTCCCTCTCTTCTGCATCAGAGTCGCACTTACCTGGGCATGTCCACCCTCCGAGACCTGATCTTCAAGCGCCCATCCCGCCAGTTCCAGTACCTACATGTTCTGCTAGACCTCAGCTCCCACGAGAAGGACAAGGTACCCCTGCCACCCTATGCTGGGCCATACTCAGCCTTTCCTCTGTCCTGAGCACCTAGCCCAGCCTCTTCCACATGCCCCTGAAAGTCCTCTCTGGGCCTGATGCCCTTCCTGCAATAATGTTTTGGTGGTGGATATTTTTTCATTTATGGGGGCAAGAAGCTGCCTAGGATACATATATACACTCATCCTCCCAGGGAGAGCAGTCGCATTCTCCCTCTTACTCCATGCGTGTTGGGGAGCCCCTTTAAGGCCTGATGCTATGCTGGGAGCTGTGCTGGGACCTTGTCGGGGAGCTGACAGGAGAGGAGCTGTGTGGCCCATTGGTGAGCAGTGAGGACACAGCAAGCTCATGGGGTGGAGCAGCATTAGAACAACAGCACATGCAGCTGTGGCAGCCCTGGGGAGGGGCCTGACCTACCTGATGGGGGGATGAGCAGGGGTGGGGTTTAAAGGCTTGTGGGGTGCAGGTGAGCCAGGACCTGAAATAAGAGTAGATGGTTGTGGCTGAACAGAGCCAACAAAATGTGCACATGCATGTGATAGAGAGGGCCCTTGACCCATCGCTGCCCAAGCATTTTGCCACCTCCTTTCCTGGTGTCACGGGTCCATTCATCCAGCAGACCCCTCACTGCAGACTCTGGCTTGGGCCTTTGGTGCTGCTGGAGACAAAGCAATGCCCAGAGACAGTCTCTGTTCTCAGGGCTCTTGGCAGGTGATGTCTGAGTAAAATGGGATATAGCCAGTGACAAGCATTCTGGGCAGGGGGATCCTTTTGTGCCAAGTCTCAAAGCCAAGGAGAATGCTGTCACTTTTGAGGAACAAAGGAAAGCTCATTCTAGTTGGAATGTAGCAAGCAAAGCAAGAGACAGTAAGAGATAGTGCTGAGCAGGTAGGTTAAAGTGATGCAGGGCCTGATTTGGGCCAGGAAACTTCTAAGCCAGCAATCAGCCTGTGGAACAGGTAATTCAGGTAGGCTAGACCTTTCTCAGTCTTGGGCTTGTTTTCCCACTGGTCCTGCCAAGCTCAGCATGGCAGTCTCCCTCTACTCCACCATCTTGCCCGCACTCTCTCTTCAGGTGCGTTCCCAGGCCCTACTATTCATCAAGCGCATGTATGAGAAGGAACAGCTGCGAGAGTATGTGGAGAAATTTGCCCTCAATTACCTGCAACTCCTGGTCCATCCCAACCCACCATCCGTGCTGTTTGGAGCTGACAAGGATACAGGTTTGGTGCAGCTTCATCAGATGTGTATTGAGCACCTGCTGTATCCCAGGCTCTGGGCCAAGTCCTGGGAATGGAGCTGGATTGAGGCTGAGGCAGCCAGGCAGTAATAACCAGAATGAGCAGGCCTAGGGGCTGTGAGAGTCCAAAGGGTTGTCTCACCCCATCCCCAGAGGTCAGGGAGAGCATCCTAGGACATGAGGTGGTGGATTGAGAGCCAGAGGACAAAGGACAAATAGGCAGGGACAGGGCTCCAGGAAGGGCCAGGCATAGGCCTGTTCCTTCAACAAAGCCTCAGGTCCCCCAGAATTACAGGTGGGAAGACCCAGGCCCCAGGGGAATGGACCATTAAACTGGAAGGTTCAGGGGTGCCTGCCTGGCTCAGTTCGTGGAACATGCAGCTCTTGATCTGGGGGTCATGATTTCAAGCCCCATGTTGGGCATAGAGCTTATTTAAAAAAAAAAAAAAAAAGTTAAAACCTAGAAGGTTTAGGCTATGGCGGGAAGCACAAGGCCTTCTGGGAGAATAGGAGCCCTGGCATAGCCTGAGTGCCTGGAAGACCTCCCAGGAGAGACCTTGGTTATGTGGGTTGAGGAGATAAAGAGAGTGGGGTTGGGCAGCAGCATTTCAGGCAAAGAAGTGATATGTGCAAAGTGACCTGTTGCAGGCTCTGGGGAGA
This sequence comes from Canis lupus dingo, assembly GCF_003254725.2. NCBI lineage: Eukaryota > Metazoa > Chordata > Mammalia > Carnivora > Canidae > Canis > Canis lupus. The sequence goes on from NC_064243.1 coordinate 109,839,120, forward strand.
CTGTCAGAAGTAGGATGTGGCCAGAGCACAGAGGCCCAGGGATGGGGGCCACCCCATACAGCCTCTGGCACATAGAGCAAGATGAGGCACTGAGACTTTATCCTGGGCATAGGGTAGTCATGGGAGCATGGAACAGGAGAAGGACAGGGTGAAAACTTCACTTTGGAAAGATTCCTCTAGCTGCTCTGTGAATTGATGGTTAGAGACTAATTGGGACATCAGAGCAGAGGCTCCTAAAAGGGGAGCAGTCCCGGTCTCACCCCATTTTCCTGATGATTGGCTTCCTGCCCCAGAACAGTTTGCTTCCCAGGCTGCCTCCCTTTTGTTCCAGCCCCTGCAAAGAAGGGACAGACAGTAGGGTGGGAAATGGTTCGGAAGAGAGTGGTCCCTGATTCCCCACCCCCTGCCCTATCAGAGGTGGCGGCGCCCTGGACCGAGGAGACCGTAAAGCAGTGTCTGTACCTCTACCTGGCTCTCCTGCCTCAGAACCACAAGTTGATCCACGAATTGGCAGCCGTGTACACTGAGGCCATTGCTGACATCAAGCGGACGGTGCTGAGGGTCATTGAACAGCCGGTGAGGCCCCTGAGCCCACCAGGCTCTGCCCCCCACCCCAAGGGCAGGGCTGAGGCCCCAAGTCCAGCCCTTACCCTGGTATCTCCACCTTGGCATGTGCTAAGCACCAGTGGTGGCCACTCTGGGCCAAGCAAGTTAGTAGCTTATGGGTGGTCCACATGCCCCATCTGCTGATGAAAGAACAATCCTGCAGTTACTAGCCTGGAGTTGGACAGACCTAGGTTCACATTCTGCCTCTCACTTTGTTTTGTTTTCTTTTTTTTTCTTTTCCTTTTTTTTTTTTTAGATTTTTAAAAATTTATTCATGAGAGACACAGAGAGAGAGAGAGAGGCAGAGACATAGGCAGAGGGAGAAGCAGGCTCTCCACAGGGAGCCTACTTGGGGACTCAGTCCCAGGACCCCAGGGTCGCTCCCTGAGCCAAAGGCAGACACAACCACTGAACCACCCAAGTATCTCTCTGCCTCTCATTTCTCACTGTGCAAACTGGCACCTCCTCGGGGAAGGATAATTCAGTCCCCCAAGCTTGTTGCAGGGGTTCCATGAGCTCATATATGTAAACATTCATGTCACTGTCACCGTTTATGAGCTGGGATTCCATTGCTTTGCCAATGGGAATCTTTAGTTGTCATTACACAAGTCCCTCCTGCTCCTCTCTCTGGAGCCACAAGGTCACCCGCATGAGAAGCAATTCTTCTTGCAAACTGGCACCTGAAATTCAGACTGTCTACCCTTCCAATTTGCAGCTAGATTTGAAACATTTTTTTTGTATTTCTCTGTTTCTGCCTTTTTATTATTATGGAAAATTGCCAACATAAAGAAAAGGAGAGACTATGGTATGCTAACCCCCAAATACCCACCAACCAGATTCGGCGGTGTCCTATCCCTCTTTTCAAGGTGAGCCCACCAGACTGTGAGCTCCTGGAGGGCAAAGACTGCCAATTCCATGGACCATTATAAAACCTCTGTTGACAGAGGAAGGCATGAGCCCTCAAAGCCTGGCTGTGCTTCCTGCATTTCTTGCTCACAGAGTGGGGCAGGCTGCAGACACAGGTCAATCCCTGATCTGAACAAGCTGCCATGCTGGGTGCTGGCTGTCACTGATGGCTTTAGAAGCCTGAAAAGTCTTCACCAAGGAATTGGAGGGCAGTTTGGGCATTAGAGGTCGAATTAGGTCAGAGGTGACAGAAAGGGCCCTGCCTGCTAAGTAGGCGGCCAGCACTGGTGAAGGCTTGGGAGCTATAGCCAGTCTGTGCCCTGTGAGATGGGGTAGAAGCAGCACAGGTGCTGCTGCCCTGCTCCTCCCTTCCCTGCATTTCCTCCAGTTCTCTGAACCCCGACACCAGTTCCCCCCCACCCCAGATTCACTGAGGTATAACTGACACGTAGCCTTGTGTTAGAGGCATAAAGCATAATGTTTGGGGATGTGTATATATTATAAGATGACCACAGAAGATTAGTTAACATCTAATTAGTTAACAAACTATAGTTTGTTTTTTTTTCTAGTGATGAGAACTTTGAGATCTCTTTAAAGAGATCTACTCTTTATGTTTCCAGTTCTTGCTTCAGAGTCCCATCATCCACCAGCCACCCTGCCTCTCACACCCGGGCCTCCCTGAGTTCTCCCCTTCGGCCCCCTTGTCGTCCCCACATCACCAGCCCCCTCCCCAGCCTGCCATCCCTCCCTCTCTCTCTAGATCCGAGGAATGGGCATGAACTCACCAGAGCTGCTGCTGCTGGTAGAAAACTGTCCCAAGGGGGCAGAGACACTGGTCACACGATGTCTACACAGCCTCACGGACAAAGGTGCCATCCCCCGGGACCCCCACCTTTCATCCTTTCCTCCATGTCTCAGACCTTCCCCACGTGCCCTTCCCAAGACCTGGCCATCAGAGCTGCTGCGTATATTGCTAAGTGCATTTGAGAAACTAAGGGCCAAAGATTCCTGCTCTGAAATGGAGTTGGCCCTCCCCTTCCCTCGCACACGGCCACCACCATTTCTCCTTCCTCTTGGTGCTCACCCTCACCCCACCTGTGCCTCCTGCTTACTCTCCTGCCTGCAGTCCCACCCTCCCCAGAGCTGGTGAAGCGGGTCCGGGATCTCTACCACAAGCGATTGCCAGATGTCCGCTTCCTTATCCCTGTGCTCAATGGACTGGAGAAGGTATGGCGCTAGATGTCCAGATGCCCCCTGATGAAGACAGGCCAGGGATGGGGAGGAGGCAGGTACCCATGTCAGACGCTAGTGAGCCCATCCCAGGTGCTTGTCAGACTATAGGGCGGTCTCAACTCTTGCTTTTGTCCTCTGTGACCTCAGCCAGGCCACCCCCTCTCTGTGCCTTGGTTTCCTCCTCTGTCAAATGAGGATCACCAAACCCCCCCCCCCCCACACACACACACCAAGGCCTAAATGTGCTTCCCCTACCCAGGTCTTGTTCCTTACAGTCTGGGGGTCCTGGCAAGCCTTAGTCTTCTCGTTTGTAAAGGGGATGATGTGGGTGGCACAGGAAGGCTCAGATGGGGAGTGATGAGGGTGGGGCGAGTCAGGCCCAGTGATGGGGAGAAAATTCAACCCCAAGGGACCAGAGGGAGTGAGAGGAGGGAAGTATCAGAAGGCGAGCAGTTGGGATGGGGGTTGCTATCTGACCTGCCTCCCCTGCCCTCCCCCTGCAGAAAGAAGTGATCCAGGCTCTGCCAAAGCTCATCAAACTCAACCCCATTGTGGTGAAAGAGGTCTTCAATCGCCTGCTGGGCACCCAGCATGGTAGGTGACATCTTTGATGTGGTCAGAAAGAAGCAAAGCAGAACTTTTTTTTTTCTTGGTGGGGAACAAAGCAAAGTTTACCGAGCGATATAGTACACAACTCCTGAAGAGGGAGGATTCCCAAGAGTGTTGCTCAAAGAACTTTCAACTTAGGAAAACTACACAGTGACTGGGATGGATTCTTTTCCCTCACCCCAGGGGCTGGTGTTACGGAGGGAGTGGAGGCTGCCCATTGCACACATAGCATGTGATCTCGAACCCACACACAAGAGCATCTGGGACTCTCAAAACCGCACCAGCGGAGTGCCATGTCTCCTAGCTGTCTCCACGCAGCATCGCCTCTAAGTGCTGCCAATGAGCCCGTTGCCCAGCCTAGCCTGTGCTGTGCAGGGGTCCTGTCCTTCTGTGGTCACAGCCCAAGGAGGAGGGAGAGGACCTGCTGGAGCACATCAGATGTTGCCCTAGGAGGGAGGGACCCCACGTGGGGTGGGGAAAGGAGAGCAGCAAGGTGAAGGCCTCAGGCTGTGAAAGAAGGCTTCCTAGAGGGGGTGGCATTTTTCTTCCCCTGTTCCTCTGTCCTCCCAGGCCCATCGAAGCAGAGGGTGTCTCATCTTCATTCACCACTCCCCTAATCTGGGAGACCCAAACACACCTTTTAATTTAGGTGTCCACGCTGTCTCCTTCCCCTTCCTACTCCCTCCCACTGCAGGCGAAGGGAACTCGGCCTTGTCCCCCTTGAACCCTGGAGAGCTGCTGATCGCATTGCACAACATCGACTCGGTGAAGTGTGACATGAAGTCCATCATCAAAGGTGAGGCGCTCCCCCCCACTTCCCCCAAGTGGCCTGGCTGCTGCGGACCTGGGGAAGAACCTCAGTCACTCACATGTCCCCGCTGGAATCTGCCAAGTTGGAGATTATGCCACCTGCAACCCCATCTCGGCTCTGGACACCTACCCTCATTCCTTTGCCTCCCTCCCTTCCCTGCCCCCTCCTTCCCTTCCTCCATCCAAGGAACTGGTGCCTCTGCTTTGCGCTGGCACAGAGTAGTCCTCAAGAAAGGTGGGGAGCCCCTTCCTCCCGAGTCCTGGCCCAAGGAATGGAGGAAGCAGAGCCCTTGGCAAAACAGGGGCAGAAAGACACCAGCAGAGCAGATGGAGCACACCAGGGCAGTTGTTGAACCAGGAGTAGATGCCAAGTCCGGCCTGGGCTCCAGTTGAGGCAGGAGAATGTGCCTCCAGAGCAGGGGGTTGGGGACAAACTGGCTGCTCACCTCAGTCAGCAGTTTGCTAATAGCTGCCTTCACCACTCACCGAGCACTTACACTGAGACAGGCTATCCTGAGTGCCTTACAGGCCTGCCTGCCAACACACACCACCCACTACCTGGTGAGTATGCTGACTTCCATCTTATAGATGAGGAGGTGGTGGTTCCAGAGAGGTTGAGGAACTTGCTCAGGGCCATACACAAGCTGAGTGAGTGGTGTAGTGGAACCGCAGAGTCTGACGCCCGGTAGACCCGAGCTGGAATCCAGCTCTACCAGTTCCACTCACCTGGGGCACGCTGGGTCTCGGAGCACCACCTCCCGTAGGAGGACTGTTTCTGGCCCCAGAGTCATGCTTTCCCACCAAGGTGGAAGCCCTGACTATCGCCCGCTCTACTCAAGACACCTGTTCTTTGATTCCTCCTCTTTCCTTTAAGAGCAGGGAGGGAGTGACACCCCCCCCCCCCCCCCCCCCCCCCGGTCCATGACCACCCCCAACCACCGCTTAGCTTAGCATCTTGCCTAAAATAGCTCCTCCGTGACTACTTATTTCCTAGCCACCCTCAGCAAGTTCTCTCTCAGAATCTTTGCGGTCAAGAGAGGAGCTTGCGGAAGTCTAAAACTCACACTACAACTGAGGAGGAACGAAGGCCTCTAGTAAAAGAACAGTAAAGTGAAAAGAGTCTCAAAGGGGATCATCCAGAAGTGGCCTTTTTAAAGTTCATTTGTTTATTTAAGTAAGCTCTACACCCCACATGGTGCTCGAACTCACAACCCCGAGACCAAAGGTCACACACTCCTCCAACTGAGCCACTCCGGTGCCCCAGAAGTGGCTCTTTTGCAGGCTGTGGCCCCTTTGATGGTGTCGGGGAAGCTGGGGCCTATCCCAAGGATGATAGCCTCACACAGTTTTGCATACAATGTGAGGGGATTCACAGATCCCACTAACCCCTTTAACAGACCCATATTAAGCCCCAGGGGAAAAAAGAACCTTGCCATAGGTTGCTCGGGTGGCCAGCAGCCAGGTCCCTGGAGATGTCCTCAAGGCCCGGCCTTTAGAGGCCCACCGATTCCTTCCTTCAAGCCTAGGCCTATATAGAGCCTCCATGCTGCTAAGCATGAACCTTCCAGCCACTCTCCCTACCTGCTGTTCATCCCCAGCACCCAATCTGGTGAATTCCCAGAGTACATTTCTCTGCTCAGGCTCCCGTGGTTTTCCTGGATGCCCTAGTAACCCCTTTCAACTCTAAGCTCCAGATCCCAAAGTCCAATCCTGTTTTGTACACCATTGGAATCTCCCATGCCTGATAGTATAAGCATTCAGTCATGGCATGCACTCCCCACTTAAGCCACGCTCTTTCTCTGGTGAGCTGGACCTGTCCCCAGTGGTCTGGTGCAGCAAGTAAAAAAAACTGAGTGCCTCTGCTGAGCCCTCTGCCCATGCAGTGCTGGGGACACAGCAGTGATAGAGACAGCCCTGGTCCTGCTCTCCGAGGCTCACAGACCATCTCCAGACAGTAAGAGCCCACGCAGTGAGCAGGGCTGGAACAGGGGAGCCCCAAGAGGACACCGGAGCTGAAACCACAGGGGGATGAATAGGGGTGAGGTAGACCCTGACCCCAGAGAAAGGAAGAATATTTCAGGGGCCAGCAGATGTGCTGAAGAATATTTGCAGGGGCCAAGAGATGTGCTAGCGTGGCCTGGTTCTAGAACTGCAGAGATGAAGTGGACTAGATCTTGTGGTTTAGGGGACGGGACCTGGTTAGGAGAGGTCAGGCTTTAAGCAGTAAAAACAACCATGCCTGGGCCCCACCCACACGGGGTTTCATAGGTCACAGTAGTAGATTGGACTTGATCTCTTGACCTCTGGGAGGTACAAGGTCAGGTGAGCTTCTGAAAGGAAGGACCCCTCCACCTGCTATGGAGGATGGATTAGAGGGCTGGGTGGGAGGCCCAGAAGGAGACTGAGGCTAAGGGGGAGAACGGGGGTTGGTGTGGACCTTTTTAGGCAGAGCAGCAGGAGCCAGCCACTAACTGGAAGGGAGAAGAAAGAGCTTTCTTGGTTTCTGGTAGGTTCACTCTGGCTTCTGTGCTGTCCTTCTACACTCTCCTCTGCTCCGTTAGCCTAGATACCTGCCCTACCCCACTCTAGTCTCCTTCCTGCCTGTGTTCCTGTAATCCCTCCATCCTTCCCCTGTTCCTTATAGGAGCCCCCTCATTCCTTATAGGCACCCACTCCTGTTCTCCATTAGCCTCTCAAGGATTGGGGGCCTCTCTTCTGGCTCAATAAAGACTTCCTGGTTGACAGACTCACATGGCAAGTGGTGTTTGGGGAAGAAGGGATTCAGAGGCAGTTCCTGGGGTCTCCCCATTAGCACAATGGATTGGAGCACCGCCAATCCCACTGGTTTTGGGGTACCACGACCCATTCATGAGGGAACAGACCCCACGGTCTGCCCTGGCCTGCCTACCTTTGTGGATCTCCTTATTCTGCCAGCCCTCCTCGGGCCCTTGCTGGCACTGGGTGTTGAACTGGGGAGCTCTATGTATGCCCACACTTCTTCTTGCTCCTTCCTCCTTTATTACTGTGCCTCCCACATGGCCCTACCCCTGGTATCTCCAGCACCAGCACAAATCCTTAATGCTTGGTCAGAATTGGGAGTGGGCAGTCCCTTGACCATCCTGCTGGTGGACAGCATCTCCCTTCTCCAACAAGGGGACTTATGGAAGTCACAGCTGCCTTCCTCTCTGGTAGAGATGGAAAGGGGAAGCCAGAATGGGCCTCCAGGCACTGGCAGCCTGTCTTTCCTGCCTGAGCCTTTCCATGGGTTGTCCCCAAAGAAAAAGGGCCAGGGCCAAGGTCTGCCCACTCTGCCCAGCCATAGGGCTTTTAGCAGCTGGATCTGTCTCTTCCCATGGACCAACAGCTTAGGCCTTCCAAAGACCAGGCCACAGTGTCCCCTTGGGGACTTGCTGGGTGAGAAAGTCTCTGTCATCTGGAGCTTCAGGAATGAGGGTGAGACCTTCACTCGCATGGGCAGATGAATGGGCTCTTCAGGCTCTCTAAGGGTGGTGGGGCTCCCACCTCCCAGGGGTTGCTGGGCAAAGGGGATAGGCCCACTCTCCGCCTCCTCACAGCCACCAACCTGTGCTTTGCGGAGCGGAACGTGTACACATCGGAGGTGCTGGCCGTGGTGATGCAGCAGCTGATGGAGCAGAGCCCCCTGCCCATGCTGCTCATGAGGACCGTCATCCAGTCTCTGACCATGTACCCCCGCCTGGGGGGCTTCGTCATGAACATCCTGTCCCGCCTCATCATGAAGCAGGTAACCCGCCCCTGAGCGCCGTAGTCCACTGCCTTCAGTACACTGAGGATAGATTGGAGACAGGACCCCAGGCTTTTCCAGCCTGCTCAACCTCCCCCGCTGCAGAGGGAGCCAGGATGAGGCGAGTGCGCTCTATGAGATCAGCCAGCTCCTTTGCCCTGTCCTGAGCCAAGACAGTACAGCCCAACAGAGGTCGCTAACTCAGCTCAAGGATGCAGTTTGATGGGTGATAGGCAGGAACAGGTGGTAGGCTTCACGGACGTCCCAGGAGAGGTGTAGTGCCCCAGGCTGCCACCTCTGCACCCAGCCAGGATGCGTATTAGAGCTGAAAGGTGGGCCTGTTTCTCATGAGAAGCTACAAATCTGGGTTTCTAGAAATACCATGATCAAATAAACCCCTCTCACAAGCTCTCAGATTAGATTCAGCCTACAGGTTGCATGCACACTTTGCAACATCTGGCTTAGAGGTGAAATGCAGATTCAGACAGCGCTGGGTTCAAACCTTGGTTCTTCCTCACGGTACCTGCCTGACCCTAGACAAGCCCGCACACCTCCCTGGGCCTCATGGTTAGCAGGGCTGATGTCACCCATCGGGGCTGCTGCAAGAGTAAAATGACCCAGTGCTCACATGAATGGGTGCTCTGTTTTCTTTCTCTGAGCTGCCCTGATGCCTCAGCTGCTTGGGATCAGGAAGAGAAAGTCCTCTGGAGGGCTGGAGGTCAGGGCTGGAGGTAGCCAGGACTCTTGGATAGTAGGGATTTGGGCCCCATCTTGGTAAGGTCTTTCTTTCAGTTTCTGGGGTGGCTGCCTGCGTGCCCCCTCAGGACCACTCCCTCCCTGCCCTGTCCAGGTGTGGAAGTATCCCAAGGTGTGGGAGGGCTTCATCAAGTGCTGTCAACGCACCAAGCCCCAGAGCTTCCAGGTCATCCTGCAGCTGCCACCCCAGCAGCTGGGTGCCGTCTTTGACAAGTGCCCAGAGCTCCGGGAGCCCCTGCTGGCCCACGTCCGATCCTTCACCCCCCACCAGGTACCCCAGGGTGTGGGATGGGTGGCCCCATGGGTTCAGCCCTTGAGGACTAGATGGGGGTGGGCCGAGGGGAGCCCTGCACTGCCACAGAAGCCCAGGGGCTCTGCAGGGTCAGGGACCAGGGATCCGGGGTGTCCACTAGGGGTCTGAGCACTCCATAGAGCCCCCAACCTGCTCTTCCCCTAGCAAGCACACATCCCCAACTCCATCATGACCATCCTGGAGGCCAGTGGCAAGCAGGAGCCAGAGGCCAAGGAAGTGCCTGCGGGGCCCCTGGAAGAGGTGAGGGCCCACAGCCTCCCACCCCCCAAGCCATCAAGGCCCACCCTGTCCCCCTCCTCACCCCAGCCATCTCTGTCTGGTGGAGGCTCCTGCTGAAAGGGATGGGAGGTGGGGAAACAATTGCCCCTTACATACTCCCTGTGCCCACCCTGCTGTCTGCCTCAGGGTGCTTTCTGGGTCCTTGACAGCAGCCTATGACCTGGTCCGCCCTCCCCCCGACTCTGAGTTTCTGTGTGCCATTCCCCACCCCTAGGACGACCTGGAGCCTTTGGCCCTTGCACCAGCCCCAGCCCCGCGCCCCGCTCAGGACCTCATCGGCATGCGGCTGGCCCAGGAGAAAGCCTTAAAGCGTCAGTTGGAGGAGGAACAGAAGCTGAAGCCAGGAGTGGGAGCCCCCTCGTCGTCGTCGTCATCGTCGTCGTCGTCCTCTTCCTCCACCCGGCCAGGCCCTCCCCAGCCCGAGGAAGCCATAGATTTCCGGGAGGAGGGGCCCGAGTGTGAGACCCCCGCCATCTTCATCAGCATGGATGACGACTCGGGGCTGACCGAGGCCGCACTCCTGGACTCTAGTCTTGAGGGGCCCCTACCTAAGGTAGGGATGACAACCTCAAAACAGCAAAGGAACAAAACAATTAGGGCCCCCGGGTGAAGGGTGTATGCCAAGTGCCCAGGGTCTTGGGAAGGGGAGGGTATAGCCCTAAGGAAGCTATGGAGGTAGGACCACGCTACGCTATCCTTGACCCGCTCCCCCTTCTCCTGTCACCAGGAGGCAGCGGGCGGGTTGACCTCAAAGGAGGAGCGCAGTCCCCAGACCCTCGCCCCTGCCGGAGAAGACACCATGAAGACCCCCAGCCCCGCCGCCGAGGAATCCGGGGAACCCGAGACCAAGGGGAACAGTTGACCGGGCTTGGTGGGGAAGGGGAGTGGGTCAGGGAGCTCGGGAAGGGCGGGGCGGGGCCTAGCCGGCGGGGCTTTGCCTTTAAAATTAAAAAGATCGCGGGTCTGGGGCGTGGATGCAGTCTCTCCTCTCTACCTACCTGTCAGCTGTGAGACTGCACAGATCAAGTGAACGCCCCCAGGTGCTGGCGGGAAGACTGTCAGGCCCTCGGTCGTGGGGGTGCGCCTGCGCAAAAGCCAACCCCTGGCCCCGGCGTCCCCGCGCGCCCCCGCGCGCCCCCGCGCGCCCCCGCGCGCCCTCCCCTGGTAACGGCCCGCCCCCTCCCTCCTTAGAAACGGGCGCGGCTGTAGAGGCTACCGGGCTTGTGCCGGCAGGTGGGCGACTGATCTGGCCTGCCTGTCTGCAAGCCTTCCTCCAGGAAGCTGTGACCCTTTTTGAACTATGGGGGACCCACCGCCCGACCCTGAACCCCCCTCCCAGCAACCCTCAAGTTGGAGGAGTTCCCAGACCTCCCAGCGGCGCAGTTGGGAAGTCAATCAGTTCCAGCCCAGCGTCTCTGAGGAGGTGCAGCAGATACCCCTCGATGGCCTGGACCTGCAAAGCAGTCAAGGGATCCCCGCGAGCCAGACCAACCTGCGGGGCTGGTCATCAGGGGCCAGCCTGACCCAACCGGAGAACTTGATGTACCAGCCTGAGGAAGCCCCGTTGGGTGGTCTAGAGTACCCATCCCTGAATATGGGCTTTCCCTCCGAGTTACAGCCCCAACCTTACCTGGAAGAAGGCGAGAGCCAGGCCACCCGAACGGCCAGCCTAATGCTGCAGCAACTACAGCAGGGCCAAGGCAACCTCTTCCAGCAACTGGACTCTTCCTACCAGCCCGACTTATTGGGCCAGTTCAACATGTACCAGAGAGAAGACCTACAGTTCGACCAGGGTGCCCAGCATGGGCCCTACATGAGGGATGACCCCACCCTCCAGTACACGCCCTCTGAGCTGGGCTTCATGCCCTTCAGTATGGAGGTGCCTGAGCCAGAGCCTCGGGAGCTAGCTGTGCAGAATGCCAAGGCCTACCTGCTGCAGACCAGCGTCAGTTGCAGCCTCAGCCTGTGAGAAGGGGCTCATGAGTGGGGAGGGGGTGTGACCCAGGCAGGGAGAGGCCCCACCCACCCCAGCCCCATCTCTGCCTAAGGTTCTGGGGTCTCTTCAGACAGGAGATCACCCCTCATGGGTCACCAGTGCCTGTTCCAGGGGCATCTAACTCAGACCAGGAGTCAGGGGATGAAACTGCTAACAATAGCTAACATTTACTTACCAGACATTGTGCCACCATTCACACATTAGCGCCTGGTTCTCACAGCTGAGGTTAGCACACCTACCTTTCCTGTTTTATAGAGGATAAACCAAGGCAGAGAAATTAGGTCCCATATCCAAGATGATAACAGCTAGGATGTGGCAGATGCATGTAATTTGGCTCCTGAGGCCCAATTATCCACTAATTTTTTTTGCCTGGAGAAGGAGCTTGCCAAGGCCACTTAGCTGTCCCCATTACATCTTTGTAAAACTTGCATTCTAGTGGCAGAATGGACAATATAAAAAGTGATAGGCAATGTTAAGAGCTTAGGGGAAAAATAAGGCAGGGTAAAGGGGGGGTTAGTGAGTACATGTTACAATAGCATGAGGTCAAGGAAGGCCTCAGAGGGGGTAACTTTTGGTCAGGGACTTGAAGGAGAGCATCTTGCACGTAACTGGAGGAGAAGTTCAGGTATAAGATACAGCACGTTTAAAAGCTTTAAGGCTCGCTGTGTTTGAGGAACAGCAAGGAGGCTGGTATGACTGGAACCAAGCAAGAAAGGGGCAGCAGGAAGAGACAAGGCTGGAGAAGTAACAAGACTTGCTAAAGGACAAAACTGACCCCATGCCTCTCATGTGCAGAGCTTGCCATGGCCCCCCAGTGCCCTCAGGGATAGGTACATGCCTCTCATAACAGCCATTCAAACCACTATTGGCTCTCCAAACTTCATCTCTAGATCCTAAATCAGGAGTTTAGTCAAAACATCTAGCTCTTCCCCACAGTTCCTTCCCACCCTTGGGAGCTTCCTATTGAAAAGCTGGCAAAGTCTGACCTCTCCTTACCTTTTCCCAATTCAGTGATGGCTCTCCAGCATAGCCCAGACTGCTGCCAAAGGGTTTCCATCCAGCAGAAGGTTAGACATACATGCTTTGAAATCAGACCAGCCTGGTTTCAAATCCTGGCTGTGCAACTACTGTGTGACCTCATGACTTCAACTCTTCTGAGCCTCTGTTTCCTTAACTGAAGAGTAGGGATCATGATTGTTTCTCAGATGTATGATTGTGGTGAGAATCCTGCACTGCTCTCAAGTGTCCAGCATAGTTCTGGGCTTGGGTGCAAGGAAGCCATTACTGTCATCACTCTGCCTCCTCTCCTCCCACAACCCCTCCGCCCACTCCAGCCACTCTGACCTCCTCAGTGTTCCTCCACTATGCCAGGCTCAAGTCATCTGCATGTGATTCCCAATCACATCCCCTGCAAACCATGGCAGTTTCAGTACTTTCTTTCCAATCCTTTTTACCTTTCCTTTCTTTTTCATGTCAGATTGCATTGGCTGGGACTTCCAGTACAGTGTTAAATACAAGCCTTGAAAGCAAGCATCCTCATTCCCAGTCTTTTCACCATGTTTGGAGTGTGCTGTAGGTTACTTGTGGATCCCCTTTATACAATTATAAAAATTACCTTCTATTCCTAGTTTGCTGGGCTTTTTTTTTTTTTTTTTATCATAAATCGGTGTTGTATGTTATCAAACACTTTCTCTGCACTGGTTGAGGTTATCTTATAAATGTGTTTTAAGATTTATTATTTTAGAGAGCACACACAAGTATAGGGGGAGGGGCTAAGGGAGAGAATCCCAAGCAGACTCTCTGCTGAGCAGGGAGCGAGCCCCTCTCAGGGCCCCATCCCAGGACCCTTGAAATCATGACCTGAGCTGAAGTCATGAGTTGGATGCTTCTGACTGAGCCACCCAGGTGCCCCAACTTGTTATATATATATTAACATGATGAGTTATATTTTTTCTACTTTTCTATATCAGCCCAGTCCTGTTATTAGCCCAGTTTAATCATGGTATGTTGTCTTTTTGAGAGCAACTTTTTGCTGGATGCCAAATGCTAATATTTAGCTCAGGATTTCAGCATCCAGGGGCCCCTGGTTGGTTCAGTTGGTTAAGTGTCTGCCTTTGGCTCAGGTCGTGATCCTGGGATCTCCCTGCTCAGCAGAGAGTCTGCTTCTCTCTCTGCCTCTCCCAACCTGCCACCTGTCCCCTTGCTTGTGCTCTCTCACTCTCTCTCTCTCTCTCAAATAAATAAAATCTTAAGGGGCAGCCCTGGTGGCTCAACCATTTAGTGCCGCCTTCCACCCAGAGTATGATCCTGGAGACCCCGGGTTCAAGTCCCACATCAGGCGCTCTGCATGGAGCCTGCTTCTCCCTCTGCCCCCCCCCTTTCTCTGTGTTTCTCATGAATAAAATCTTTTAAAATCTTAAAAAAAAATCAGCATCTATATTTCTAAACGAGATTGGCATGGAATTTGCCTGTCTCCTAGTTTCCTTGAGTTTTATTAAGATTCTGTTAGACTCATGAAATGTCTCAGGGCCTATATACCAGTTGCCCCCTCTGACTGAAACACCCCTAATATCTGTATGATTTGGCTCCTCACATCATTCAGATCTCAGCTTAAATGTCACCTTGGTGTGACTTTCCCTGGCCTCCCATATTCACAATGGGAAGCCATCTATCCCTGGCATTCCCTGTCCCCATTCCCTGCTCTGTCTTCACAGAAGGACACACTATATATTTTGCCTATTGGGTTAATGTCTGTCTCCATCAACGAATGTCAGCTCCACCAGGACAGGGACAGTTTCTCTTCTCCACGAGGGTCCCCAGCGCCAGGCACAGGACCAGGCACATAACAGTGAGCTCACTGAGCTGAGCTAGTGCTGTTTCCCACCTCCCACTCCCTCCCCGCGGGAGGCAGGTATGAGCACCTGGTGAACCTGCTGACCAAGATCCTGAACCAGCGGCCCGAGGACCCCTTGTCCATCCTGGAGTCGCTGAACCGCACCACGCAATGGGAGTGGTTCCACCCCAAGCTGGACACCATGCGGGACGACCCCGAGATGGAGCCCACCTACGAGATGGCGGACAGACAGAGGGGGCTGTTCCTTCGGAGTGGCGCGGGAGGCGAGGGTGAACAGGAGTTGGAGGAGGAAGTGGTAAGTGAGCCGGTGGGAGGGGCGCGCGGCGCGACGGGCGGTGGCCAGGGCTTAGGCACCCCTGAGCTCAGGTCTGCAGGTGAGGGAGCGCACGCGGTAACCACCCAGAAACACAAACGATTTCGGTTTCATGTGCGCACCGGTCCGAGGGGGCCAAGACCAGTCACTGAGGGCTTAGAGTGCTCGGCCCAGGGGCTCGGGCTTTTTCCTGAGCGCCCTGGAGTGCCCTGCAAGCATCTGAAGCAGAAGAGCTAGTGGGCTCTGCTTTTTAGAAACCTGACTCCTGCAGCCGCCTCGAAGTGGAGACTGGAGTCTCTTACTGTCTTTTCTTTAATCCTTCCTCCCGAGAATAATCTGCTTGCAGACCTCCTGGAGTCTTCTCAGGACTGAAGTGCACCACACCCCCACCCCGCGAGTCCTTGGACGCAGTTTCCCCTTTTGTTAAGTTGAGACCCTCTAAGAATTCTTCCACTCTTGGCCCCTTAACATTTCGCTATCCTCAGAATATTTAATTCCACAACTATTGCCAGAATTGGTCAACAGCCGAGAAATCAGGTAAAGTGTTCTTTCCCTCTCATGCAAGAAACATTTGTGGAGAACCCTTGTTTAGATCCTTCGGATACCTCCTAGGCCCTTGCTAAGAGCTTGAAGAGCACTGTCTCCTTTCATCCCTGAAGCAACCCTGCAAGGCAAGTGCTACTTATTCCTATTTGTGGAGGAAACACGTAGGGTCAGAGGGCACAGAGGAAGCACCATGACCTCCAGAGCCCCTGCCATACACAACCTTTGCCCTGTCTGCAGCTGCTGCTGCTCTGTGCTCACTTCCAGCTATGATTCTGAGACTCCAGGATTCTGGGGAAGGAACGCGCCACCCATGGGCGAGGAGAGCCCAGGTGGAAATCCCAAGTCTTGGGCATGAAGTTTTACCTGGGAGTGTGGTTTTAAATTTCAGATCTGGGGGCAGCCCGGGTGGCTCAGAGGTTTAGCGCTGCCTTCAGCCCAGGGCGTGATCCAGTAGACCCGGGATCCAGTTCCACATTGGGCTCCCTGCATGGAGCCCGCTTCTCCCTTTGCCTGTGTCTCTGCCTGTGTGTGTGTGTGTCTTATGAATAAATTTTAAAAATCTTAAAAAATAAATAAAATAATAAATTTCAGATCTGGAGGCCCCACCCACTTAGAACTTCACCTTTCCTAACCCTTCCTACCCTGCCCCCGGATCTAACCCATATCTAAGGCACTATCTAAGGCAGAGAGGGCCCTGCTGCACTCCTGGGAAATTCTATCCCTTGGGAGGCTCTGCCCCTTTATATGTGTGTCTGGACAGGGGTGGTCCCCTGAAGGCCCCACCCCACCCCTTTAGAACTTGGGAGCTGGAATTCTTTTTTTTGTTGTTTTGTTTTTTTTTACTTTTTTAAGATTTTGCTTTTATTTTATTCATGAGAGGCAAAGGGAGAAACAGAGCAGGGAGCCTGATGTGGGACCCGATCCCAGGACCTCAGGACCACGACCTGAATCAAAGACAGACACTTAACTCACTGAGCCACCCAGGTGCCCTGGAGCTGGAATTCCTTTATATATATATATGTATATATACATATATATATACATATATATATATATTTTTTTATTTAGTCATGAAATACACACAAACACATAGAGGCAGAGACAGGCAGAGGGAGAAGCAGGAGCCCCATGTGAGACTCCATCCCAGACCCCATGATCATGCCCTGAACCAAAGGCAGAGGCTCAACCACTGAGCCACCCAGGCATCCCTGGAGCTGGAATTCCTAATGCGAGGTCTGCAAAAGGGCAAAATTGTGGGCATTTGTGACATGTACATGTCTCTAAGAAAAGACTTAAAGAAATTCAGCTTTTTGTGTTTATTTTTCTGATAGAAATGAGGCTCTCATTTCCCTTTTCCTATTTCTTCTAAATTGCTAGCTGAGATCCTCAACAGCCTTTGTGGAGTAATGCATTCTTTCCTTACCGCTTCCTTTGAAATGCCATCTCTATGATTTATTTACACCTATATGGACTTGATCTGTTTGTGGATTCTCTTTTCTTCACCTTCACTCTGTGTATGGCTCTCTGCTCTAGAACTCTCCAGCTTGCTGTGTAACAGCCACTGCAATGCAGATTTGGCTATTTGGTAGCAGAAGGCTCCCTGTCACTGTGCCTCTGTTTCGTAACAGAGGCTGGTTATTCTTCCATTTATAATTTCAGACTAACTTAGGGCACACCTAGCATGAAGTTGGCCTGGGGTTCCCTCTCTCCCTCTCCCTCTGCCTCTCTCACCTCTCGTTCTCTCTCTCTCTCTCTCAAAATAAATAAATGATACCTTTAAAAAGTAACTTCAGACTAACTTTAGTATTACTGCATCACATTCCAAAAACTAACACTTTACTGTACCTGTTTGACAGCATAGATCACATTAAGGCAGGAAGTAGATGATGTTGCAGAACTGGAGACAAGTGGTTAAAACAAGATAGAAGTTTCTCTCACACCTGATATTCACACCTGATATTCAAGCAGTCCACAGCTGAGAAGGTTGGCTCCCCTGGGAAGGGGCACTGAAGACTGTCTTCTCCCCCATTCCCAACCCCCTTCCTTGTTTCTACACCAAGAGAACAGTGGTGGGGTTTTTTTTTAAGATTTTATTTATTTAGGGGATCCCTGGGTGGCGCAGCAGTTTGGCGCCAGCCTTTGGCCCAGGGTGCGATCCTGGAGACCCAGGATCAAATCCCATGTCGGGCTCCTGGTGCATGGAGCCTGCTTCTGCCTGTGTCTCTGCCTCTCTCTCTCTCTCTCTCTCTCTCTCTCTGTGACTATCATAAATAAATTAAAAAATTAAAAAAAATTTTTATTTATTTATTCATGAGAGACACACAGAGAGGCAGAAATATAGGCAGACAACCAGGCTCCCTGAATGGAGCCTGATACGGGACCCAATCTCAGGACCCCAGGATCATGCCCTGAGCCAAAGGCAGATGCTCAAGATGCCTGAGAGGCTCAGTGGTTGAGCATCTGCCTTTGGCTCAGTGCAAGATCCTGGGATCCTGAGATCTTGATTGAGTCCCACATCGGGCTCCCTGCAGGGAGCCTGCTTCCACCTCTGTCTGTGTCCCTGCCTCTCTCTCTGTGTGTCCCTCATGAATAAATAAATAAAATCTTTAAAAAATACAAAACAAAACAAAACAAAAAACAAACCAACCAAACAAAAACAAAGGCAGATGCTCAACCACTGAGCCACCCGGGTGTCCTGAGAGAACATTTTTCAGCATCATAGAAGCCTGGGTATAAATCCCCTCTCTGGCCAATGCAGTCAGTAAGGCTTGCTTCTGGCCGCAAATGCTTAATTGCATCAGGCTCCCTGCAGGGAGCCTGCTTCTCCCTCTGCCTATGTTTCTGCCTCTCTCTGTGTGTCTCTCCTGAATAAATAAATAAATAAATAAATAAATAAATAAATAAATAAAATGGACCAAGCATTTCAGAAAAACATTTAATTACTTCATTTGGCCAAGAGTGGGCAGAGTTGGGGCATCTTGTCTGTGAGATCACTAAGAATCCGGCTTTTCCCTCCCCTCTGCTCTGTGTTTGGTCCTAGAGCCCATCACTTGATGTTCAAAAAACCATTGCTACAGCCTCAAACATCATATCCCCACACCAGTGTCCCAAAAAGGAAGGGAAGGAGCTTGTTTTTGTATGTCTTTAAAAAAATTTTTGGGGGGTGCCTGGCTTGCTCAGTCTGAGGAGCCTGCGGCTTGATCTCAGGGCTGTGAGTTTGAACCCCACGTTGGGGTAGAGATTACTAGAAAAATAAATAAACTAGGGGCACCTGGGTGGCACAGTCAGTTGTGTTGACTCTTGGTTTGGCTGGGTCGTGATCTCAGGGTCATGGGTTCAAGCCCCCAGGTTGGGTTCTGTGCTCAGCACAGAGTCTGCTTGAGAGTCTCTCTCCCTCTCCTTCTCCCCTTCCTGCTCATGCTCGTTCACTCTCTCTATATCTATCTCAAATAAATAAACAAACTTTAAAAAATAAAAATTAAAAATAAAATTTTAAAATTGGGAGTAAAAGTTTCCCAGAAGCCTCTCAGAAGACCTCTGCTTGCATCTCATTGCCCAGATTGAGTGACATAACAATCCCTGGCTCCAAGGGAGGCTGGGAAAACAACCTTGGAGCAATGGAGAAAGGGCTTGGGGATGGTGCTGGCTCAGCCAGCTGACAGGACTGATTGACCCTTTTCAAGCCAAGAGTAGAGATGTGGCTGGGGCCCACGGCAGAGCTGGTATTCAGGGACCCCAGTGCCCATACTTCACTTTTGCCCCTCTCTCCTCCTGGCCCTCTCTACTTCACAACATACAGCTGCCCCATAGCAGCTGAGTTTACTTTTTAAAAAATACCATCCAGTTGCCATCAGGAAATCCTTTCTCCCAGATCATAGATGGGATCTTCCTGGAAACTGGGAAGAAGAAAAGAAGAAGAAAGAGTCTGGCCAGAGAATCTGGGTTCAAACCCAGTGTTACCAAAGGAGTAATTTCTAGGCAGGGTGAATGCCAGCTGTACTCTAACTCAGTCACACATTATGGGCAGTGAGGGGAGTAGAAAGAGAAGCAGAGTCTGATCTGTCATTTTAGGTCAGTTTTCCACTCTTGCTGCAATCAACAGTGGCCAAGGTGGAGAGATAATAATTTAAACATGATTGGTAAGGGCACTCCATTGCCGTGTGGACTGGGGGGCGGGGGGTGTGGATTAGGCGGGGAGGATTCTCAGAAAGAAGGTGATGCCACTGGTCCATGGGCCAGGCACACACTCCCAAGAAAGTTTCCTAGGCTCATTCCTTTATCTTCCTTCCTGTCAGCAAGGTGTCTTAGAATTAAGTTGGACTCAGCCCTCCCTGACTTGCTGGTGTCAACATCAATTAGGAAGACAAGCTTTAAATAAATAAATAAATAAATAAATAAATAAATAAATAAATAAATAACTAAATAAATAAATAAATAAATAAATGGATCCCTGGGTGGCGCAGCGGTTTGGCGCCTGCCTTTGGCCCAGGGCACGATCCTGGAGACCGGGGATCGAATCCCACGTCGGGCTCCCGGTGCATGGAGCCTGCTTCTCCCTCTGCCTGTGTCTCTGCTTCTCTCTCTCTCTCTCTCTGTGTGACTATCATAAATAAATTTTTTTAAAAAAAAGGAAGATAAGCTTTTGCATTGTGTTTACAATTGAAGGAAAGTACCAACTACTTTCAAAAGAACAATTCTCCTATTCTAGAATATTGGGCTGTGCCTCTATGGAGCTGAGATAACCAATAGCACAATCTCAGTGGCTTAATATTACACAATTTATTTCTTGCTCACATTACCTGCCCATCCAGAGTTGGCAAAAGAACTTTTTGCTCATCAGCTGCTTGAGATCCGAGGATGATTTCTTGATGGAGATTGCATTGTGCCACAGGCTTCCACAGTTGCAGAGTAAAAAGCACATAGCCAACCCCACATTGGCTCTTACAGCTTCTGCCTGGCTGTGACATGTGTCCCTCTCTGTCACTGCTGCTTCAAGTATTCAGAACAAGTGACACGGCCCCTCCCTGAGTACAATGGGGATAGAGGTGGGAGCCTATCATTCTCCTTTGGGGAGGGACTGCAAACACTTGCAGACCATAGTATGCCTATGTCCAGCAGGCATAGGGAGAAGATGCAATAAATTGTTCATCTTTTTTTTTTAAGATTTTATTTATTCATGAGAAACACACAGAGAGAGGCAGAAACATAGGCAGAGGGAGTAGCAGCTCCCTGCAGGGAGCCCGACGCGGGACTTGATCCCAAGACCCTGGGATCACACCCTGAACTGAAGTCAGATACTCAACCACTGAGCCACCCAAGTGTCCCAATAAATTGTTCGTCTTAACACTATTCACAATTGGAGCTTTTATGAAAATGAGAATGCAATATATAAACCTTTAGGAAAAAAACCTCAGTATGCTTGTCACCAAATCTTTCACAGCAACTGTTGTGATTTAAGCATCAGCATCATATTTACACCAAACATCTGTTATGGATTGCATTGTGTCCTCCAAAAATTCTTGTGAAGGAGAAAGTATCCCTCCTCCAGGTGCTTCAGAATGGGACCTTATTTGGAAGTAGGGTCACTGCAGATGTACTTAGTTAAGATGGGGTCATTGTGGAATAGGGTGAGCCCCTAGTCCAATAAGACCAGCGTCCTTAAAGGAGGTTAAATGTGGACACAAAGTCTCAGTCATCCACTGTGTGGCTCCCACACTTACCTATTTCAGTTTCAGTCACACACTTAAGGTGAACCCATGTTGTTTTCTTATTTTTTTGTTTTGTTTTGTTTTCTTATTGATGCTCTAACGAATTTAGTGGCTTAGATTTCTGGACCTGAACAAAAAAAAGTATTCAGGTTAGCCTTGTGGCCATATGGTTATGGGGGTGGCTGGACCCAAACCTCAATGTTTTCTAGTCCCAGTCCTCAACTTACTTACTCAACTTACTTGAGTCTCAACTGTCTCTCTGTCTCTCCCCTTCTGTCTCCCTGAACAAAGCAGATGGTGAAGGAGGAGGCAATGAGGGCAAGACTTATCATGCCCATCCTCTGACATCATTGATTCCTGAACTCAAAACCAGCCTCTTCCCTTAATTTGCTATATGATTTAGGGTATCTGTTAAGGGTGCATTTGGCTGCAAGTAACAGAAAACTACTATAAGTGGCCGCTTTGTCCCATAGAACAAGAAGGCCAGGAGGTAAGGCAGCTTAGTGATGCCACTGGGGAGAGGCAGTTTCCACCTTTCAGCTCTACCATCATTAGGGTGTGGGACATTGTCTCCCATTTGTTGCCTCATGGTCCCAAAATAGCTGCTGTGCCTCCAGATTTCACATCCTGTTCCAGGCAGAAGGAAGAGGGAAGGATGAAGGAGTAAAGGATTTTCTCCTAGTGGTTTTTCGTTGTTATTGTTGTTGTCGTTTTGCCTTTTCTTTCATATAATGGACATCCTCCCCAAGGACTCGCCCCTACATCTCACTGACCAACCGTGACCAACCCGCACATCAGCAGCTGGGTTACAGAGTAGTTCCCTTCTCTGGATTTTAGAAGAGTCAGGCTGGGGAGCCAGGCTTCAGCCTTCCCTCTGCCCTCCACCCCACCCCTCCGCAGGTTGAGACAGCGGTGCCCAACATCATGGAAACGGCCTTCTACTTGGAACAGGCTGGTGTGGGCCTGAGCTCAGACGAGAGTTTCCGCATCTTCATGGCCCTGAAGCAGCTGGTGGAGCAACAGCCCATCCACACCTGCCGCTTCTGGGGCAAGATCCTGGGGCTCAGCCGCAGCTACCTGGTGGCTGAGGTGGAGTTCCGGGAGGGCGAGGAGGAGGCGGAGGAGGAGGAGGTGGAGGAGATGATGGAGAGCACCGAAGGCATGGATGCTCATGGCGGCGAGGAGGAGGGCGAGGAGGACGAGGAGAAGGTCATTGACATTATCCCCAAGCCCATGTGGAAGCCACCGCCCATCGTCCCCAAGGAGGAGAGCCGCTCAGGCACCAACAAGTACCTGTATTTCGTGTGCCAAGAGCCGGGCCGGCCGTGGACACGGTTGCCGCACGTCACGCCCATCCAGATCGTGCAGGCCCGCAAGATCAAGAAATTCTTCACCGGCCACCTGGACGCTCCCGTCAACAGCTACCCGCCCTTCCCGGGCAACGAGGCCAACTACCTGCGGGCCCAGATTGCACGCATCTCCGCCGCCACACACATCAGCCCGCTCGGCTTCTACCAGTTCAGCGAAGAGGAGGGTGATGAGGAGGAAGAGGGCGGCGCAGGCCGCGACTCCTACGAGGAGAACCCTGACTTTGAGGGCATCCCGGTGCTGGAGCTGGTGGATTCCATGGCCAACTGGGTGCACCACACGCAGCACATCCTGCCGCAGGTGAGGACCAGGGACCCCAGCCTCTTCACCTGGGGCATAACCAGGGGCTCCCCAGCACTGCTCTCCGCCAGACGCAGTGCTGAATAATGTGCATTCGCCCGTTGTTTCATTCACTCTGGGGAAATCCGCTGACAGTGGCAGAGACCTTCCGGGGCCACGTGCATCTTGGTGGCCTGCATTTTTCAGATTTTTGAAAAGGTGACAGCACACACATTCTAGATATCATGCAGCAGCTCAAGCTGGGGTTGGGACTGCAGTACCGCTCAGAGACTTTATTTCTATTGCAAATTGCTTCTCATTAGTTCAGGTTGGGGTTGCTGCCAAATGACACACACACAAAAAAAACGTGTGCTTTTCACAGCTTTTCAGAATTTGGAATTGTGGATAAGAGACTGAAGACCTGGCTTTCTCAAATGCCCGACTTGTTGGACTCTACATTCATTCATTCACTCATTCAAGGAAACAGCTGCTGTGTGCTAGGAACTTTTTATTCATTCATGTATTCAACAAACTTCTATTGACTCCACCTACCTCACTCCCTGTTGCAATATTTTATTGAATCCAAATAACTTTTTAGATTGTTATGACTATCATTCCCATTTCATAGTTGAGGCAACTAAAGTCTGCTCTATGCTGTGCACTTCGGTTCACTCATTCAACGAACATGAATCAGCCCTCCAGTGCCTCATGGAACCCAACAGCAGTCTAATGAGAGAGGCCCCTATGACACCACTATTTCACAGGTGAACAAACAGAAGATCATATGGGCTGCAGAATGTCAGCTCCACAGGGCAGAGATGGGAAGGGTCTCTTCTCTCGAGGATGTATCCCCAGCACCTACCTGTATATAGTAAGCACTCATTAAATACATGAAAAATGAGTGGATGAATGCACAGTTGGGAGCCACACAGCTAGCAGATAGCACGCATCTCCACCTCACCACTACAGCTCTCTCAGGCTGTCCTCCCTCCCGCAACGCTGCCCATACCTGGGTCCCTGAGGACAGGGCCAGTGCCCAGTGTCCTTCCTGGCCCCTCACCCCCTCCCAGAGTCCAGATGCCGACTGACCTTCCCCTTCTTCTCCTCCCCTTCAGGGCCGCTGCACTTGGGTGAACCCTTTGCAGAAGATGGAAGAGGAAGAGGAACTGGGGGAGGAGGAAGAGAAGGCAGATGAGGGGATGGAGGAGGTGGAGCAGGAGGTGGGGCCCCCGCTGCTCACCCCGCTCTCAGAAGATGCAGGTAATGGTCCTCTTCCTTCATACATGCTAGCCCACCAGCCCAGGTGGAGCCTGGGGAGAAAGTAGGGGTGGGGGGGACAAGAAGACTGCCGAGGGCATCTCTCTGAGCCTCAGATATTGTCTTCTCTATAATATGGGGCTGGTGACAGTGACCCCCTCTTGGGGTTATGGGGACACGTCCATCTTGAGAGTCATGTCAAGCACATGGCCATGTTGCAGATGGGAGGAATATGATGTTTTGAGCCCCATGTGGGTTTGGGGGAGAGAGGAAGAGAGAGAGTTAGAGAGGCTTTCCCCCAAGGAGGCAGGACCTGAGTTGGATTTTGGAAGCCTGGAGAGGAATTTCCTGAGGTCAGGGCCTCAGGTCCCTGGAGGAAGGGAGAAGGAGAGGCTGAGAGTGGGTGAGTGGACACAGCACAAATTTGAACCCAGATCTCCGGGAGCCCAGGGCCTGTGCTGTGCCCTCTGCACTGTGGCCCAAACCAGTAGCCAACCTGGAAGGGAGATCATAGCATCTCCTGCAAGGGAGGTGAGGTAAGTATACCCACTTCTTGGGTGTGGTCACTGAAGCTCAGAGAGGTGCGGTGGCTTCCTGGGGCCAGCCACAGTTCCCTTCATGCCTCTTCCCTATCCTCCTCCTTTGCTCCCTCCCCTTTTTCTGTCTCCCCTCCAGGGGGCTGTGCAGGGCTTCAGGAAGCTCTGACCTCCCTGGTGCTCTCCATTCCCCTGCAGAAATCATGCACATGTCTCCCTGGACTGCCCGCCTGTCCTGCAGTCTCTGCCCGCAGTACTCCGTGGCTGTCGTACGCTCTAATCTTTGGCCAGGGGCGTATGCCTACGCCAGTGGCAAGTAGGTCTTCTCCTAATCCCTTCCAGCAGAGAAAGCCCCTCCAACTTCTTCAGAGTCAGGGTGAGGACAGGGGGCGGGGCGGAGATTGGCAGGACCCCCTTCAGGAAGCCCCCAGGGCCGACTCCCACACTCAGCTCCAGGAGTTCCACTAAGGCTAAAATGAGAAATCCTCGGATAAGAGAATGGAGAATCAGAGAGAGAAAGGAATGGACCCAGGGTCACACAGCACATGCAGGATTCAAACCCTGGATCTCTGGCCTCCCAGCCCAGGCTTCTTGGCTATATGGGTCACAGAGCTTGAAAGGACTCAGGAGTCCACTTTGAGGTGGCTGTGACAGGAGCAGAGGCTTGTGTCTGGGGGAGTCTAACTCCTTCCCTGGGCCCCCTGGACAGTTCTTCCAATTTGAATGTTCTCCTCTACTGGGCAGAAGTCCTCCCAACCAGGATCCCCCACCAGCTGCTCCCAAAAGGTCTGCAGGCTGAAGTCACTCCTGCATCTTCCCACCTGCAGCTACACACTCACCACCCACTCACTACACATCAAGAGTCCCTGGGTCTCGCCCACCAGGCGCATCCCAGCCTTCCTGCTTAACCACTTAGGGAGTGCACCCCGCAGCCATCGGGCGGGCGCACTTACCAGCTCTGTCCACCAGATGGCATGATAAGTTTCCAGAGATTTTTTTAATTTTTCCATCTCTGTGATAAACCTATACTTTGTTGGATCCTATGATGAGATTTCAAGTAATCTTGATACTTCAATTACATTCTTGGCATTCTCCCCTCTCCAGAAACAAGGAAGAATCTCGCCTGCTTGTTTTTGCCAACCCCCTTCTTCTGGCCACATCCCAATTTGCCAACATCTGTTCTTTTCTTTCTTTCTTTTAAGATGTTTTTTTAATTTTATTTTTTTTAATTTTTAAAAAGACTTTATTTATTTATTCATGGTGGGGGGGTGCAGAGGGAGAATCAGGCTCCATGCAGGGAGCCCAATATGGGACTTGATCCCAGGACTCCAGGATCATGCCCTGGGCCGAAGGCAGGTGCTAAATGGCTGAGCCACCTGGGAATCCCAAGACTTTATTTTTAAGTAATCTCAACACCCAATGCAGGGCTCAAACTCATAACCCTGAGATCAAGAGTCACATGCTCCATCAACTGAGCCAGCCAGGCGTTCTGCCAATATCTTTCTGAAAGCAACAGATCCAAATTTGGAACTCCATTCACTCATCCAACCTTCACTCACCCAAACACCACTCAATCATTCATCCCTCCAACTATTTTTTTAAAAAAGATTTTATTTATTTGGGAGAGATAAAGAACGTACACAAGCACAAGTGGGGGGGGTGGGCAAAGGGAGAAGCAAGAACAGATTCCTCACTGAACAGGGAGCCCAGATAGGGCTTGATCCCAGGACCCTGGGATCACAACCTAAGCCAAAGGCAGACACTTACCAATTGAGTCACCCAAGTGCCCTGCTCCTCTTTCTTTTTCTTTATAAAAGACTTGGATGTTACTGTTTGATAGCTGTATTTTAGGTCCCAGGCCCTTTATTGAAAAGATGATGTGGATCGTGCCTCTGAGCAGACAGAAGAAGCATAGACATTAATCATACAGCACACACCCCCTCAGCTGAATAAATACCCCGTTACAAACTAAGTACCACTGGGGACAGTGGAGGGACCAATTACAGTTGGAAATTGTCATCTTAAGGGGATCAGAGTAGATTCCTGGGAAGAGCAGCCTTGATGTGAAATCTTTGGGAAAAGAGAAGTAACAAACAGGGAGAAAAGCAGATAGAGGACACTCTAGACCAGAGGTTCCCGGACTGGGAGTGCACAGGATCTGGTTAAACTGCAGGATCAGGTGGGCAGAGGACTGGGGTTGGGGCCTGAGAGTCTGTCTTCCTTGCAAGTTCAATCTCACGGGTGAGGTTTCCAAGGAAGTAGTATATTTGAAGGCTCTGAGAAAGACCTGGAGGAAAACAACTGTCTCCAGAAGACCAAGGCTGTGATAAAGGGCAAAGCCACAGAGCCTTCATGGCAAACTCTCCATTCCCCTTTCCCCCCAGCCCCCTGCTATTCCTCTCTGCCTCTCTTCCTATCTCCTGGTCCCCTTCCTTTTCTCCCATATTCTCTTCTAATTAAAATTCTGGGAACAGGTAGACTGGGAGGCTTGGACGCACCCAATTATGTTTGTGTTTATTATCAGTCTCCTCCTTCTAGAATGTAGGCACCACAGCAGGGATTCTTGCTTAACGTGTTCACTGCTGGGTCCCCACATCTAGACCAGCACTGTCCAACATAAATAAAATACAAGCCACCTGTATCACTTTCGATTTTCTTTTCTTTTCTTTTTTAAGATTTTATTTATTTATCCATGACACACAGAGAGAAGCAGAGACATAGGCAGAGGGAGAAGCAGGCTCCCAATAGGGAGCCTGATGTGGGACTCGATCCCCGGACCCCAGGATCATGACCTAGCCAAAGACAGACGCTTGATCACTGAACCACCCAGGTGCCCCCCGCCATTTTTTACTTTTTTATTTTTAATTTTTTCTATTTTTTAAATTAAAAAAAATTTTTTCCAGTGCTAGTCACATTCAAGAATAAAAACAAAATTCATCTTAATAATATATTTTATTTCACCCTAAATATCCTAAATGCTATCATTACAACATGAAATCAGTAATGTAAAAATTATCAAGCTGTTTTGCACTCTGTCTTATTTTCATACTATGTCTTCAGAATCTGCTGTGAAGTTGACACTTACAGTACATTCCATTTGATGCTACCTTTTCATCAGAAGTACTTGACCTGTATTCATTTTTTAAACGGATTTTATTTATTCATGAGAGACCCAGGAAGGCAGAGACATAGGCAGACGGAGAAGCAAGCTCCCTGCAAGGAGCTCGGTGTAGGACTCGATCCCAGGACCCTGGGATCACCACCCGAGCCAAAGGCAGACGCTCAACCACTGCCACCAGGTATCCCTTGACCTGTATTCAGATTTCACAACATTTACAGTTGACATAATAGATTCGGGTACCCAAGTTGCCCCAGGCATGCTTAGACATTTGCCAATAACCCTACTGAGTATCAGTTTTATTGCTTAAATGTAAGTTCATTAAAATGAAATAAAATCCACTCTGACAACAACAGAACACACATTCTTCTCAGGTGCACATAGAACAGCTTCCAGGGGGATCCCTGGGTGGCGCAGCGGTTTGGCGCCTGCCTTTGGCCCAGGGCGCGATCCTGGAGACCCGGGATCGAATCCCACATCAGGCTCCCGGTGCATGGAGCCTGCTTCTCCCTCGGCCTATGTCTCTGCCTCTCTCTCTCTCTCTGTGACTATCATAAATAAAAAAAAAAAAAAAAAAAGAACAGCTTCCAGGACTAGACCGTGAAACAAGTCTCAATACATTTACCCAGATACTGGTCATACAAAATATGTTCTCTGGCCACATTGGGGTGAAATTAGAAATCATTAACAGAAGGAATTTGGGGGAATTTCACAGATATGTAGAAATTAACACATTCCTAAATAACCTGGGGTACTGAAGAAGAAATTGCCGGCAAAAATAGAAAATCAGGGCAGCCCGAGTGGCTCAGAGGTTTAGCGCCACCTTTGGCCTAGGGTGTGATCCTGGAGACCCGGGATCGAGTCCCACATCGGGTTCCCTGCATGGAGCCCGCTTCTCCCTCTGCCTGTGTCTCTGCCCCTCTCTTTCTCTCTCTCTCTCTCTCTCTCTCTCTCTCTCTGTCTCTCATGAATAAATAAATAAAACCTTTAAAAAATAGAAAATCAAATACAATTTAGGCACCTGGGTGGCTCAGTGGTTGAGTGTCTGCCTTTGGCTCAGGTCCCGGGATCGAGTCCTGCGTTGGGCTTCCTACGGGGAGCCTGCTTCTCTCTCTGCATATGTCTCTGCCTCTTTCTGTGTGTCTCTCATAAATAAATAAAATCTTTTTTTAAAAAAAAAAATCAAATACAATTAGAAACTTAGTGGTAAAAAAAAAAAAAGAAAGAAAGAAACGCGGTGGTTTGGTCACACTAGCCACATGTCAAGTGCTCAGTGGTTATATGTGTTGTCTTAGAGTGTGACTCTAGACACGCCTGGCACTTAGGAGTCAGATGCTCAAAAAAGATTGAAGAACAAACACCCAAACAAGAGAAACCCTGTGGGCAGATATCACCCCACCACCCATCACTTTGCAGTCATGCTGTGCCCCCAACTGGGCCCTACTTTCAATGAAAGCCCAGGCTGGGGCCTTCAAGAGAGGATTTCCCAGTATCTCTCTGCCTTTGCAGGAAGTTTGAGAACATCTACATTGGCTGGGGTCACAAGTACAGTCCCGACAACTTCAACCCACCCCTGCCAGCCCCCATTCAGCAGGAGTACCCCAGGGGCCCAGAGGTCATGGAGATGAGTGACCCCACTGTGGAGGAGGAGCAGGCCCTCAAGGCAGCCCAGGAGCAGGCCCTGGCAGCAGCAGAGGAAGAAGAGGAAGATGAGGAAGAAGATGAGGATGAGGACCTGGATGACTGAAGGGGACTCCATAGCCCCCTCCCCCAAGCAGGTAGATAGCAGCTTTTCCCTTACACATTGTTAGCAATGCGTTGGTTTTTTCACGGTTGTTTTGATTTCTGCCCGTGGAGGGCAGGAGTAGAAGAGGAAGGTAGCTGCTCTAAATAAAATTTCCCCCAGCATTATGGCCTAGCTCTTCATTTGTTCGTTGACATGGCCTCCAAGTTAGGGCTATGGGCTCTGTTGGGAACAGACATGGCCCAGCAGAGTCTCTCTGTTTCATTTCTTCCTTCATCTGGCCATCAAACAGCTATTGAAGGGCTTTTGGTTAGCTCAGCCCTGCACTGGGGACACAGAGGTGGCCAAGGAGCCCCAGCTCTGCTTTCCTGGGGCTCACATTCTGCAGGAAAGATGGACACATCCTCCAGCAGTGACAAAGCAGATGGGGGAGCCCAGAGGACTGACAGAGCTCCTGAGCCGACTCTTGAAGGGTCAAGGACAAAGTGAAGAAGAGCATTCCAAGCAGAGGGAACAGCATGTGCAAGGACCCAAGGGCAAGAGAGAGTTGTATTGATGTCATTTCCGGAATCTCCATGTTTGGACATGATGTGAGGAGTTAGTGGTGAGTGATGATGTTGGAAAGAGAGATTGGCTGGAGCAGATCACTCAGGGCTTTACTTTGCCCTGAGAACAGTAGGGAGCCACAGATGGGCTTGGAGCAAGGGAAGGCCCCAGTCACATTCATGCATTAGAAAGACTTTTCTAGATGCCAAGTGGAATGTACATAGAGGGGCAGGAGGAGAGTCTGGGGAAGCAGAGACAAGGCTGATGCTGAGATGGCCCGAGCAAGAGAGGAGGACTTTGGACCAGGGCTATGCAGAGAAAGGGACTGGAAAAGAGGACTTCAAGTGACAGAATGAAAAAGACTTGGGGTCCGGAAGCAGGGGGTGAAGGGAGACGATACAGATCTAGGGAAGTCTGCAGCCTGGGTGACTGGGGGCATAACAGTGTGAGCTCTCAGGTGGGGGGATACAGGAGAGGAGCAGGATTTGCAGAAAGATGTCAGTTTCATTGTGGGACTTGTTGAGTGTGAGATGCCTCTGGCACCTTCCGGTGAGAAATCTGAGAGACCACTAAGAATGGGTCAAAGAGGTTCTGTGTTGGGGCAGGGTGGCTTCAGGAGAAGTGAGGGGCACTGTCGATCAGCGGAGGCTCGTGGGATCAGCAAGAGCTTTTGGGATTACTAATCAGGACATGCAGGCATTGTGGAGACCCATGAAAACTCTGGAGTCAGAAGAGAGTGTTGGAGGACCAAGTGAGACTGTTGAAGATAGTGAAGTCGTGGAGATACGCACCGGAGGCTGGTGGGAAATGTGGAAATGTTTGGGGTTAACGTTAATTGGTAGTAGGTTGGATGAAGTCCTTGGAGTTTTATGGAGACGCTGGAGATCATCGGGATTTGGGGGATCATCAAGGGTGGGGAGGAATGTCTGGAGATGCTGTCGCCTGTCGGGGATTTTAAGACGTCAGTGGGAAACACTGAAGGTCAGGAAGGTGTATGTTGGGAGTCTAAGGAGGCACTGGAATCCCTGCGGTCGTCTGTGTCGTGATGGCAAAGCCAGGTTATGAACCAGGCCATCTCTTGAGGGTCCCTCCGTTGTTAGGCAAACGGTTCCCAGGGCGCCAGTTGCTAGGGATTTGTGCTTTTCCCTGACCCCGCCCATTTTCCCTCTGGGCCGCGCCCCCCAGCCAACCACACGTCGGACGCGGGCACAAACGCCACGCCCACCTTTCGCCCCGCCCCCTAGCCCCCGAACCGTTACCCGAGCGACAACCGGAGCTCATCCCGCCTTCAGATCCTGTTGCCAATCGAAGAGGCGTCGCTCGGGTGACCACCCCACCCCTTCCGGCGCGGGCCCGCGGCTTCCGGCAGGGGGCCCGGCGGCGGGCGGCGGTCCGGCAGCGGCGGGGCCCGGGCTGGGGGGGGGGCGCCCAAGATGGCGGCGGGCGGCGCGGAGGGCGGCTCGGGCCCCGGCGCCGCCATGGGGGACTGCGCGGAAATCAAGTCGCAGTTCCGCACCCGCGAGGGCTTCTACAAGCTGCTCCCCGGCGATGGCGCCGCTCGCAGGTCGGGTCCGGCTTCCGCCCAGACCCCGGCGCAGCCCCAGCCGCCGCAGCCCCCGCCCGGCCCTGCCTCCTCCTCCGGCCCCGGCGCCGCGGGCTCCGCGCCGTCCCCGCCGCCCGCAGGCCCGGGGCCAGGGCCCGCGCTGCCGGCCGTGCGCCTCAGCCTCGTGCGCCTCGGGGAGCCCGACAGCGCCGGGGCCGGGGAACCGCCCGCCACGCCCGCGGGGCTCGGTGCCGGAGGAGACC
Organism: Canis lupus dingo; assembly: GCF_003254725.2. Lineage (NCBI taxonomy): Eukaryota > Metazoa > Chordata > Mammalia > Carnivora > Canidae > Canis > Canis lupus. Next base: position 109,870,466 of record NC_064243.1, read on the forward strand.
GCGTCTGCTTCAACTTGGGCCGCGAGCTCTATTTCTACCCGGGCTGCTGCCGACGCGGGAGCCAACGGGTGAGCGGCCTGCATCGTGGTGGCCTCGGTGCTGGCAGAGAGGATAGGGCCCCTTGAGGTGATCCAGAAGTGATAGGAGGGGCCCTGAATTGATATGGGGTTCTGAGATAGGCATCCTCGATGTGACAGACCTCCCAGGGGGATGGGTGCCCCGAGGTAATGCAAAACTCTAAAAGGTGGTGGGAATTTGGGAGGCCCTCTGGTTATGCGTAGGGCTTCTGGAGTGGTATTTTGGAGAGATTCGGAAGTGATATGGGATCCTCCATGGTTCTGAGTGGTAGGGAATCTGCAGGTGATAGGGAATCATGAGGTGATGCAAGCTTGAAAGTGATGGAAAGCCCAGGGATTTTGCAAGTCCAGAGGTGTTAGGAGGGGATCTTGAAACTTTGGGACCCCAGAGGAAGAATAATTGTGGAATTGATGGGGCATTTAGAGGTGATGGAGATCCTGCAGGGGTCCTGGAGATCATGAGGGTCCTGGAGAGAATGAGAATCTCTGAGCTGATGGGGAGCTGGGAGTGATAAGAGCCCTAAGGGGACATCCTCAGGTGTGATGGGTGTCTCTCGAGTGATGGAAGTCCCCAAGAAAATGAGACCCCTGGAGGTTATGGTGGTCCCCAAAGGTGATGAAGATCCTGAGAACCCTGAGGTGATGAAGGACCAAAAATGTGGAGGACCATGAGATTTAATGCATCCACAAACTGTAATGGGAGCCCTGAGATTTAGGGACTCCAAAGTAAGGAGAATCCTGGGATGTGAGGCCTTAAAGTCCTGGGGATTGGGGTGACCCTGTGTTTTGGAGAGCTTGGAATATTGAATTGCTAAGATCGGAGTTGCTGAGTTTACGGGCCAGGACTGGAAAGGAATTGGAGCTCAGGGACTGTGGGGACCCCTAGCCTTGATATTGCATGCAAGGGTGTCCCTAAAGTTAGGGGATCCAACTTTGGAGGGAGGCACTGTGGTCTCGTATGGGGTGGAGGAGGGGGGAACCTTCCTGCCTGTTTTTACTGGCTTTATGATTTGGGTCCCC